>NC_138747.1:1515270-1560270 GCF_965113295.1 Leuciscus leuciscus
GGCATCGGCTTGCGTGTGTGTGTGTGTGTGTGTGTGTCTGACACGCATGTATGCGTTATATCTACATGCAATGAATCCAATCCTCTAAAGTCCCCCTGTGGTGAAGATCAAGCTTTTAATGCTGATTATTTGGATGCATGTAAATGTTTGAGACTTAATAAGCCAAAAAAGGTGATTATTTTTAAGGAAAAGTGTGTGAACATCATCCATACTTCACAGCTTTTTTGTCTTTGTTTCACTGTTAAAGCTGTTCTTTGTATGAACGCTGGGAATGAGGAAGTGACTGTACTTCAAACGCATAGTTTCAAGGCATCGCTTTACTGTGGTTTAGTGTTTCTGATGTAAAGATCAGCGTTTGAGTGATTCCTCAATGCATGTGCAAAACATGTCTAACTCTGCATGCTTTCCTCTGGCCATACACTGATCGTGTTTGTGATTCCACATCAAGTCAAGTCAAGAGTTTGCGTGTCAGTTTCAGCGAACCTTGGACAGTTCAAACGGGAAAGATGAGATGAAACTCATTGATACTCGACTTCCCAGATTCCCAAACCTGCATGAGAGGAATGTCGACCTATCCGGGAGTCAATCAGATTACGCTGGATTATACAGATTACAGTAGATCACATACACTTTTACAGCGATTAAAGTTATTTTGTAACTTGTATTTCCAGATGTTCAGATGTGAGTTTAGAAAACACTTCACAATGAGCTTTGCTGACATTAGCAACAAGTTAATAATCTTAGTTCAGGTTAATTGAAACATTACACTTTTAAAGTCAGTAGTTGTATCTTGTTAATTTTATGTAATGGATCTGAATAAACATGAACTAACAATGAACATTATTTTCAGGAAGTAACGTTAACAAATATTGTTAGATCAAGTTATTTATGGAATTAACTAACGTCATCTATAGTGTTAAATCAGTTTTGCAAAATGTTGAATGTCATCAAAATGACATGAAAACATCAAAAATGTTGTTTTGTCAGTTTTGCAAAATGTTGTTCCAGGACCAACAAGGATGTTGATTTAGGAACATGTTCTGCTGGATAACCGTCTGACACACACTGGGGTATTTACACACAATACTGGACCATCATATTAGCTGTTTCTTATTTTTGGTTAATGGAGTTGTGATCCAAATTTTAAGTTGATATCACAAAAATGTATGTTTTCACAGGATGACACATGATTTATGATGATCACTAAAATACATGATAGACTGACAGTTTTACTAACTAATTATGTGAGCTGCATATTTGAATGCATGCTATAATAATTGCATTGCTTCACTAGCTTACAATAGGCCTTTATCTCATTTCCTGGTTTCGGAACGTTAGAAATCATAGATATCCATAAGGCTAGATGTCTTAATGCTCTTCCGCAGGGCCGGCCCGAGGCATAAGTGAACTAAGCGGCTGCTTGGGGCCCCCTCGCCACCAGGGGGCCCCCAATCGAGTTTTTTTTTTTTTTTTTTTACATATTAATTAACTTAAACAAGTGACATAAATGAATGAAAGGATTAATAATTCAAGACAAGAAAATTCTGATTTCATGATCAATATACCTGCCTACAACTGCTGCTGTGTCTGCCAGTGTTTGAGTCATGCGCATAACCTTGCGTGGTTAGACAATTTGTGCGCAAAGTCACGGTAATGTTATAAACATGTAAATGTAAAAAATATGTAAACTATAAACAAGCCAAAACTAAATAATTTAAAGCGAAAGTGAAAGTAAGCGGCGTTGGACTCACGTATCTCTCTCAGAATCAAAATGTTTCAACATTCGCGATGGATTTGGATGGTAAACTATTCTTTATTATAGGCTTTGTACTTCACTCACGTTCCAATATCGACAGAAAAAATCATCCTCTTCACACGCGCAAAAATGTGCTTGGAAACATCACAGTGGAAGATTACAAAGCTGGAATATGTTGTGTGTGTGTTTGTGTGTGTGAGAGAGGCGCGGGCGCGATCGAACAGTGGAAACATAAAAACATACTCCGTCATGTTCATACAAGACATCATTCAAACTGCAAAGTGTTGCAAAACGTTGGAGGATATTTAGCTAATTATTTTTTTAATATGTTTTGTGACAGTTTGTTTTTAGAAGTTTCCAAGAGTTAGTAAAAGAGTACAGAAAAAGTTAAAACTTTAAGTATCTATTTTTTATTGAGTATTTATTTTGTATTAATACATAACCTCATTGTATTAATTTATAATGTAACATTATAGCGTGACATTGTGTCAATAATCGTCAAGCACAGGTGACTCCGCGTGGTGGGAGGGGGCCCCCAAATCAAATTCTGCTTAGGGCCCCCAAAATGCTTGGGCCGGCACTGCTCTTCCGGCATCACCGGTGGCCATCTTGTCACAGGGAAGCTTTCTGGCGAGCTCTGTGGTATCTGAAGTAAGGTGAGTGATGAGCACACACACAAATCCTCTTATCTCGCTGAAATCTTGACGGATTTACAAACGGTTTGGTTGCTTACAAACGTTATTAACGTGGCTATAATTCTGAACGCTGGAACATGTTGAAATTGCAGATTTTCTTAATTATTCATATGTATGCAGTGTCATAACTACATCTCTGACGTTTATAACAAACCAAACCATTTGAAAATCAGTAGAAAATTTAGCAAGTTATGGTTATTTAAAAGTACATGCACCATTAAAACACAATGTTACGAGTGAGCGAGCTCCCTGTGGCAAGATGGCCGCTGTGTGCGGACGTCGACCTCCATTGGCCAGCAGCGCGGACGAGACATCTAGCCTTTATTATATGATATCTATGTTCGAAATCGCCAAGCAGTGTACTCGCACTTCCGGTGTTTACTTAGTACCTTTAGATGAAAAGTAGGTCAGTAAACTTAAATAAAATCGCGATATAGACCAGTGTCTGTCAATATTAAACCGCATAAAGACTATTTAAATAGGAATCATGCATGTTCTGCGTGTCTCTGTGAATGAATGGCACAGACGCGCTGTTTCATTTACCACACACACACTGAGGCACGCATGACGCTCGCGATGTTTGCAGCCTATATGAGGACATTAATGCACTTCATCAACACAGCCGCTCTGAGACTCACTTCAGCAGCATTTTAGCTTCATTTGAGAAAAACTATCGTCATATTATAAAACACAGAGAGAGACGGCACGGCAACCCGTCAAAATAAAAGTTTGGTTTAACCTTTGAAGAAAGTTTAGCTTAAATTATTACATTTTAAATAATTGGTTATGACAATTTAACTAAACCATTCAAATGGAATCAAGAAAACAAAAATAAACTTTTGGGAGATGCGAGAGCAAAGTAGTCCAGTGATAATTAACAGGTGAACAATAACCGGAAGACGCTTCAGCAATTTTTCGCGGCTACTTCCGGCGTGATGCGATAAAGGCCTATCATTCTAATATCTATTAAACCTCCTGTTTTCATTTGTAATTCAGTCCACCTCTGCATCCCTATTTCCATCTTCATTTCCACCATTGATTATTCCTCTGCTTTCCGGTTGAGCTTCAGACTAACTTCTCTTCTCTTCCACAGTATTTTCTGAAGTCGACACTCAGAAGAGGCTTTGCGTCTTAAATGAACTTCTAATGAATATAAACACACAAGGCTAATTCGCTGGTGTGGTTTTCTTTTCAAACAACGGTAATTAGCAGCGCTGTTGCCTCTGATTTAGTCCAAGGTCTGTAATTTATCATCTTCATGCATAATGAACGAGAACCGAGAAACACAAGCAGAATTCAGATGAGAGAGTGAACCAGAGCTAGACGTCTGAGAAATCATTTCATGCACTAAACGAGTGAGAATGTTTTCCAGCTTTAAAGATGATTGACGTTTGAGTACATTGAGGAAATTTCCCACCAGATTGCGGAGAGTTTTCCAGGGTTTTGATTGGCTGTTGGAGTGTTTTCACAAAGCAGGATCTTGGGAATGAGTCTCCATGCGGCTCAGGCCGAGAACATGGGACGAGAATGACATGGATATCCTTTAATGCTCTGGCCTGTCGTTTCGTATCACTTGAAGACGTGAAATTTGCATTTTAATTGCAGATTTTGAATGTTAAATCTTTAGAAGATTGGCACTATATGCTTTAGTGATGGTTTCTGATGAGAAAGCATAATGCATCTAAACTTGTCATACATGAGAAAGCATGTGGGAGATGCTGATACTGTTGCACGACTGTGGCGCGTGTCTCTCGTGTAATGTCTACATGTTTTACAGATATCTAACAATCTTCTACACGTTTTTGGCCGATCAAAGCATTTCTGCTTGACTTTATCTGCATTTCCCCATGTGTGTTTGTTTCTGATCCTCCTAGTTTCCCAGGAATCGCTGTCATGTTCAAGAAAGATCATGATTGATCTCACCATCATGATTTCAGATCAGTGATGCGTCATGGCCAACTCACACACTTTTTTACTTCAATTTTGAAATATGTGACCCTGGACCACAAAACAAAAGTCAATTTCTGAAATTGAGATTTATACATCACCTCAAAGCTGAATAAATAAGCTTTCCATTGATGTGTGGTTTGTTAGGATAGGACAATATTTGGTCGAGATACGACTATTGAACATCTGGAATCTGAGGGTGCAAAAAAATTGAAACATTGAGAAAATCTCCTTTAAAGTTGTTCATTTATGTTCACGATTGTGCAGCATTCACTCACACAAATACATGTTTTATATATTTACGGTAGGAAATTTACTAAATATCTTCATGGAACATGATCTTTACTCAATATCCTCATGATTTTTGGCATAAAAGAAAACCCATACATTGTATTGTTGGATATTGTGATCCAGGGTCACACATATTTTACTTACAATAAATGTACTTTTCAATTGATTTTCTCTTTATTTTATCAAAATTACAGCACTACATAATAGATAAATATATACAATCAATAAATTAATACTTCTATTCAGAAAGGACACATTAAGATGTGACATTAAAGACATGTATAATGTTATACAAGATTTCTGTTTCAAATAAATGCTGTTATATTTATCAAAGAATCCAGAGAAACAAAATGCATCATCGTTTCCTCAAAAACATTAATCAGCACAACAGATTTCAACACTGATAATAATCATGTTTCCTGAGCATCAAATCATCATATTAGAATGATTTCTGAAGGATCATGTGACACTGAAGACTGGAGTAATGATGCTGAAAATTCAGATTTGATGGAATAAATACATTTTAAAATTTATTCACATTTAAAACTATGCAGCCCAGCACAATTCATTCTCACATTTTAGTTTTTTTTTTTGGTACTAATTCATTGCCTCGTTTATAAAGTGAATTGTGCACATGATATCATTCTTCGTTCCCTCGTTTTACTAAATCGTAGCCAAGATTTACTAATTCGTTCCCTTGTTTTAGTAAATCATGTCCACGTTGTACTAATGTTCCCTCGGTTTGATTTAAAGGCACAATATGTACGATTTTTGGATTAAAATATCTAAAAAAACACTAGTTTTTAAAACCACTAACCACAATATGTAAAATATCTAAAAACCAGTGTTATATATTTTAACATAAAATTCCTAAAGATTACTGTAAATGCAAACTATTGTATAGGTTTTCATATTAAATGTGAGATATCTTTGCATGAATGCACCTTCGAAACTATTCTTTTTTAAATTCAGTTTCTTCTGTCAAACACTGTCAGATATTTCTGTACACATTAATAAATCTTCGTCTTGAAGTCGGTCTGGTGTTTCCAGCTCAACATCACACACACACACACACACACACACACACACACACACACACACACACACACACACACCCTGGTGAGTTTTATCATTTGTATGACTTGTATAAGTCTGAGTGTTGTGTAGATCTCAGAGGATGTTCAACATTAGACCTGACGAGGGCAAACTGAGGCTAAATGCCTTTTAAAGCCCAAAGCTATAGTGTTTTTGACACGTGTGTGTGTGTGTGTGTGTGTGTGTGTGCAGTTAAGCGTGTGTTAACTGCAGTGAGTGAGTGTGTGCAGATGTTAATCAGCACCACCTGTTACTGTGGACATTAATGTGGAAATGTTCTTCTCTGGCATGGAGACTGGGACTATAGTGAGAGCCAATCATCTCTGTGCAAACATCACAGGTAACAGGTTATTATTCATCTCTCAAGTCATATAGTTTATTACAAGATTTTGTTCCACTTCCATACCTTTTCTTCAGGATGCATGTTAACACACAATACTGGACTTAAGTTTACAGTTGTGGCCAAAAGTGATGTTTGCTTTTAATGAAACTACAAGTAAAGATTAAACCATCAAAGTAAAATGAGGGAAGAACGAAACACTAAACTTACAGTATTTATCTGACAAAATCATTTGGCAAAAAAAAAAAAGGCTTTATTTGATGCATAGAAAAACAAAAAGTTCACAGGAAAAAGTGAACATTGATAACAATATTTAGTTATTAATATTTCATTGGTTCATGATTTCTTTGGATGACGGCCTGGACAAAAATAATGTCGTTATCACAAATAAAACAATCCACGCAACTACGCAATATGATTACAAAATATTGAATTACAAATTTGTTATATTTGAATAAATGCTGAACATTTATCAATTTTGGACATTTCTGGTGTTGAGAAATAAATCAGATGCTTTCTTGATTTATTATTTGATTTGGCTGCCAGAAGTTTGCATTTTACACAAAACTGGATTAAAGATAAAAAAATTTTTTTTTAAAGTAAACATTTTTATATGACAACAATAAAGTCTCTTCTCTTCTAGATCTGGGGCCGTATTCACAAAGAATTTTAAGGCTAAAAGTAGCTCCTAACTGGCGAATTTAGGAGCAACTCCTAAAAATAATGGGCGTGTCACTCCTAACTTTAGGACTCCTAATTTTTTTCACTAAGAGTAATTCACGAAGCATTTTAGCCCTAAAAGTAGCACCTAAGCCTGGGACAGCTTAAAAGAAGTCGAGAGGACTCCTAACTCACTAAGACCTATTCACAAACCGCTTTTTGTGGCATTTCACGTTGCGATGTTTTGAAATGCATATCCGGCGGCTACAGGAGCTTCCCATCGAGAGGGAACAATTTCGCATTGTAGGCATAACTAGAGATGCAATAACGCCACCAACAACAACCAAAACTAGGCTACTCATTGCATGTAAACTAATTGTAACGTTTCATTGTGAATCAAATTAAAATGTTATTCTCTTTGGAAACGTAGGCAGAGGCATATAGTGACAGATTAATTCAATAATGTTGCAAAGATATTGCATCAATCCATATGTTTCATTAGGCTTACTCTTTATTCATTTAGGCTATATATTCAGTTATTCATCATCTTCCGTCCTTTGCACTACTTGTGTAGCGCACGCATTCTCAGACCTGTCACCTGTCACTCATCATCGTAGGGGAGGTGTTTGGAATCATTCCCGCGTTACAATCCTCAGCCAATCAAGGTGGTCACTTCAGTCAAGCTCGTGCATGAGTAATGACGTCATCCATAACAACGAAGACTCACTCTTAGTTTAGGAGTTGTCATTTTTCTTTACTAAGAGTAGGTCTGATAGGCGTTGTGAATAACTTTTAAGAGAAAACTCCTAGCTAAAATCTTTTAGTGCGATTTAGGAGTACTCCTAGTGGTAAGATAAAATGCTTTGTGAATACGGCCCCTGATGTACAGCAGAAACAAACTCTGTTAAGCCCCAATTTTTTCTTTTACAGTCTATGTGTTAAGCTCTGTG
Organism: Leuciscus leuciscus; assembly: GCF_965113295.1. NCBI lineage: Eukaryota > Metazoa > Chordata > Actinopteri > Cypriniformes > Leuciscidae > Leuciscus > Leuciscus leuciscus. The sequence goes on from NC_138747.1 coordinate 1,523,005, forward strand.
TTATTTTCCTCAGAGAGAGAGAGAGAGAGAGAGAGAGAGAGAGTGTGTGTGTGTGTGTGTGTGTGTGTGTGTGTGTGAGAGAGAGAGAGAGAGAGAGAGTGTGTGTGTGTGTGTGTGTGTGTGTGTGTGTGTGCACTGAGAAGTGCACTATCACATTCTGAGCTTTAGCTCATTAAAGTAGACTCCACTTGATGTGTGTGTTCGACAGGTGAGCATGTGTCGGCTCTTTCACAGCAGACGTGTCTCTAAGAGCCAGAACTCTCCGCTTTATAAACACTTTCCTCCGCCAGAGCTGTAAATCCCAGCGTGGAGCAAACACGTCGTGTGTGTGTGTGTGTGTGTGTGTGTGTGTGTGTGTGTGTGTGTGTGATTTGTTAGGTGTCCTGCACTCTAGAGAGGATGTGAGTGTAAATATCATGTTGTAAAATGGACGCCGGTATCGGAGAAAGTCTCTGGTTTTTCTACAGTAAGAGATTTATTTTAACCGCTTGAAAACACGTGTGTGTCGCAGTTCACTCGAGCTGGTCGTGATTCACGCCTGTAAAAGAGTCATAACCACAAGATATGAGCTGAATAAATGATTAATACACACATACTGTATGCAAATATATCTCAGAGTCTGCTCTTATACACCACTGCTCAAAAGTTTGGGATAATTATGATTTTTAAAAATGTTTTGACAGTCTTTTATGCTCATCAAAGCTGCATTTATTTGATGAAAAATACAGTAAAAATTGTGAAATATTATTATAATTTAAAATAACAGTTTTCTATGTGAATATATAGTAAAGTGTAATTTATTCCTGTTATCAAAGCTGAATTTTCAACATCATTACTCCAGTCTTCAGTGTCACATGATCCTTCAGAAATCACTCTAATATGAGGATTTGATGCTCAAGAAACATTTATGATTATTATCAGTGTTGAAAACAGTCGTGCTGCTTTTTTATATACTTTTTCTGTCATATTTAATGTGGATTCCGCCCTATAATTATCATCATTCATTATTATAAACAGGTATTTTGTGTGCAATATTTCTCAAAAAACACACAAAAAAAACAGCCGTGTAAAATTTCATCTCCGTGAGAAACGTTGGAAAGTGTGTAGAAACGCTGAGGTCTTGCTGAACCAGTCAGACTGCTGGATCCAGTCCAGTGTGAAGAACACAACCACACGTCTTGCCAACATCTGATGGGAAGATTTCTGTACATTTATTGTTAAGTCCATCTGATTTTAAAACGCTGTCTAATAATCTGCAATATACATGATTAATCTACACTCTCAGAAGAAAAGGTTCGATATCGAGCCTTAAAGTGGAAAATTATTCATGTTTTAATTGCTTTTTACTTGTTTTTGCCGGGAAAATCTAAAGCATGAGACGTTTACGCCTGAGAGCCTCGTATCTGCTCAACGACACATGAAACGAACGAATGCTTATACAATGTTCATGTTAATATTCTGAAAGAGCCGTTCTCTACTGTAATGTTAATGTGTGTGTCATGGATTCATTCAAACTATAGTCTCATAGTCAGATCTATATAGTCTACAGTCTCAAATATACTTTATAATCAGACTATCATAACAGTGTGATTATAATGAGCTCATCTGTCGACATGATGATCTCAGATCTGATGTAAACACACACACACACTATGATCCGATGCTTCTGAACTGATGCTTTCTCATTTCTGTGTGTTTATTCTGTTATTGAGAGGAAAGATCAGCACATATTTACATATTCATCTAAACATCTCTCTATGTATATCGCTGCAAAAGCTTTCAGAACGTTCAGAGAACGTTTTCATAATCTAAACGTAAAATGTTCTTACAACATATTTTTGTTTGCTGATCAAATCTGATTTCAAATAGTCTTCACGTCACTCTTAAGGTGACACAACCACAACCACAACGACAAAACCAGTGACGAAATAACCGGAAGTATTCATACATGTACCAGTCTCCTCCGTTGGGAGCAACTCAATCAAAATATTATGATCAGCATTACCTAAACTAAGTTTAGTGGTTTGTTCTTCCCTCATATTTAAAATATAAAAATTTAAAAATTAAAAGATTTCCTCATATTTTGATGGTTTCATTATGGAAGCTTGTTTCTATGGAAGCTTGTTTCCGCCACTGAATAATAAATAAATAATAATAATTGCGACTTTTTATCTCACAATTCTTTTTTTTTTTTTTTTACAGTTGCGATATATCAAGTCAGAATTGTAAGAAATAAAGTCGCAATTGCGAGATATAAAGTCAGGATTGCGAGATATAAAGTCGCAATTGCAAGATATAAAGTCAGAATTGCGAGATATAAAGTCAGAATTGCGAGATATAAAGTCGCAATTGCAAGATATAAAGTCAGAATTGCGAGATATAAAGTCAGAATTGCAAGATATAAAGTCAGAATTGCGAGATATAAAGTCAGAATTGCGAGATATAAAGTCAGAATTGCAAGATATAAAGTCAGAATTGCGTGATATAAAGTCAGAATTGCGAGATATAAAGTCAGAATTGCGAGATATAAAGTCAGAATTGCGAGATATAAAGTCAGAATTGCGAGATATAAAGTCAGAATTGCGAGATATAAATTCGTAATTCTGAGAAATAAAGTCGCAATTGCAAGATATAAAGTCAGAATTGCGAGATATAAAGTCAGAATTGCGAGATATAAAGTCAGAATTGCGAGATATAAAGTCAGAATTGCAAGATATAAAGTCAGAATTGCGTGATATAAAGTCAGAATTGCGTGATATAAAGTCAGAATTGCGAGCTATAAAGTCAGAATTGCGAGCTATAAAGTCAGAATTGCGTGATATAAAGTCAGAATTGTGAGATATAAAGTCAGAATTGTGAGATATAAAGTCAGAATTGCGAGATATAAAGTCGCAATTGCGAGATATAAATTCGTAATTCTGAGAAATAAAGTTGCAATTGGGAGATATAATAATAATTGCGACTTTTTATCTCACAATTCTGACTTTTTTCTCACAGTTGCGATATATAAAGTCAGAATTGTGAGAAATAAAGTCGCAATTCTGAGAAATAAAGTCGCAATTGCGAGATATAAAGTTGCAATTCTGAGAAATAAAGTTGCAATTCTGAGAAATAAAGTCACAATTCTGAGATATAAAGTCAGAACAGTCTTTTTTTTCCTTAGAATTGGACTTCATATCTCACAATTGCGACTTTATTTCTCAGAATTGCGACTTTATTTCTCAGAATTGCGACTTTATTTCTCAGAATCTCGCAATTCTGAGAAATAAAATCAGAATTGCGAGATGTAAACTCGCAATTGTGAGATAAAAAGTTGCAATAATCTTTTAAAATGTTTTATTCTGTGGTGGAAACAAGCTTCCATATAGACACATTATGAAAAAAAATGAATTTCACATTACACAAAACAAACGTGATGTCTGTCTACAATGAATGTGTTCCAGCCAATCAGAACATGACTGATGTTTCATGTTGAGTGGTTTTTGGACCAATGATATTTCACTGTAATTGCAGCATCAGAAACCAATCCATTGTCAGCAGCCATATCACCCTGTAGCCCTCACCCTGTGGTCTGTGTGGGTCCTAACGCCCCAGTGACGGGGACACTATACTGTCAAAAGAGCACCGTCCTTCGGATGAGACGTTAAACCGAGGTCCTGACTCTCTGTGGTCATTAAAAATCCCAGGATGTCTTTCGAAAGAGTAGGGGTGTAACCCCGGCATCCTGGCCAAACTTGCCCAGTGGCCTCTGTCCATCATGGCCTCCTAATCATCCTCATATACTGATTGGCTTCATCACTGTCTCCTCTCCACCAGTAAGCTGGTGTGTGGTGGGCGTTCTGGCGCAATATGGCTGCCGTCGCATCATCCAGGTGATGCTGCACATTGGTGGTGGTTGAGGAGATTCCCCCCATCTATGTAAAGCGCTTTGAGTGCCGAGAAAAGCGCTATATAAATGTAATGAATTATTATTATTATTATTATGGACACTTTGTACTTGACCATAGTGTGTTTTTAAGCTAGCATTGAACTCAATATCTTCTTTTATCATTCACAATGTCCCGGCTTACTGACCTAAAACAGATTCATGTGCACTAAGTATTATGAAGAAAAATGAACATTCTGCCTCATATTGTATCCTTTTTTCTTTTTTTAAGTGTATTTGAAATAGTTACTGATGGGATGTTTTTAAAGGATTATTTTTTCATTTCAAGGAATTTAACTCTGCTTTTTCTGTCATGTCGAGATTGTATGGATCTGGAGGTTTATCAGCGCTGTGGGTCGAGGGTTCAGGCTATAATTTGACTTTTCCTCTGTGGGTTTAGTGCGCAGCGTTTTGGGACGCGGTCTTCAGAGAGAGAGAGGATGACAGACGGATTATTTCTGTGACCCCGAGGTCACGAGCGCTTCTCATGTTCTCATAAGTTCATAAACACTTGCAGGTTATGTAATGCCACATAACATTATTAATATCTCACGTAACATCTCTTTTTCTTTTTTTTTTTTTACATATCAAATCCGTTTATGCAAGTGAAACTCTATTATTCTCTGAACTGATTGGGGGGGGATTTAGAAAAACTGAAATCACACAAGTATTAATAACTCATTTATTTCACACTTTTTGAAAAACATTTTGCATGTGAAATATCTTTTACACTTGCTTGGATATTTCAGAAACACTTTACAATAAGATTAAGGTTAGTTAATGCATTGGCTAGCTCACAATGAGCACATTTAATAATATTTGCTAGTGTTTATTAATAAAAACTACAACTGGTCATTGTGAATTCATGTTAGTTCAGTTCTATTAAATAATATTAACAGATGCAACCTCAAGATTTGATCAAATGTTGAAATTAACATAAAATAATAATTGCTTTAGAAGTATTTTACTTCTAACCCATGTTAAGTGTTACCAATATTTGTATTTAATGCGCTGATTTTTTTTATTACATTTTATTATAGAATTACACAAAGAAATGGCAAGTAACATTACAGTAGAAAGACTGATATACTGTAGTAGTTCCTTGTAACAAGAACATTCAGACAGTGTCCAAATACATTAGATGTGAGTTCAGGAACAGTAAATCATCTCAGTATCAAAACTGGCATCTATGGTTCCATAAAGAATCTTTCCATTGCATTCTTTATAATGGAAAAAGGTTCTTTAGATTATTAAAATGTTCTGTTAAAGTAGTAAAGTTCTGGTAAAATAGCGCTGTGTGGAAAAATGTAGTCATATGGTTTTCAAAAAAAAAACAAGGGGTTTTATTTATTTTAAAGCTTAAGCTTGAGTAAGCAAACTGTACTTTTTATGTAATTTATGTAATAAATAGAACTTTATTGTAAAGTGTTACTGATTCAAACGTCTCCTGAGTTCACTGTTGGAAAGATCAGTTGTCCATTCATTAAAATGAATCGTTCAAAGGAGTCATTAGTTCGCGAATTGGACATGTCGTGCGCGTTGTGTGATTATCCCAGCAGTTAGGACATAGACATCCAAGATTTGTGTCAACACAGAAAACATTTCATCACTGGATAGTTTTTTTTTTCGTTTAATTAAAGTGTTGTTTTATGTCAGCTGAATGTCTGGGACGCTTTTCAGAGAAGATAAGGCAACAACTTATTTAGCACAATTCACACCCAGCGGTAATTGAGGAAGAAAAAAAAAATCTCCGAATGCTCCACATGAAACTTTGGTCTTCCGACCTTTTACCACCGTGTCGATTTATTTTGATTAATATGTCCGAGGGAGAGAGAGCAGGACAGCGCTTAGTTTGGAGACGGTGAAGTCTTGTTTACACTTTCGCCTGGCTCCGAATAGAGAGAGTGCGCGCGCGCGACCGAGTACTCTCTCTCTGCTCGTTCTTTCAGTTAAACATGCACTGTGACTCTGTCACAAGCGCAGCAGTTCATCTACATTACTCAGCGATCAAATAACACTTTGGCGGGCGCTAAAACTCATAGTCGTTTGGTCATTAATCGGACTGGTTTTGTTTCACTCATCGTAACGTAAATTTAGCTGCAGCTAAGTGCCTTTGTGCGACCCACCTTTTCTCACTGTGTGACACACAAGTGGGTCGCGACCCACAGTTTGAAAACCACTGGGTTAGAGCATAAACAACAAATGGTAAAAAAAAAAAAAACATTTTTCAAAAATAATATTTTATTCATATGTAATGCTATGTCCTCTGTAGTGGACACCAGGACTCAGTTGTTTAAAAAATAAAATGACATGAAATTATATGTATAGGCAAAAACAATGGGATTTTTTTTCCCAATCACCAAAAAATGTGGGGGTTTCAGGATTTAATAATAATTAATAATTCAATAATTCGCAACATTTGAATAATAATATCTAATATTTCATAGGAATATTGATGTATCATTTATTTCCATATTCTCTTGTTGTGTCTCCCAGAATGCCTGATAAACATGATGTAAGTCCTGATGTCTCTACAGTGGACATGTATGAAGTCAATGCTCTGTTCTGGAACAGAAAGTCATTTTTTGATTTGAAACCCCATAACATTTTCCTGAGATGTTGGTTTATGAAATACAATTTGAAAAGTAGTCCGATTTAAATTATAATTTCAATATATCATCATATTTCCTACATTTGATCACTAAATTAATGTCAGACATTTTTAAAGACCAAGGAGAAGTTGTTTTCATGATGAAGCCTCCACATTTGGTGTCTCTGAAGAGTCCTGAATGTGCTCTTTACAGGACACCCAGGTGTGACATGTGACATGTATGATGTCAGAGAAATTCACTAAAATATAATGTCCACTACAGTGGACAACAGTCTATTCCTGGGTCCCAGGAGGATAGGGAACCAAAAAATGGTTCTTCTGTCGGCACCTTTATTTTAATTTTAAAAATGCAAATTGAAAAACACTTTATTATGAAGGGTTTTACTGAATTAGACAAACTCCTGTTTCTCTACTAAGAGTCCAGTTAGTGTGTGTGATGATGATATATCACACTATAAACGCTGGACAGCAGGAGGTGTTTTCCTCCTTTTAAGGCTTGTCCTGCTCCAGAAGTGTGTGTGATGTGGGCACACCGGAGCCCATAAGAGGAGTGGTGGAGCGTTTCGTCTGTTCATCTTCTTGAGCGAGTCGGGGTCGGGACTGGCGAAACGCCTCAGTGGCCGGAGTTAACGAGGACTTCGTTCAGGGCTCGCGTCACTAATGCGATCTGAAGCCTCGGTGTGACCGGATGAGGCCCGTCTCATTTAGACCCGCTCATTGGTTCTGAGAGCCAGAAGAGGAAAAGTGGAAAGTTTGAGATCACCGGTCAGAACTTTTTGCTCGTGTCAAAAAACGTATAGCTTGGAAATTAATAGGGCCAGTAATATCAAAAAGATTTTTTACATTGTGTCCTAATTCAGAGGCTGCATCCTACGAGGGACGCGGGTCAGACCGAGCGATGTTAACGGAGGACTGTTGAGTCCAGGGCTTAATTTGTGATTAACTGTTCATTTGGGAGTCAAACTTGTGTTGTTCGACGAAACACCTGGAATGTATCTTTTTTATTTTCAGTAAGAATCAGTTTAATATAGTTTTGTTCAGTGATATTTTTTTCTTTTGAAATATGAGAGAATTTCATGGTACTAATTAATGTTTATGCAATAATTATGATAAATTTTTCCCCATTGAAAAATATTATTTAATGTTAAAATAGAGACAATGCTTTCAAAATCAAATTTTTTATCTGGTGGGAGTAAACAAAGAAAAACTTGTAAAAGTGTATGCTGTACTGTAACCACTAGATTCCTATAGATCTCTATATAAAAAGGCTTATAAATTGTATAGTTGTTTTTAGAGATAAACACTTATTTTTATTAAGTTGTGGATTTGGATATATACTGTATTTCGACATCCTCAAAGACTACTTTTTGTGAAGGTTTAGAATTTTTTTGTTTGAAATGTTGATTTGAAGTGTCAGTTTTTGCATATATTTTTACTACAGCCTAACCTGAACAGACATTTTGTTACACATAACATCAAGTACAGCACATAAGAGCAGTGATAAAACCATGTTTCTGAATGACAGATCCTAGTGATGACATGTAGATGGAGAAGAGAAGCGGTCCCAGCACTGAGCCCTGAGGCACTCCAGGAGCTAGATGTTGGGTCTTAGACGCCTCACCCTGAAGGACCTACTGAGAGGTAAGACCTGAACCATCGGAGTGCCGTCCCCGAGATGCCCTTCGTCACGAGGGTTGACAGGAGGATCTGGTGGTTAACTGTGTCAAAAGCGGCAGACAGATCCAGCAAGATGAGTCTCAGTTGAGTGGCTGCTTTTGTGTTACAGTCACACCAGGGGCAGAGTGTGTCTATTTTGCACTTTTTTTCTGCATCATGGCTGATTTAGTAGATTGTACACACAAAAAAATCTCTGCATTTTTGCCTATTTCCCATTCATTTTCTATGGCAGTAATTTTTGACCACGAGCAACACAAGTGTGACTATTTTTTTACGACCATATAGCTTTTTTGAATCAAGTTTTTTTTGTGCTCACATAGTGACTGCCGCAAAATTCTGAGAGTTTAGTACCATTCTGATGAAGTAGCGATTTTTTTATAATTTCAAAACATTTTTTTTCTGTCTTAAGTGACCAAACAACACCAGAGGGTTAAGAGGCGCTGTGACCGGCACTGACCATACAACCTCAGTTTAACCAGAACATAAAATGCCACTAAACGGTGATGATAGAACTAAATAATTCCAAATGCATATTCATGCATATTCCCAAGTTTCTGCATGATCCTATAACTAAAGCCTGGTGTATCATTCTGTCATGTTCATACTGTAGATACGTTGAGACCAAATATCATTCAGTTTGATCAGTGATATATAGTGTGTGCAACAGTGCCCGTCCCCTTTTTCAGCGGTACTGGTTCCGAAAGTATTATTATTTCTTTCGTTCATTTTTCCCATAGGGATGTTAAAATAGTCTTTGTTATACACCATGAACCGAGCCAATCAGCTACAAAGTCAATCTCAACTCTACAAACTTTGATTTTAAACGACTTTAGTGAGGAAAATAACTACAATCCCATGAAGCACGGCAAACAGCATAAATTAAATTAAAAATTATGGAGGAATATAAAACTACTCAAATATTGATTATATACATAAAAACAATATATATATATATTTTTTTGCAAATATGCCTACATAAACATATTTCTGTATTTTTTTTTATTATTATTATTTTTTGATTTTTTTTTTGTGATTTTCCTTTTTATTGTGACAGGACAGTAGAGAGATGACAGGAAACGAGGTGGGAGAGAGACGGGGGATGGGATCGGGAAAGGTCCACGAGCCGGGACTCGAACACTGACCACGAGGCCATTGGCGCCGACATATTTCAGTATTTTGAGAGCATGGAGAGAGCGACTCAATTACATGGAAGTAGGCGGAGCTAAAGAGCTCTTTTGGGGCGTGTTGCTTTTTTCGACTCTCTGATTGGTGGAATTTTCTCTACAGTTATGGGTAATGTAGTTTTTTCACCTGTTAAACACAACTATTTAAAAAATACGCTGAATTAATGCGGGCTGACGGCTTCAACAGAATCAAATACCATCAATTAACAACCTCGTAGCTCACAGTCGGTCTTTAAAGATTTATAAATTATCGTTCGAAATCAATTTCCCTATGGAGAAAATGAAGGGAGATTATACTTCCGGAACCGACTGTTGCTCTCCATAATACTAAATCAACACTGGTTGCTAGTGTGTTCTGATGGTTTATTTTACGTTCACCCTCGAGTCTCTGATATCGGCTCAGTTCCCCAATTCAATGCAATTTTAACCTATTGTTGGCCAGGTAAAAATATGAATATCTGTAGCACAAATGCTGGTAGTTGCATGAGGAAGTTTACTATGTAGTGTTATCAAAGTATGAGCACAGCATTGCTTGACTTGGTAAACGCCACTACTGTTAGGTTTTTGTGAGTTTTCATTGATGTGCATTTAAGACCTCCGTCTGACTCAAATTGCAGTACTTTGTGTTGTTGCAAAACCAGGATTGCTATAGTGCGCTAAACCCTCACGCCTGTGTCCTTCAACTGTTCTCCGAGCGCTTGGCTCTTGTGGACTGACAGCCTGTCTGTCGCCACTAACGTCATGCTCAGATATAAGATCTGAATGATGGACTCCAGAGGCCCAATGCTTCTGCCCGCCTCTCCGTCGCCACGGTTACCAGACAATAATAGGCCACACCCACCCGTTTAAAAACAATTCAAACATGACCACTAACGGGAAAGGTGCTATTAGCACAAGTGTATATTCACAAAACCTCCCTGAGTGACATGCAGCCAAGAGCTAACTAATAAACATGTCCAACGATTTACTCATGCAAACAGGAAATGAGCTATAATATTAATAAATGCAAGTGATTCAAATAATAGAATTCCAAACATGCATTGCATGCATTAAATCAAATCTTCAGTGCATCACAATCCGAATAGAACAGAACTGTATTTTCATTGGCATCAACAGATGAAACTCACTTTTTTTTATATACACTTTATGAGTTTCAAGGCAATATTACAACAAAGAAAACAAAAGACAAAATCATCTTAAATAATAATACCAAATTTTTTTTAAATGTAACTCAAAATGAATGCTGGAAATAAGATTCATTCTAGGTCAGACAATAAAACATGTTCCATGACATATTGCCTAAAAGGGTCGCAAGCTTTATTAAACTGGTCAGACAAGCCTCTTATAGAGCGTTTAATTTTCTCTAACTTTAAGAAAAAGAGGACATTTCAAATCCATTGTGTTGGAGTTCCTTCCATCTCGGCAATATTAATGGTTTGGCTAATAGCATGAGGAAAGCTGCACTGAAGCTCACTTCTCATGCACTCACTGTACGCTCTTGTTTTATGCCGTCCGATAACTGACCAGCACTTTATGATATGCATTTTTAATCATTCATCATATCAAATGCTCTTAGATCTCTGAAAGAGAAAGCGCCCTCGCATAATGAGCTATTAGTTATAGATCTGACTCTGTTCTTCTGGCTCTGGTTGCACTATTGAAGTATCTCGCATACACATTTTTAGAGAACTGTTTGATTAAGCGACACTGTACTGTGTGTGAGAGTGTGAGAATCTCATTCATGACATTCACATTATTATCAGATCTTCATTTTATTACAGTATTTCAGGGCGGATGTTGAGGCATCTATTGCTGTGCTTTCCATAGATATCAAATATAATTTTGTTTTATATTTTTATTTAAGTTCTGAGAATTTGGCAAAGTGAGGTTGAACTGTAATGTTGCCAACAAATCTAGTGCTGTTAAAAATATGCAACATCTGTTAGCCAATCAGAATCAAGTATTTAGCAAGCCACAGTAATAGAGTGCAACAGTCCCCGCCCCCTTTTTGCTAGTTCCAGAAGTATTTTCTCCATTTATTTTTTACATAGGGATTCTAAAGAGTTATAAGTCATGAACTAAACCAAGCAGATACGAGGTGAATCAATACATTATAAACTTTTATTCGAGGCAAAAAAAGTTTTTGAAAATCGGATAAAAAGATAAAGAACTACAATCCCAAGAAGCATTGCGAACAGCATCATCCAGTTTAAAATGATGGAGAAATATAAATCTACTCATTTAAAAATGTTGATTATATGTGTAAAAACAATAAATGTTCATTGCAAAATATGCATATATATATAAATACCAACACTGAAGTATTTTAAGAGCATAGAGAGATCGACTTCATGGGAGTGGGCGGAGCTAAAGAGCTCTGCTCTCTGATTGGTGGGATTTTCTATACAGCATCATGGGTAATATAGTTTTTCACCAGGAATTCCACTATTAAACACGACTATTTAAAAAATAAGCTGAAATAATGTGAGCTGACGGCTTCGACAGAAGCGAATACCATCGATTAACAACCTCGTAGCTCACAGTCTAAAAAATGCTGGGTTGTTTTAACCGAACTTTGGGTCAAATATGGACAAACCGAGCCGTTGGGTTAAATATTTACATTACATTTTTAACCAAACATGTGGGTTTGTCTATATTTGACCCAAAATTGGGTTAAAACAACCCAGCATTTTGCAGAGTGCATGATCTGTCTATCTTTAAAGGTTTATAAGTTATCGTTCAAAATCATTTGGAGAAAATGTATGTTTTTACACATTCAAAACACACACCAAATTTCTAAAACCTTAATAAAAAATAAAAAAAAGAAGTAAAAACTGATTAAAAATATTAATGACAATTATAATAGTACTAAAATAACACGACTTCCAATGGTTATATAGAAAAAAAAAGAAGCAATTTGAGTAAACTAGACTTAATTTACTGTGTTTATCCAATTGATTTGCCAAATGCATTAGAACTGACAAAATTTTAAAATGTCATCTCAACTTTTGGGAGTAAGTAAAAACTCAAGTGTAGAAATGTGACTTTCTGCCCTCAATATACAGTTCCTCTCATGGATATCGTGTTTACCCGCATCCAGAGATCAAAATGAGTTGTAGACATGACATTATATCTCTGATAAACTAAACGTGGGTGTCTTTACTCGAAGCCGGCCAATCAGATTCCAGTTCTCCAGACTGAGAAGGAACGTTTCAGTTTTGAGTTGTGAATGTGTGCGTCAGGCTGAGGCTGACACTGGGAGGTCATTGATGCTGGATATTAAATCAAAATTGGTTCATGCAAGGAGCAAATTGCCTTCCAGCCTCCGAGAGAATATCTGGCTTCTCTTTTTGAGTGAAACTGTAATGTAATGAGACTGGGAGACGGAGCGGCCGGGATGGAAGGGGACAGTATGAAACGAGAGGACGATTTGTGCCTCTGTACTACATCAAACTTTCATCAGGAATGTTAATAGAGTAAAGAGGAAGATGCTGGTGGAGGGTTTCCAGTAGATGTGCGGCTTCTGTCAGGACGCCAGCAGAGATATATTTAATTAAAACCAGAGCTGTTTATGCCAATCTGATTTAGCCTGATCTGAACTTCCTCTTTCCTGCATCAACACGGCCTTTTAGATGTCACGGAACGGAACGAAACATGATCCGCAAATGAGCAAAATTCACATAACACAGATTCTTACTTCTGTCAAAACATCTGATGAATCTTGGCATCGCTTCTGCACTTTATGCTCCAACTCTCATCAATTACTCCTTTAATTGATGCATGAGCTCAGCCCGCAGATATGACAATGGAACTCTGTGAAAGTGCATCATAATTCTCTAAAAGTTTTCTTTTTATACCACAAACATGTGATTCAGCTTGTTTTTCTAACATGTGTCACTAATGGAGTCACGAGCATCAGCACATCGTGACCAATTACACACAGTTATTCAGTAATGCTTCTGAAGCCGTAGTGGACTGTATGAAAATAAATAGAATATATATACACACACACGTACACCCACACCCACACACACACACACACACACACACACACACACACACACACACACACACACACACATATATATATATATATATATATATAGTTACTATAATAAAGTAGTATTTAATTACATTTTAATATAAATATTCATGTATTTTTTTATTTAATTTTGTATTTTTTAATAGTTGTAAAATTAGTATTTTTCATTTTTATTTATATTTATTATATTTATTTAGATATTTCGTTATAATTATATTTTAAATTCTTAAAGATTAATTAAATTATAATACAATTATATTATTATAATTGTTATATTTAATTTTATATATAATTAGAATTATATATATATATATACAGTATATACATATTAATGTATATATATACATATTAATGTATATATATATACATATTAATTAATAGTTACTATAATAAAGTAGTATTTAATTACATTTTTATATATATTATATATTATTTTTATATATATTATAAAATTATAAATAAGAATGAAAAACACTACTTTTACTGCTATAAAAACAATAAAATATTTTTTTATATATATATATATATATATATAATTCATTATTATATATATATATATATATATTAATATATATATATATTTATTATATTGTTTGTGTGTATATATATATATATATATATATATATATATATATTTGGTTAAATAGTAAATCAAAAATGTTTGTTTTTACTTTAATCTCCTTGTTCTTTGGATTGAAACGCTGTTGGATGAGCATTTATCTGAGTGTTTGCTAGTGTACCATTTATTCGTTCATGTGTTCCTGCATGTTTGTGTGTGTGAGAGTTTGTAGCTCTCGTTCATCTCTTCTGACACGTACAGTAAGAGATCTGTCAGCATATTCTCTGTGATGTTGACGTGTGTTTCTGATCATTGATCTGCAGAAAAGCATCTTCCAGAACCTGCTTTCAAACCCCTCCATTCATACATTATTACACACATTCTTCAAAAATGAAGAATACTTTTAAAACTGCAAGACTTTAGTTTTTGAATTATGCCCTTTATAAATGTGCTCAGAAGTTCAGTGATAATTACGTTGTATGAAGTATGAAGTATGAAGTTCATTTTTAATATTCTGTACTAATGTGCTACGATTAAATGGATCACAGTCATTTTCATCTGCTTTTGATAATGTGTGTTCTTGATGTAGTAAAAACAGTACTTTACTTGATAGGTGGCTTCACAATATATTCACAAGCCCATCAAATAACTTTAAAGATAATATGTCATGTTTAATATCTAAAATATGGAAGCTTGTTTCCACCACAGAATAAAACATAAAAAAGGTAATTGCGACTTTTTTAATAAAGTCGCAATTGTGCGATATAAAGTCAGAATTGCGAGATATAAAGTCAGAATTGCGAGATATAAAGTCGCAATTGTTATAAAGTCACAAGCGAGATATAAAGTCATAATTGTGTGTTATAAAGTCAGAATTGCGAGATATAAAGTCGCAATTGTTATAAGTCGCAATTGCGAGATATAAAGTCATAATTGTGTGTTATAAAGTCGCATTTGCGAGTTATAAAGTCATAATTGCAAGATATAAAGTCGCAATTGTGTTATAAAGTCAGAATTGTGTGATATTAAGTTGCAATTGTGTGTTATAAAGTCAGAATTGATATAAAGTCAGAATTGCGAGTTATAAAGTCAGAATTACGAGATATAAAGTCAGAATTGGGTGATATAGTCACAATTGCGAGATATAAACTCACATTTCTGACTTTTTTCTCGCAATTGCGAGTTTATATCTCGCAATTATGACTTTATAACACGCAATTCTGAGTATATAAAGTGAAATAAAGTCAGAATTGCGAGATATAAAGTCGCAATTGCGAGAAAAAAGTCGCAATTATCTTTGAAAATGTTTTATTTTGTGGCAGAAACAAACTTCCATCCTAAAATACCTTCTCTCCTGCAGTTAAACAAGTGAAGAGTAACTCCGTAGTTCGGGCTCTTTCAAATTCAAAATATAATTTCCCCAAACACGCTCAAAGCGCTTGACCAATCACAACACACTGCTCCAGTCGACCAATCAGAGCACAGTGTGCTTTTCAGAAGGAGGGGCTTGCATAACCATGTCTACACATGTATTGGATCATATCTGACAGATGCTTTGAGCCTTAAACCTGCATCTGGTCCTGACCCACTAACATCTGTAGCCTATACGGTTTATTTTCTTGCTTCAATAGAATCAGAAATGCAGTGATAATCTTAATCTGGCATTTAGAGGGTCTATAATCTCTATTCGCCAATCCTGACCCCCCCAAACGCAGCTATACCTTCACATCTATCTTACATTAGCCACTGATTACTCTCCACATAAGCTCTCACACAGAGACACAACAACAGATGCAGATTCTGTGCGCTGCGGAAAGGGTTAAAATAACGTTCCGGTGCAAAACAAATTACGCATCTGCAGCCGGTAGTTCATTTACACAGATGATCATTTGAACTAAAGTCGTGATTGCAGTAATGCAATATGGCTCATATTAATTTGTCATTTGTGCTGTGCAGAAAAACACTTCTCTCTGCTCCTCAAATACATGAAACATTAGCCTTGAGTAAAGAAAACACTGCACTTATATTTAACCCTCTGGTGCTCCTCGTGTTGGTAAAAAAAAAATGTTTTTTTTATTTAATATTTTGTATTTTTAGGGGATTTTATGGTACTAAATTATATTTACACTGTATTTATAATCCATTTAATCACTTTTTGAGCATAGAACTGAAAATTAAATTTTAATTTACTGACTTAAACTGTGGTAAATCTTGAATGCTTTAGATTTCAGTTCGATCTCTTTTCAAAGACGACACTTGGCAGATTATTGCTGAAGTGAACAAAACTTTTAAAAAGTTACAGAAATTTATGTTTATTGTTATGAAAAATGTGCAAAAATACTATTTACTGTTACTATAGTAATACTAACAAAAACATGTTTTACTCTAAAACGGTGAGAAAATTAACGCCATAAATCTAAACAAGTTGTGTTCAAAATTTGAGCTTGATATCTCAAAAAATGAGCTTTCAGTGAGAGTGTGTTTGGCCGCAGTACCAAACGCTTCCACTGGGTGATATCCGTCTCACATTCAACAAAAACAAAACAAATGTAAAAATTTTCCGACAAAAATGACAAGAGTACAAGTCGTTTATTTACCCTGGCATTGCAAACAAGCATAGACGTTCCAGACTGCATTCACAGTAGAGGAGGGGCGGAGTTATGATGTTTGACTGACAGTTTGAGCAGCCAATGGAGTTACGAGGTTCAGTCACAAGCTCTTTTGAATACTTTTCATTGGATAGATATATGCAAAACCCAAATATATATGTAAAAGGTGACCAGTAGTAATGATTTATGGGGGAAAATGAAGATACAAGGTTTTCGGCCTGATATATAATTTAAAATAGTTCCTTCAAGCAAAGCAACAACACTGTGTTCAGTGAAGGCCAGAATCTCAGTGCCATGTGAACAATGGGGTACAGAAATAGGTCAAAGCACCAGGGGGTTTACTTTCCTTTAATTAAGAGGGGTTTACACATGGGTCGTATCTGCATATGGGCCTAAACCACAGAAGAATCATCTGCCAGTGGATTAAAGAAGGTCATGGCAATGCACTGGATGTCTGCATTAAAAAACGAGAGATTTTTCACAAACGTGCATTATGCTGTCAGGAGGTTGATTATGGTTTTTATGCTTTTTTTTTATGGCAGTCAGTCGTATTAAACACCAGACCATTTCTCTCCCGTGTGAATTTATGTGCGTATTTAGAGAGATTCCCAGAAAAATAAAACATTAGGAAACGGTGAATAATGCGTCTGAAATCCACTAACATCATTATTATGTAAATGTGACGCTATGAACAAACTATAAAGCAGAGAGGCTGATGGGAAATGCAGAAAATCTTTTGGTGCAGGTATTTGCATATATGAGCTGGTTATGGATTATTGCTGATAAATGAATCGGTATTGAAGCTAATCGATCATTCAAGGAAAATTATCACAGCTTCTTTTTAAAAATAATGTTAGAATATTGCATTACTCATTATGAAAATTAACAAATCATATTATATTGTTATTGAATGATCACATTGAAGCTATTCATGGGGAAATATCTTTTAAAAATATTGAACCCTTCTATCAGATTTATTTTAAATTTTGATCAAATGTTTTTTTGTGTGTGCATCAGATCAGTATTTATTTGGCGTAAAACTTTGAGAATCTTGATCAGAGTCACAGTATCAAACTTGAACACATAACTGACAATAAATGCAACGGATAAAACTCGAAAAAGTTGAAAACATCAGCATTTAACTAAATATTTCACTACATAGAAGAAAATGTGAAATGCTGCACTGGAAATTTTTTTTTTGTCTAAATAAATTGATTCGCTAAAATGAATTAGACTTTTTTTTTAGATTCTGACTTTATATCTCACAATTCTGACTTTATATCTCGCAATTCTGACTTTGTATCACGCAATTCTGACTTTATATCTCACAATTTTGACTTTATATCTCGCAATTCTGACTTTGTATCACGCAATTCTGACTTTATATCTCGCAATTCTGACTTTATATCTCGCAATTCTGACTTTATATCTCGCAATTCTGACTTTATATCTCGCAATTCTGACTTTATATCACGCAATTCTGACTTTATATCACGCAATTCTGACTTTGTATCACGCAATTCTGACTTTATATCTCACAATTTTGACTTTATATCTCGCAATTCTGACTTTGTATCACGCAATTCTGACTTTATATCTCGCAATTCTGACTTTATATCACGCAATTCTGACTTTATATCACGCAATTCTGACTTTATATCTCGCAATTCTGACTTGATATCACGCAATTCTGACTTTATATCACGCAATTCTGACTTTATATCTCGCAATTCTGACTTGATATCACGCAATTCTGACTTTATATCTCGCAATTCTGACTTTATATCTCGCAATTCTGACTTGATATCACGCAATTCTGACTTTATATCTCGCAATTCTGACTTTATATCTCGCAATTGCGACTTTATATCACGCAATTCTGACTTTGTATCACGCAATTCTGACTTTATATCACGCAATTCTGACTTTATATCTCGCAATTCTGACTTTATATCTCGCAATTCTGACTTGATATCACGCAATTCTGACTTTATATCTCGCAATTCTGACTTTATATCTCGCAATTGCGACTTTATATCACGCAATTCTGACTTTATATCACGCAATTCTGACTTTATATCTCGCAATTGCGACTTTATATCTCGCAATTCTGACTTGATATCACGCAATTCTGACTTTATATCACGCAATTCTGACTTTATATCTCGCAATTGCGACTTTATATCACGCAATTCTGACTTTGTATCACGCAATTCTGACTTTATACCTTGCAATTCTGACTTTGTATCACGCAATTCTGACTTTATACCTTGCAATTCTGACTTTATATCTCGCAATTCTGACTTTATATCTCGCAATTCTGACTTTATATCTCGCAATTCTGACTTTATATCACGCAATTCTGACTTTATATCACGCAATTTTAACTTTATATCCCGCAATTCTGACTTTATATCTCGCAATTCTGACTTTATATCACGCAATTCTGACTTTATATCACGCAATTCTGACTTTATAACTCGCAATTCTGACTTGATATCACGCAATTCTGACTTGATATCACGCAATTCTGACTTTATATCTCGCAATTCTGACTTGATATCACGCAATTCTGACTTTATATCTCGCAATTCTGACTTTATATCTCGCAATTCTGACTTGATATCACGCAATTCTGACTTTATATCTCGCAATTCTGACTTTATATCTCGCAATTGCGACTTTATATCACGCAATTCTGACTTTGTATCACGCAATTCTGACTTTATACCTCGCAATTCTGACTTTGTATCACGCAATTCTGACTTTATACCTCGCAATTCTGACTTTATATCTCGCAATTCTGACTTTATATCTCGCAATTCTGACTTTATATCTCGCAATTCTGACTTTATATCACGCAATTCTGACTTTATATCACGCAATTCTGACTTTATATCACGCAATTCTGACTTTATATCACGCAATTCTGACTTTATATCACGCAATTTTAACTTTATATCCCTCAATTCTGACTTTATATCTCGCAATTCTGACTTGATATCTCGCAATTCTGACTTTATATCACACAATTCTGACTTCATATCTCGCAATTCTGACTTTATATCTCGCAATTCTGACTTTATATCTCGCATTTCTGACTCTATATCTCGCAATTCTGACTTTATATCTCACAATTCTGACTTTATATCACGCAATTCTGACTTTATATCACGCAATTCTGACTTTATATCACGCAATTCTGACTTTATATCACGCATTTTTAACTTTATATCTCGCAATTCTGACTTTATATCTCGCATTTTTAACTTTATATCTCGCAAATCTGACTTTATATCTCGCAATTCTGACTTTATATCTCGCAATTCTGACTTTATATCTCGCAATTCTGACTTTATATCTCGCAATTCTGACTATATATCTCGCAATTGTGACTTTATAACTCGCAATTCTGACTTTATATCTCGCAATTCTGACTATATAACTCGCAATTGCGACTTTGTCAGAAAAAAAAGTATGAATTGTGAGATGTAAACTCACAATTACCTTTATTATCTTTTACTCTGTGGCGAAAACAGGCTTTCATATCAGCTTTACATATAGACTAAGGTGTCTATTAATTTCTCTTACAACAGCAGACAATAACCAGTAGTGAATAGGTCACAAAGTTTGATATGACTAACTAAACAAACTAAGGCAGAACAAGAAGCCGCTTTGTGATTCAAGTCCTGGATGCTGTTTGTGTCATTGTGTTTTTGGCTCCATTCCTGCTTTGACAACAGCTATTATGTCTTAAAACGGATCCGCAAAGCTTTCACAGGCCCATCATCTTCACTTATACCGAGGCAGCGAGAGATATAGAGTGGGAAACGGGAACGAAATCAGCAACATAATCCGGACGAGGATCAAAAGGCTTGGACCGGATTATTTTCTATTGCATCACGGGCCTGAAAGACCTGTTAGATCAAAGGCCGAGATTTTTGGGAGGAGAATGATATGTGAATGCATTATTGAAATGCGGAGACAGGAGTGAGAAGATGAAGACGGATCCGGTGTCATAACGGGAACGGTGGCCGGTCCGTGACGGAGAAACCCGATCCCGAGTGCTATTGTGCGACCGCGTTTGTTTGGATTCAAAGCATAGGAGGAACTATAAGAGCGATCTGGTAACAGGATCAGCCCATGACTGATAGTAATTACTTGCTGTCTACGCGTTTAATAATTGAAAGTAATTTCAGATCCAGCACTTTCCAAAGGAAGAGAATGGCACGCTGTCAAACACTCAATACCAACTGTGCTGTTCATAAAATCAAAATAGACAATGAAATTTGTCATAGGCTATTTATTATAAATGATTTTTCTGTGCTCATAATTTTTCATGTGCCTCGTAATCTTAAATCAGAATAACAGCGACATCTCTTCTCTTCTCTGATGACGTGGGCGGAGCAACCTGTCACTCACATGAGATCCTCCAATAGCAAACCACAACCGTCCAATCAATTCCCCACAGACACAATCAAGTTTCACTAAATAGGGAAGAAATCCTATCTCTACTTCCATTTCGTCGACACCATTGCTGAGTATTTCCTCCTTAAAACTGCAGTGAACCAAAGACAGTCTCAAACACACGCTTTGAAATCGCTGGTGTTTCTGACACAAACTACCTTGTAACCAATCAGATCAACGTGTGATCGTCAACCAGTGGATCTCTGAGCTGAGTGAGTGAGTGGAGGCGGGGCTCATTTGCATATTCATAGAACCACGCATACTAAATGAGGCAAGGGTGTTGAGTTACATTCAAGCTGTTTTAAGGCAAGAAGAAATTTATTTTCAAGGAAAAAACATTTAAATATGTCATTTTTATGATCAAAGAGGAATTTTAAGGAATGAAATGATTGATTACTGGGGAACTTTAAACACAACAGAACGAGACGGCCATCTAAATCTGCTTAGCCTGACACCAAATCCTCAAATTAATATTTGTAAAAGAACCATCACATATCTGCTCTATAAAAACATCAGTAGATGAAATGTAATGAAATAATAACAAGGCTGTTTGCAGTTCCCCGTGTCTGACCCGACAGAGCCAAGAAAAGCAGAGCAGACATCAGAGTATTGGGTGAGTTATGAAGTCAGGCGATGTCATTTCCTGTGTTTGCACCTTACACTTAAACATGTTAGTATACGCAAACTGACAGTAATGAGCAAGAAAGCAACACAGGTGTTTAAATATGTAAAAGAATTACTTTCTTAATGTTCTCAGTCTTTTTGGAACATGGATGCCAAGTCCGTGGTTTTCCCGCAGAAATGGGCTACTTTTAAAGTCCCCCTGTGTTGAAAATCAAGCGTTTAATGTTGTTTATGTGTCTGTGGTGTTTTTAATATGCTTTAAAATTCATAAGTCGACACCATTGCTGAGTATTTTCTCCGGTGTTTCTGACGTCACAAACTACCTTGTAACCAATCAGATCAACGTGTGATCGTCAACCAGTGGATCTCTGAGCTGAGTGAGTGAGTGGAGGCGGGGCTCATTTGCATATTCATAGAACTGCGCATACTAAATGAGGCAAGGGTGTCGAGTTACATTCAAGATATTTTAAACTTATTTCAAGGGAAAAATACATTGAGATGTTACATTCTAACAGTGAACTGTGCTGGATGATGTGTTTTGTGAGGACTAATACTAATATACAGTGAATTGTGTGTAATGCAGAAAGTGCATGCATATTTTACGAATGGGAGGCATAGTTTGAGTTTTAATATTTGGGATAGGGCTGATTTTGATCTACTTTTGTTTTGACCACATTGAGCTAGTTTTGTTACGCATACCTGGCAACCCTGCCAACTTTCCCGACCTTCATTTCCACTTTGCAGACGCATTTGACTGTGTTTTGAATTGTGGCAGAATTGTCGCACCTCATAATCTGTAAACTAAAATCTGCGGGCGTTGAGGCAATGAGTCAATTTGAGTCACATTTCATCTGCAAAGTAGATGGTTATCGTGTTATGTGGAATGGTTAACAGTGTCAAGAGTCTTCGGAAACATGTTGGTCAGGTTATCGGGAAGCTCAGGTGCCAAGAGTGGAGAAAATGATACAAGCATACCAACTCAACTCATTTTTAACAAGAAAAATGATAGTAATTGAGCTTTAAACACTATAAGGACAACAGAACCTGAGTTAGATTTCTAACAGCCTTTTTTGGTATCCGTACATTTCATTTCGAGCAGCAATCAGAGCGAGAGCTGGAGCAGGACGGGAATAAAGTGCGTTTTATTAATCAGAGGCTGTTTGTTGTGTCTCTCTCACAGGTTCTCCATCATCACCACACGCAATCAGGCCCTTCGTCTCCGGGCTAATGTTCTGTTTGTGTTGGTCTCGGTCGTGCGCCGTGAGACATACACACACACACACACACACTCGTCTGGCCAGGTGGGAAAGCGGAGAGCAAAGCCGATTGTACACTAGAGGAGTGAGAACATACACACATACTTATAGAGTGACATAAGTAATCAAGCTCAGATTAAATGTGACCCGACCGTACCCCATCATAGTGAACATATTGAATAACAGAAGAGGAGTGGAAAAAAATGTGTGTTATAGAGGCTGTGCTCTTGCATAATATGCATTTCTACTATAGTGTACGTCTACACTGTACAAAATTATATGATCAATAAGTTGTGACAACATATGTTTTTATATTGCTCATACTCATCAAAATAAGTTAAGCAATTAATAACTTTTTTTAATAAGTTATACAAGATTCAACTAATTTTTTTTGTCAGTTTAATGTAATTTAAGTTGAAATGACTTAAATATCCAAGTTGATTGTACACTGTAAAAAGTGATCAGTTGACTTAACTTTAATTGAGGAAACCTGTTACCTTAAAATTATTAAGTAAACAAACTTCATGCTTAATCAAAAAAAAAAAAAAAAATTTTAAATAATGTGGAATTGTCAAGTTCACATTACTTAATTTTTTCAATTAAGCATTAAGTTTATTTACTTAAAAAAATTTAGTAAACCCATTACCTTAAAATTATTAAGTAAGTGAACTAAACACTTTTTACAGTGAAAAATTGAAGGCAACAACTTTTTTACAGTGTACAGTATTACAGAATCATTTTGTTTTAATGCATTTAGATGTATTTATTGAATCAGCGCGGAGATGTTTGCTAAATAAAGCATTATTGTTCCTCATATTTAGGTGATTTAAACAAACCTTTAACGCTATTAAACTTCAGTTTGTGCTGCAAACATCAAATCCTGCGGCGGCTTTTCTAACTAATTCACTTCACTTGGTAGACCATAAAATGCACAAAAAAAGATGCAACTGAATCATGAACCTTTTCTTAAGCTTGAAGCATGAAGTTTAAGGGTCTAGAGACTTGATTTGAGATGCAAGATCTTAGGTTAGATTCCCTGGAAATGCATCAACAGATCAAATGTATACCTTGAATGCAATGCAAGTCACTTTGGATAAAAGCATCTGCTGAATGCATAGATGTAATCACCTAAAAACACACTAAAAACACTCAGATCACCTTAGCAAACGCATAGCATCATGATGTTGAGTTTTGCACATGCACTTGGTTCTTCTCACTGCAAGTGGCATAATATGACAGAACTCGAATGTTCCTTTTATAATCAAAGCTGTTTAAACTGCTCTTTATACTGTTTATATGACTGAACTCAGTCATCAAAATATTGTGTTAAGAGATTTCACTTTGAACTGGAATAATCTGAGTTTAACTTTGTGCAAATGAGCCAATAGTTGCTCACACTCTAGTCAACTCAATTCGTCAACTCTCATTAAACATGAATGATCAGTCACTTTAAATCACGGCCAATGTGAACACTCGCTTAGGTTTGGTTATAATGCTGCCCTGTAAAAAAAATTAAATTTGAAGTTGTAAATGATTGGAGATTATTGTAGTGTTTTTCAAGATATTTAAACTTCTACTTAAAGATTTTTCACGCTATACATTTTTTTTTCTTCAGAAGTATTTTTTTTTCAGTACAAATATCTAAACATTCTTAAATCAAGATTCATCATCATCATTTACTTGAAATGCAAATGTCTTCAGACATATTAAGTCTTGTTTTCTGAAAAAAAACCCCCATCAAAATTAAGCGAGTTTATACTTGCAACTAACAATGTCTTCCATTGGGGTCAGAAAAATCTACTTAATTCAAAGATAAAACTACATTATTTTTCTGACCGCATTGGCAGATATTTGTTCTTGTTTTAAGCATAAAGTTGATACATTTTTCATAAAACAAGAAGTAATTGGATCTTGATTTTAAGAATGTTTAGATATTTTTAAGACAAAAATACAAAGAAAATCATTACTAGCAATTTTTTAGTGAAAATAGTTTTTTTTTCAGTGAATGTAATGCATTTGCCAAATGCTCTTATCTGAAGCAACCTACAATATATGGGGGGAATATATTTATAATAAATCCCGAACCCATGACATTGGCATTGCTAACACCACTGATTTATGCACTATAAGATGCTTGATCTTGAGATGAAAATGTTCTCTGGTGTAGTTCGGTCTCCTGCTGGTTTCTGAACACATGTTGCTGGTGAAGTAAGCAGCTTAAGTGCTGAACCTGACCTCAGGTGACAGGCCCTACTCGCAACCTGTGCACCGCAAAGCCTCGATACATTATCTGTCCTCCGGCTTCTCGTGGTTTTAAATGACTGCTTTCCATTGTGAGTGTTTCAGAGCGTTCCAGAGAGAGAAAGGGAAAAATGAAACCCAACTGGTTTTTGGAATAATAGAAGTGGCGTGTGGCCATGGCTGTTTTTTAGAGAGCTGAATGGTGTTCCACTGGTGATGACAAGCTAAACACACACTCCTGATCTGACCTCTGCGATGGGTCGGGACACTGGAGAAAACATCCCATTGGTCCGACACAAAGAGGGAGATTAAAAAAGGACAGGCCGAGATGCCAATCACTCCACAACAAAAAGACTCGTATAACTCATGTTTTGATGACTTATGCAATGCAATTCTGTGTTGCATTTCGATAACAGCAGAATTTGTGTAAACAAGTTTGTGGCTTGGCTCCTGATAAGGCATTTTCTCGATAACCCTTTGGATTTTATCTCTTACTAAGAAAAATTCAATGCTATGTGTAGACATTTCAAGATAGGGGCATTTCAACTTGTAAACGGTGTAGACGAGATCAAATCAAACATTGACATGTTTCCCCAAGAACAATATCTTGATAAATTGACTGTGCAATATGCGTTCCAGTTGATTCATGTTTTGAGCAGTTATTGCTGAGTCATGCAATAATAAAAAATAAACACCACCAGTTTAGTTGCTAATGCATGAAAAAACATCATATCCAAGCTATTAATAAGAAAATAAAGCACTTTAATGTTCATGAATTCTTTGCTTTGCACATCAGAGAAACAAGATCGGAGAAATGCTGCATTATAGCTTCTTTGAAAAAAGTGCACAAACGTTAAGAATTCATCACAGACCAGTTGGAGAAACCAAGACATTTTGGAGCTCAAGAGATTCATTGCACACCAGACTATCCTACGGAAAACACAACTTCTGCAAATCACTGAGAAATCAACGTGGCATTAATTTCTCATCTCTTTTGGACAAACATGAGGAGCATTAACATCTGAACGGGAACCATTGGGAGAACGACGTTCCTGTATATTAATGCAAAGACAGGCATATAAAAGAGCTTTGACAATTTGACACGACACACTGCTTGAGGGCACCATTGTAAGATACATGTTGGGCAGCAAATGCAAAGAGCAAAATCTTTATATTTTGCAGCGATCTTCTCAATATATATATATATTTATATATAGATTTCATCATAGTTATAAAACATACTGTATGCACAATATATACAATATATCTTCACTTCTTAAGAGATGCACAAAACACATTGTAAACAGAATAGTTTGGGCAGTCTTTTGCTGAGCAGGCAAGTGTCATATGTTTGAAATCTCCATTGGGATCTTGTCCACCATTTCATGGTTGAGTTTTAAAGGAATCTCAATTTCTGACCTCTTCTTTTTCGTCTTTCTTTTCTTGCAGCAGATAAACGTCACCAATGACACGACGGTCAGAAACAGTCCGAGGCAAGTCACCGTGAGCGCGAGCAATACCATCATCAACTCGCCACACGGATTTGGCACTCGTTCTCCTTCCCTCCCTTCCTTAATCGGAGGATCCTCACCATGATTGATATCTACCGCTCTGGGCAACAAGCTTTGAATGAGCGTCTCATTGCTGACCGTTTCATTCACGAACAGGTTGACGAGTACAGTGGAGTACAGTTCTGGCTGACCGTGATCCCTCACTTTGACCCACAGACTGTAAAGACCTCGATTGTTCAAGGCTTTCCTCAAGGTGATGTTTCCCGTGTACGGGTCGATATCAAACGATCCCGGTTCTCCGTCAGTTCTCTTGATGATGCTGTAAGCGATAACAGCATTCATTCCCGTGTCCCGGTCCACCGCATAGACCTCCGTTATCGACGTTCCTGGAAGCGTGTTGGGAAGCACCAGCATGAACGATTGGTTGGACTGAGGGAAAAGAACAGTGGGAGGGTTGTCGTTCACATCTAGGAGGAGAACGGTCACCATCGTGATGCAAGAAAGAGCCGGTTCGCCTCCATCGATAGCCTCGATCCACACGTAGTACGTTCCCTGCTGTTCCCGATCCAAAGGGGTCTTGGCGCGTAACGCGCCTCGTCCGGTGTCAATCACGAAGATGTCACTCCCGTTTAGGATTGACAACGCCACCCAGCCGTTTTCCCCAGCATCCGCATCCGTAACCGTAAGCACGCCAATCTCCCCGAATCCTGGAAAGTTCTCCGGCACGAAGAAAGTAAAGTCCTTATTGATAAACCGAGGGCTGTTGTCATTGCGATCCCGCACGGTTATAATCACAGTGGCGATCGACTCTCTTCTCGGCGTCCCACGGTCGACGGCTCGCACCATGAATCGGTACGTCTCCTTTTCCTCGCGGTCAAGAGAAGTGGACACCGACAAAACCCCGGTTGACCCATCCAAGCCAAAAATGGTGGGAGCGTCGGCACCGAGTAGATAATAAACCTGACCTCTGCTTTCACTGTCCGCGTCGGTCGCCTGAAGCTGAACCAGGAACGTGTTCGGTGGGTTGTTCTCCTCCACTGTGATCTCGACGAAGGATTGCTTGAAAACCGGAGCGTTGTCGTTAACGTCCAACACATGGACCTTAACCACGGTATTAACTACTAATCCGTGAGCATTACGAACCACAACGACCATTTCATAATCCTGTTGCTGCTCATAATCCAATGGTTCGGTGGTCTCAAGCAAGTACTCGTTTTTAAAGCGCTCGTAAGGTACGAGCCGAAATGGACCTGTAGTTTCTAGAAAACACTCTATCTTCACTTGTGGCTCTGTGTTTTTGATGGTAAAAAAAGCAATTGGTGAAAACGGTGGCTCTGATTCACTTAGACTGACAACACCGTCTTTCTCGAACGCGATGTAACGTGGCACGACAGCCGGAGGTCCGGAAAGCTGTCGGATAACATGAACGGTAACCGTTGCGACTTCCGGAATACATGTTGGCCCATTAGCCAGTACGATTAGTTTGTAGAGCTTTCCGGTGTTGTTGTCTATCTTCCCAGCTAGCTTAAGAACTCCAGTGATTGTATCCAAATGAAACAGGTTTCTGCTCTCTTGGGTGACCCGTTCGCTGAAGGAATACGTGATGAAGGCGTTTTCCCCCTCGTCTGGGTCGTGGGCTTGCAGACGAGCCAACTGCATGCCTTTAGTGGCGTTTCCGTACAGAGTAACGTTCACTTGCGACTCTGTAAACTTAGGGCAGTTGTCGTTGACGTCAGTAATGATAATCCTCAGAGTGGCAGTGCCTAAAAGCGGCGGAGTTCCTCCGTCCTCGGCGATAATATCAGTCACGTACTCCGCTTGGGTTTCTCTATCAAGATTCTCGGTTATTATGAGGAACGGCGTCAGCTCTCCGCCTTCGTTCTCCTCTACGTCTAACGTGAAAAACCCATAGTCGTTAACAAGCCAGTACGTTTGAACACTGTGAATCCCGATGTCAGGATCCACTGCTGATTGCTCAACCGCGAACCTGGCGTTAACGGGAGCGTTCTCCGGGACGGAAACCCTGATTTCGTCAACGGGGAAATGCGGACGGTTGTCGTTGACGTCCTCGATTATGATTTTAATCTTAACCAGCTGAAAGTATTGCTGAGGAAGGATTAGCACGTCTAGGAAGATTGCGCAGCCTTGGCCCTCGTGGGACTCGGCGCACAGAGTCTCCCGGTCGATCTCCACGGCTGACGTGAAAAGCTCCCCCGTCGTGTCGTTCAGAGTCACGTACTGCTGGCTGCTCGTCTTCTGCTCCAGATTGAACGAGCGAGAGGGATCACTGGAAAGACCCAAGTTTAAGTCCGCAGCGATAGACCCAATGAGTGTCCCTTTAGATAATCCTTCTTTTATCTTATAGATGAGGTGACTGAAATTTGAAGAGCAGGAGAGAGGAGCGGTGTACAAGAGGAGAATGAACAAACCCTAAAAATAAACAACAAAAAGTGTTTAGTAGGAAGCTATCGAACATATAAGTAAAAAAAAGCATCACTTTAAAATCAAATGGAATACATAATAATCAAAAAAGCAATGCAGATTAATTATACATTAGGCACAGTTTGACATTTTATGTGGAGAGGGTTGGACTAAATCAACGTCCACACTAATATATGAATATTTACCCAATTATTTACCATGATAAACATCATTTCTATAGTTATTTTACTACTAAAAGAATATTGTTATATATATTGAATATTGTTTGATCACTTTGGTCATGACAGTGGTGGTAACAGTTTTAAGTAATAACAAATGTTTTCCGACAGAAACTATGATTATTAAAAATGTTTTTAATGAACATGCAAACTAAATAATAATACTTTATGCTCACAAAACTAATTTCTGTTAACACACACACACACACACACACACACACACACACACACACACACACACACACACACACACACACACACACACACACACACACACACTCACTCACTCACTCACTCACTCACTCACTCTCTCTCTCTCTCTCACACACACACACACACACACACACACACACACACACACACACACACACACACTCACTCACTCACTCACTCACTCACTCACTGACTGACTCTCTCTCTCACACACACACACACACACACACACACACACAAACACACACTCACTCACTCTCTCTCTCTCTCTCACACACACACACACACACACACACACACACACACACACACACACACACACACACACACACACACTCACTCACTCACTCACTCTCTCACACACACACACAAACACACACACTCACTCACTGACTGACTCTCTCTCTCACACTCACACTCACTCACACACACACACACACACACACACACACACACACACACAAATCTTTATAAAAATCCATCAAAATACTTATTAGACTTTGATTCATATACATATAGAATTGATGTAAGTATTAAGATGAATTTGGAAGATATAAAAAATCTTGGATTAAAGATATATATATAATCCAAAATCCTAACATCCATTAAAAAACTTATTAGACTTTGATTCATTTACATTTAGAATTGATATAAGTATTAGGATGCATTTGGATTATATAAAAATCCCGAATTGAAGATATTATAAAAAAATATCAAAGAGAATTTGATGTCATGATAATTCAGTTTTCCATGAATGTAAGAAACTTACCCATAACTCTCGTTTGCTGCGAAGGCATGTTCCTCTGTTAGTGTTCCACATGTTTCCCGTTCAGTGTTGGCGTCACAGGGAACGGGAGCGGGATGAGTTCACAGTAACAGCCGCATTATGAGCGCTTGTGAGCGGCTGATTCCTCGCTCGCTGCCCGATGCGCGACTGACGCGCGACTGACGCGCTCTACTCATTCATCTGACCGATACACTCCGGCACGCCCACCGCATGCTAATGAGCTCCGGCGCGACCAATCAGCGTGGGAGGAGGAGGGCCGTCTAGGAAGAACTCATTTGCATGTCAAATTATTAAAAAAAAAATTTTTTTTACGTTTGGAATAGTTTTAGTCTGAATGATTTATTACTTTGTGGTTAGGAAAAACACCAGCATGACAGGAATGTAGATTATCTTTTCAACACTTTGAAATTCATTTAACATTATAATATAATATAATGTAATTTCATTTAAAATAATCATCTGATGTAAAATGCTTTCCTCAGTCACTGGATAACAATCATAAATATGATGTGTATGATTATAGTGTTCACTGATAAAGTAAATTATTTGGATTCTGCATAGAATGCTAAAGAACCTTTTTGACTTTAAAGGGTTCTTGAGGTAGGCTAATATATTTTTTTTACTTTAGAGAGTAAAAAGTTTTGATGTTTCATTAGGTTCTTCAGATCAGTATTTTTAAGAGTGCACCACAATATTTCATATTTTTAAGAGCACACCATAATATCTGCTCCACAACTGTGCAACCCTAGAGAAAAGGATATTAATATGCATGAGTATTATTCCATATGTATCAGACGGCACAGATGATCAGATGTACAGATCAATACTGCAGTAACTAAATAATAAGTTCCCGATGGAAGGAAAGCAAGCCTGTGGTTGAGATTAACACTCAGCTATACATTAACAAGCTCATAGTAAATATGAGTCACTTTCTTGATGCTTATTTGCTGCATCTTTATTTATTTTTTTAACCCTATAGTGTTTTTTCCTTGCCTTCCAGAGCATCACTTTAGTGATCATGTGAGGATTAGTGTTAAAGAATACAGTATTAGCATCAGCGTAACCTTCACCAAATCAACTTCTCTTAATCTGACCATTTTTATCCACATCAACAGATGCTGAAGTGATTGAGAACATACTGTCCAGAGTAATACACACACTGAACTTTAACTCTGGGATTGATTACACACAGTCCCATGGAAGACTTTACATCTCATGACGTTTAAAAGATCGACATATTTATCTAAAAAAATAAACCGTTGATGTATTTTTTTTTGCCTTGCAGGTGTAATATGTCATTTCTTTTAAATTCACATACATTCAAATATGTATCGCCATGAAATCAAAATGAACTTTCCTCCTTTTTTTTATGGAATATTACAGTTTATTATAAACGATTTATCCATGCACATCATTATTTTTAAATCCATGTGCCTCTTTAATAATAATAATAAATAATAATCTTTAATGAAAATAATTTCTCCCTCTGGCAGTGACATCTCTGATAACGAGGGCGGGGCAAGCTGTCACTCACATGAGATCCACCAATAGCAAGCCGCAACCATACAATTAATTCCCAACGGACACAATCAAGCCCCGCCCATATTTGTTCTTGTTTGTTTTTTATTGCATAAGTTATACATACAAAACCAGGACATGAAGCATGGTTATATCTCTTACAATGAACAATCATAATGACAGAAACAAAACATAAATATCATGGATTTGCGTACATTAAAATATGGAATTGTGCACACAAAAAAAAGTTTAAATCATATCTTTAAATAAGTCCTCATGTTGCATAAAAAAAAACTTTTTCTTGTTATTAATAAGTATAAGGGGTGAAATGAAAGAGTTAAATTTAGCAAGAAAAAGGAAGACATAAAGGAGACTTAAGCCATTTTTGCTTGTGAATGAAGATTTGTATATTTATATATGAAGAAATTAACATATTCATTAGACAACAGCTTTAGGTTTTCATAAATAAAAGATAACATATTTGAGGACGAAGATGTGGGTCACATTTGTAGGGATAAAAAAAATAAGAACTTAATTCACACATTTGTTCTTGTTCGCGAGGCGTTCACTCGGATATACGTCACAATAGGGGAAAAAGCGTAAGACCAGCGCAACTTCCGTTTAACAACCAACGACAAACCAGAAATGAGCTCAAATATCTGGATCTAGTTCAGTCAGTGGCGACTCGACTCACCTGAGCAAACACACACACGGCTCTTGAGTAAACACTCAGTATAACTGTGTTCGCTGTCGTTTCGCTGCAGGCCAGAGAGTGAGTGAGAGAGTGTTGCGACACTCAAGGAATGTTCTGCTCAATATTGGGCTTTTGTTTTCAGGCCTATCCAAAGCGGCATGCAGTTCAAATCAGAGAGTAGAGCATTGCTGCTGTAGTATAATGTGTTTACAGGAATACACAGGGAAAAATCATTATTTAAAATTCTAATTGACAGAATTTTGAATTTTCAAATGTACACCCTGAACAATGCCGTGAATGAAACTCATTATCTAAACTCTGAGTCGCTGTTGTGCTTAAACTTGTTTCCACCACAGGTGTGACAGTCAGCGTGCCTCAGAAACCCTTAGTCAACTGTGTGTGTGTGTGTGTTCTCGGAAGGTTTCGACACGCCTCGTGAGGTTTCAGAAGAGTGCAGTTCTGCGGAACAGGATTTCGGATAAACGGTGGGAGAACCGTCTCTCACTCTTCAGTCCCTCAGGGCTCGTACAGTATGAGTTTACAGTCTTACAGGAGGATCAGGCACCGTGCAAATCAACGGACTGTTTGTTAAGTACTTTTGAGTCATTTTTCTGAATTTTCACAATGCATTATTTTTTATAATATATTATTTTATATAATTATCCCCCCCAACCCCCAGTGAAAATAGTCATAAGTTAGCTACTTTTGCAGTAGTAGGCCTATATATTATCCACATTCTCTCTGACACGTTTTTGTTGTTGTTGTTGCTGCACATTTAAGGCTAAAAGTCACTCCATGTCCAGAATATATAAAAAAATATTTTTTTTAAACTATAAACCTCAATTTAACACTAGGCTCTATGAAATGGAGGTAGTGACCTTTTTTTCATATTGTGACATGATGTAGATCTGAGAGAAAAATTATCCAAAAAGAAAAAATCTACAGCAGGGACTTGTTTCTATTAATGAGTTGTTATTTGGATTTTGAGATGTGGATGTTGCATTTAAAAAAAATAAAAATATGCATGGAATAATTGTTTGCAAGATCAATAATATGCATTTAGAAGATAGATTAGATTTTCATTTCATGCTGACTTTAAATTGTCATTTTTCTGTGGCCAGTTGCATAAACAAACAAAAGTTAGTCGTCTAATTTTTTGTTAACTTTTTAAAAACCTGTTGGATAAAAACGTAGATTGAATCTGAAAAGTAACACTGATTATCCAGTTGATCTTTGGGTTTTGCATATAAAAAATAAAAAGTATGCATGGATTAATCAATGGCAATAAGATCAATGACATGCAACAGCTAGTTGGTCAAACTAGTTCTAAAGACACAGTTTATGCAACTTACCCCTGAAGTTAGAGAGTTTCTGACATACAACTTATTCTTTTCTTAGTTATTATTTGCATGTTTAACAAAAAAACAAAAGTTTTTCAATGCATTTAAAGTTGCTCCCAACAGATGTGCCAAAGAGTCGCGTTAAAACCCACCAAATCAACTAGAGAAACGAATGTTTGCTTTGCTGATTGTTCACCTGGTTTTCTGTTCTTCATTCAGTGAGAGTGACAGAACATCCATATCTCCCAGATCTCCCAGATCTCCCTTCTTCTGTCTGATGTATTTGCATAAAGGTATGAGATGTTTACATGTCAAAGCATGTCTTTATGACACTCGTGCGTCAAATGATCACACACACAAACACAATGCATGTGAGAAATGAGAGTCTAGTTTCTAGTTCTTTTTGTAAGTGCTGAGATGAAGACATTTACACATTTCCATCAGCCGTATGGCTTTATTTATTCAGAAAATGAGATGTGGGCTGTGTGTGTGTGTGTGTGTGTGTGTGTGTGTGTGTGTGTGTGAGAGATCTCATTTAATGCTGCTTAAGGACACAGGGAGGCTGTACGGTGAAACTCTGATTGCCAGTAACTGCAGTGAACGTTGAGTTAGATTTCAGGCCAGATGTCATGATACTTCGTGCTCCAGTTTTAATTAAAGCGCCTTTAAGCTTCATTGATAGCAGAGCTCAGCCTATATGAGAGACACGTCCCAGGACGACCCGTGGGGAACAGGCCAGAACAACAGAGATGTTTTACACTCATTTAACATTCAGAAAAAGAGATTGAAAGGGTGTAAAGATAAACTCGATGTTCGACTGAACTCAAACTCCATCATCACACTGAAGCTTCGGCTGCTGGAACACTGAACATCTGTTACTGTGTTTATTAAGCTTTATTAATGTTAGTTCATAAAAATACAGATGTTCATTGTTTGTTCATGTTAGTTCACAGTGGATTCACTAATGCTAACAAATACAACTTTTAATTCTAAATGTATTAGAAAATGTTGAAATTAACATTAATTTAGATTAATAAATACTGTAGAAGTATTGTTCATTCTTAAAACACATAGTTAACTAATGAAACCTTATTGTAAAGTGTTACCATACATAGATGTTTATATATATCTATATCTATCTATCTATCTATCTATCTATCTATCTATCTATCTATATATACATTTGTGTGTGTTTAAGCTGAAACAAAATCAGTTTTTATTTTATTTTTTTTTAGTTAAAGTGTATTTCAAGGAACTAAAATCAATTTTTTATGGTTTTATTTTTATTTAACTATAATAACCCTGACCTGGACACCTACTTTAGGAATTCTGGGAAAACCTTTGCAACCAAAAATGTGAAGTTTTTCAGTGCTAGTGATACCAGTAAAGACTTAAAGAAACTAAAATGCCTTATTGCTTTCCTCTCTCTCTCTCCCTCTCTCCCTCTCTCCCTCTCTCTCTCTCTCTCTCTCTCTCCTCTCTCTCTCTGTCCTCTCTCTCTCTCTCTCTCTCTCTCTCTCTCTCTCTCTCTCTCTCTCTCTCTCTCTGTTAAATGAGCCTTTAATTTCACACATTATACAGCATGAGCTGCATTAGCAGAAGACTGAGCTGGATTTGTGTTATTTAAGTCTGTGAAACATTAATGTAACAGCACTTATGCATAAGCCAGTGGGACATTAAAACCCCAGTCCTGCAGGCCTTCATTTATAACATGTTATAAAAATAATACAATTATTTTCATTTTTGTCAAATCAACTTAGATAATTATTGTGGTTCAGATTACGCAATATTTCGAGATTCTGTTGATTAAACCAATCTCCTTCTTTGTATTAACTCAAATTTTTAATTTCAATGAACTCAATTTTAAGACAACCGGGTAACTTACTTTTTTAAGTTAAACCAACAGTTATTTTACAAATTATTCAAATGCGTGCAGTTCACCGACTCGCCACTACGTCAAAGACCGTTTCTAAAAATATGAACGTTGGTGTGGATTTTAGCGAACACACACACACACACACACACACACACACACACACACACACACACACACACACACACACACACACAAACACCGTTTTCAAAAAAAAAAAGTAAAACTTTTTATGCATTTTGGCCGTTTTTTTACACGACAACGGCGTTTTAGGGGCCAGAAAACGCAAACAGGTTTCAAAGCACAAGTTTTTAAAAATGATACAAAGTGACATCGCCATCTACTGGCCTGACAGCAGAATAGCTACAGCGTTTTTAGTCGTTTTCCCGGATCCGTGTGAACGGAGATCGTTTTGACATGTCGTCTGTACACGAAAAATGCAAACGTTTCCGTTTTTATTTCAATGCTGTCGTTTAAACGAACCCTACGATCAAATCTGTGCGTTCGCATATTTGATAAACAAGGCCTGTGATAAACTAGAACCACACGTGACCCCGAACTTTGGATCTGCTGGTGTTTTGGTGATTTTTAGTGGCTGTATGAAGTCAGTTCTCCTCAAGTTCACACACAATCACATTTACAAGTGTCAACATCATCCACTAACCACAATTAAACACAATACTGTGCTCATTTAGTTAGTTATTTTGAGTTGGGGAGGGGATTTGGGGGGATTTATTTATTTAATATAGATGTATTTATTTATTCAGTACATTTATTTTATTTGTGTATGTGTGGGTGGGGGGGGGGGGGGGACTTATTTCTTTATGGGGGTATATTTAAACATTTATATTCAATTTAATTCAATAGTAAATTCAATTTATTGAGGTGATTTTTAGTGATTCATTTATTTATTTTAGTTGGGGGAAGGATTTTTTTGGGGTGATTTTTGAAATGTATTTATTATATATTAATTTATTTATTCTGTACATTTATTTTATTTTGGGGGTACACATTAAAAAAAATCCTCCTATTGAAAAATGCTGTACACATTTTTTACAAAGTTATACAAGAACTTTTTTCTTTGAATTGATTTAATGTAATTTAAGTTGAAGTGACTTAAACATCCAAGATGATTGTACTTAAAAATTTAAGGCAGCCACTTTTTTTTTTTTTTTACAGTTTATTAAATTATTTTATTGGATCTATTTATTTTTGCGTTCATTTTTTATTGAATTCTATGCAAATTCCTGATTTCATGTTATTGTGTAAGTTCATTATCTGTTCTTGAAAAGTAAAACAAAGTAAGAAATGAATAGTAATAAGTTGGAGTAAAGTTTAAGGGTTAAGTCTGTGTTTTCTTACACCTGATCTAGCGATGTGAAGATCTGACACTCACTAGCGTCTGAATAATGAAGGCGCTCTGAAGCGAAACTGAACGTGTGAAGTCCAATCATGGCATTAGGCGATTTTACAAT
>NC_138747.1:1567770-1597770 GCF_965113295.1 Leuciscus leuciscus
TATTACATCGTCTGCTATATATTTGCTTCTTATTTATTAAATACAGGCAATTGGTTGATAAAACATTGATCAAAATTAAGATACAATTTATACAAAACAAAAATCTTTTAAAAATAGTCTTTCTACAAAACAAAACTCAATGAAGTGGTCAAAATCATGTCTTACCCTCTCCATGTCTCCAGTCATATTACGCATCTCATGATGTATCTTTATCTTTCTCATGCTGCATATGCTCACTTTCATTATCAACATTGATTCAATTTAAAAATTACATTAGCCTATAATATTTAAGCATAAATATGAAACTAAATGTTTTCTTTAATGGCTACAACACATATACAGTACAGAGAAATTTCATGTCTTGTCGTCAGCCACAACATAATGACGTCACATATTTTCCAACTCAGCCCCCAGCCCCCCTCACATGAAACAGCTTCCAGCGTGCCTGTTATTAAGGTTTTACTATCTAAGAGGCTGGATATTCTTGCCAGGAACTTAGTCCTTTGGCTTACCTTTGAGATAATTTTTCGGGCCATAAACTCCCCTGATAGTTTGTTATCTAGTCTACAGCCCGAGTAAGTAACTGCTTCCTTGGCTGTAATTTCAACATTACCTACAACTACCCTAAACCCCTAGCCTGGGTTTCCCCATGCTTCCTTGTGCGCAGCGCGATTTTATTCACACTGCTAGGCAGCCTGGATTCCATGGACCAGATTTTCGCCTCAGCGAGGGGACCAATCACAGAACGGGGAGGGAGCAGCAAGACGATGACGACGTTTATGCGACACACCGAAGCAGTTTGTTTATATCTATGGATCCAACATGGCATCAGACGCGAAGTTACCTTTCGATGCAGCCTTAAACTTGCGTTCTAAATCACTATCTATTTCGTCTTCTTCCTCGTCGTATTTCTGTCGCTCTACATACGTCATATGGTATAAATGAAACGATTGGCTACAGTACGTACAGGCGCATTTGATAGACATTCGTAGCGCCCAATAAACGGCTCTGGGCATTCGTAAACCACGCCTCAAATACGAGAAAATGAACATGTGGTTCCCAGACCACGTCTCAATGAGAAAGAGGTCTGACGTTAGCCAGGCTACTAAACCCCATAGCCTTTTTCAGTTAATCTCTGGTCCCAAAAATAATTTTTGTGTTACAGTACGACGTTACAGTACGACATCAAAAAGTCGCAGTAAATTGGCCTTTTTTTCCAAAAACGGATCATTTGACAAAGGAAAAAAGAAAAAAAAAAGAAAAGAAAAGGGTTTCTTTGGGCATTAAATTATATAAAGATACATAAACATAACATTTACTCACCTAATCTGTCAATCAAATCAGCTCCTCTCCCGTACAGACGGTTCCAGTACAACGCCACAGTCGCACTTAAAGCCTATAACACATGTGACTTGAGTGAAGGGTTGACTTACAAATTTCTCGGTGCAGGGGAAGTCGAAGAGCTTCACGAGACCGAAGTCGTCCCCAGTGGCCACGTTCAGCCCGGCGTGAGAAACACAAGCGCAGTTCACGTCGGCTTTCTCCGCGTTACGAGGCCAGACACCCAGAACCTCGTCGCCCAGGACACTGCACAGGAGAGAGAGAGTTTACCACGGTACACTGACATCATCATCATCATCATCACACAGATCTGAGAGTCACCTGGTCCATGTAGCCCATGTGATCCTGTCCACCAGAGCCGGTTCTGTGACCATCTTCCCGCTGGGAACCTCGTGAACCTGCCGCTTATAAGAGCCTGTGGAGACCTGAACACACGACACCACCCGCGTTAACATCCTGCCCTCGCCACGCACCACAACTACACTTCAGTGTTTGTTCTGTCCTGAAACATTATTTTATTTCATTTTGCTAATATTTTTTCAATTTTTTAATGCAATTTGTTTGGAGATATTTTGTGATTTTTCATTTTATTTACCTTAAAATTACTAGATTTAATCAATCAATTATTAATAAATAGTCATTTAGAAGCACATTCCTCACATTGTTCAGACCTGCACATGTGACATCACCCTTAATTAATGCACTTTTTTTTCTTTTCTTTTTAACAGCAGTGTATATATATGTATATATAGTGTGTATATATATATATATATATATATATATATAGTGTGTGTGTATATATATATATATATATATATTGGTTGGATCTAAAAAAAAAAAAAAAAAAAAAAAAAATTTTTTTTTGCTGTAAAAAACCTTACAAAAATAAAAATAAAATCCATGCAATATCGTTTGTTTGTGCAAAATTGTACATGCACAAAAAACCCATTTCAGCTATGTATGTAATTTTGTGGAAACAGTTGTTGTTCTGATTATGTAGTCAGTTGTACCTCGATGTACTTGCTGTCCGCAGAGAAGTCCAGCTGGATCACAAAGCCAGGAATATCTTTGCAATATCCGATGCGATTGAGAGCCGGACCCAGAGTCAGATCGTAGAAGTCTACAGCGCACTCCACCGAGCCGACGGCCAGCAGCCGGTTATCAGAACTGAACCTGTGAGGCGTTATTATATCTGATCAATGCACTGCAAACATGCTTTCTGAAATATTCTTCAATCAATACACACTTACAGAAGCAAAATTACTTCAGATAGTAAGTCTTGTTTTTTGCTGTCTGTCAATGTGTTCAGAGAAATAAACTTATTTTATTCCTTTTCTTCCCCTTTGAGTTATTTTTTCTCATTTTAAGGAAAAACTTGCTTAGATTTGATACATTTTTCAGTAGACAAGACTTAATATCTTCAGTCATTTTGCTTCTGAAGTAAATCAAATTTTTGGTTACAGTTTATTTTAAGGTGTCATTGTTACAGTGTAATTATATATTTAAGTACTGAGTAATATTAATTAACTACATGTACTTACTATAGGGTTAGGGTTTGGTTGAGGGTTAGTTGCATGTAATTATGCATCATTTACTGTTATTACTATGGTAAGTACATGTAACATATGTAACAAGGACACTGTAAAATAAAGTGTTACTGAATGTTTATATAATTTTGATCATGTATTTTAACTAGATACTAAATATCTCAGATATCATAAATAATCGATGTCTGCTGATACCGATAGTTTGATTTTCTGAAACTACACAGAGAATCCTCTCATTTGGTTCATTACTATAATATTAGGTTAAAATGAACAACAGAGCCTAAACTATTACATTCAACTGCTATTTATTTTCAGATTTAATAATTACACAAAAAACTGATTTGTTTGTATAAAGTTGTTTCAGATAAGGTAGTTTATATAAACACTTCTTCATGACAAAATAATTGAATCATATATACAGTACAGGCCAAAAGTTTGGACACATTACTATTTTTAATGTTTTTGAAAGAAGTTTCTTCTGCTCATCAAGCCTGCATTTATTTGATCAAAAATACAGAAAAAAACAGTAATATTGTGATATATTATTACAATTTAAAATTGGTTTTCAATTTATTATACTTTAAATGATCATTTATTTCTGTGATGCAAAGCTGAATTTTCAGGATCATTACTCCAGTCTATCACATGATCCTTTAGAAATCATTCTAATATGATGATTCATTATCAAAGTTGGAAACAGTTCTGCTGCTTAATATTTTTTCATAACCTGTGAAACTTTTTTAGGATACTTTGATGAATAAAAAGTATAAAAAATAATAATTAAAAACATTTAAAAAAAGAAGCAAATGTTTTAAAAATAGAAATCTTCTGTAACAGCAATATACACGACTGGTCAGTCATTTTTTTTCTTTCTTTTTTTGAAATAAATCGATACTTTTATTCAGCAAGGATGTGTTACATTGATAAAAAGTGATAGTAAAGAAGATTTATACTATTAGAAAATATTTTTTTATTTTGAATAAATCCACTTATTTTAAATTGTAATAATATATCAATATATAAAAAAAAAAAAATCTGTATTTTTGATCAAATAAATGCAGGCTTGATGAGCAGAAGAAACTTCTTTCAAAAACATTAAAAATAGTAATGTGTCCAAACTTTTGGACTGTACTGTATAACTAATTAACAGTAGATGAGCTCTTCTCTAGTGTTTTTATTGCTAACGAACTGTGAACACTGGATAACTTTCCTGAGGTAAATCCAACATTAAGTGACATTGTTCACAAGCAGTTTTATTGACGTCTTTCCGCTACTAAAGTGGTGTAAATCCAGCTTTTAATGTTGTTTATGTGTGTATGTGGTGTTTTTAATATGAATTTACACATGCTTTGTCTTAAAGCATAAGTCGACAGCATTGCTGAGTATTTCCTCCTTAAAACTGCAGTGAACCAAAGACAGTCTCAAACACACGCTTTGAAATCGCTGGTGTTTCTGACGTCACAAACTACCTTGTAACCAATCAGATCAACGTGTGATCGTCAACCAGTGGATCTCTGAGCTGAGTGAGTGAGTGAGTGGAGGCGGGGCTCATTTGCATATTCATAGAACCGCGCATACTAAATGAGGCAAGGGTGTCGAGTTACATTCACATCGAGTTACAAGCTTTTTTAAGACATTTTTTCAAGATAAAAATGTTTAAATATGTCATTATGGTGATCAAAGATGAGTTTTAAGGGATAAAATGATTGACTACAGGGGGACTTTGAACACTGATTGAGCGATTACTTGAGACATGATTCATTTCAGTAAGTTGTACTGTGTCTTTAAACATACATTTTGATGTTAATTCATGTTTTTTGGCGCTAAAACTAAAGACTCGAGTTCCGCTTGAACTGAAGCGCTACAACAATCGTTCAGTGTCAAAATGCCTCTTAGGATTTCGTGATAAAATGGACAGAAATTGAAAGCTAAGACTTTTTTTAATCAAAAGTTCTTTGTGATTATTGACTGTGAGACACTAAATAATGTTTTATGTAGGGAAAAAACCTGGCTTGAACTACAGGTGATTCACAGGGTCAAAGCCTGCTTTAACGTCGCTGTTAATGCGTTATTGTTGCGTTAACTTTCTCTAAATTCACCACAAGAGAGATTTAGTTCACACACAATCTGATACGTTTTTCTGTCCATTTTGATTGACAGGATATAATCGGACCTGATCATCGGCTGTTTTTAAACAGTGAAAAACTTGGCTTTTATACATCGATGCATCTCTAATCTCTTGTAATGTTTTGTGGGTTTGATTTTATTACTTTTCTTCTCCATTGACATATTTGTTCTTATTTTAAGCAAAAACTTGCATACATTTTTCAGTAGACAAGACTTAATATCTTCAGTCATTTTTATATATTTTTGATAATTAGAGATGTATTTTGTATTGTATTGTGGGATTGATCGAGCTGTGTTTGACGTGCGGTGTGTGTTCTGACCGTATGTCCTGGATGGCCACGCTTCGGTCTCTCTTTTTGCCCCACACAGTCAGTGAATTCACCAGCAGAACGATGAACTCTCCGTTCTCCATCCCGATCGCCACCATCTCACCGTTCGCACTGTACGCCGTGCACTTCGCCGGATGACCCAGACTGACTTTGTTCAGAAGTTTCTGCGAGACAAATAAATAAAGTATTAATAGACATACACTGCCATTCAAAAGTTTGGGGTCGGTAAGATTTTTAATGTTTTTGAAAAAAGTGCTCTCCATTTTACATTTATGTGATCAAAAATATTTTTTTATATTTTTACAATGTAAATCAGCTGTTTTCCATGTGAATATATAGTAAAGTGTAATTTATTCCTGTGATCAAATCTGAATTTTCAGCATCATTACTCCAGTCTTCAGTGTCACATGATCCTTCAGAAATCATTCTAATATGATGATTTGATGCTCAAGAAACATTTATGATTATTATCAGTGTTAAAGCGGTTCATATTTTGGTGGAAACTGTGATACACGTGGGCTCATATCACACACCCGATGCAATGCAGTGTCAGGCGAAACTCAAGTGTTTTTCGCTATTTTCAGCCCGACGCAGTTATCATTTTCACGTCCTGCGCCACGTTGTTTAAATAGCATTTAAATAGTTATTTAAATGGATTTGCGCCTATTTGTGAGTTCATAGGCTGCTGGTCTGAAAACCAGGTGCGAGCGCAACTAGCTTTTAAAGGGAATGGGAGATGAGACTCTGAATGGTTTATTTCACGTTACGCCCAAAACACACCCATTACTCATTAAGAGAATAGAGACAAAACACACCCATTACTCATTAAGAGAATAGAGACGAAACACACCCATTACTCATTAAAGGCCAATTTATACTTCTGCGTCGGGTGCGCGTAGAAGGTACGGCGTAGCATACGCATTGACGTGTACCATACGTCGTACCCTTCGCCCGTACCCTGACGCGCACCTCCTCAAAAATGTAACTACGCGTCGCGGCGACGCGGACCGCAAGATCTGTGATTGGTCGGCTGGATAGCATCGCGTTTCCTCCTACACTCTGCACCGCCCGCCCGCCATTTTTAAATTCCGAAGATCAGTGAAGAGCCATGGAAAAAGACCAAGTGACTGAGAGATTGCTTGAAGAAGTGCGGAAATACAGCCATCTGTATGACTCCTTCAGTCGCCATTGCTCGTAGAAACCTAAACTCAAAACAGCCGCGAGGAATGTAAACACAGTGCAACTGGAACATTAAAACCCACCCGCGCCAACTAGCGTTTCGGCGGTGTAACTGCACATCAACACAGACATTCGCAGAAGTATAAATGCTCACGACGGCGTCGCCTACGTGCGTACCCTACGACGTACACTACGGCGTACACTCGACGCAGAAGTATAAATTGGCCTTAAGAGAATAGGGACAACCCTTTTAGACCATGCGCCGGGAGCGCCGACCATTTGTCCCGTCGTTAAACTAGTAAAAGTGGATTCAGACACGCACTAAGTGCACTTGCGCCGAGCGCTTTAGACCATGCGCTTAGATCGTTAATATAGGACCTTTATTTTTCAGTATTCTTTGAAGTTCAAAAGAACAGTGTTTATTTGAAATAGAATCTTTTGTAACATTATAAATGTCTTTACTGGTGCATTTGATCAAATGAA
The DNA here is from genome assembly GCF_965113295.1 of Leuciscus leuciscus. Lineage (NCBI taxonomy): Eukaryota > Metazoa > Chordata > Actinopteri > Cypriniformes > Leuciscidae > Leuciscus > Leuciscus leuciscus. Next base: position 1,574,777 of record NC_138747.1, read on the forward strand.
TGTGTCCTTGATAGTTAATTGAATCATCTTATTCACCCCAAACATTTCTCCATTACCCACAATCCCTCACCTTATCTGCCAGGTCCCAGATGCGTATGGTTCCATCATCGCTGGCGGAGATGAAGACGTCTTTGGAGGGGTGTGTGGCCAGACCCCAGATGCGTCCCTGTGTGTGTCCGTTTATCATGGTGTTGGAGGCGGCGTTCTTCTCTCCCACCTCGATGATCTCGCCATCCTTCGTTCCCACCAAGATCTTTCCCTTTCATCCAACAAAGAAACATCATGCGACTGTCCGTCTACTAAACTGAGGCTGTGTCCGAAATCGCTCCCTATAGCCTTAAACGGGGCACTATTTGAGGGGACAGACATTTGTAGTGGGGTCCGAAACCATAGTGCACTCATTCAATCCCACAATACACCGCAATAATGAGTGTACAACCGATGTACGCTCAACGGCTAGAGAATACCCATAATGCACTGTGAGAGTCATGTGCTGAATGAATTCCCGCATCTCGCCAGACGATGGCGCTGCAGCTCAATCAAATCATCCATCCATTCATTTTCCAAACCTGGCTGGTCCAGCGTATTATCATTAGGGCTGGTCCGAATACCATTTTTTGAGCTTCGAAGCTTCGGTAGTAATGAACATCGAATATTCGAAGCTTCGGAGAGAGGGTGCTGAACATATTCTTCAGTATTCTCTATGTGTCGGTATGTCCGTTTGCATTTTGATTATTTCGAGAACCGTTTATCCAATCGACTTCACTGGGAGTGCAGTGTCGCGTTTGGTGCAATATAGATGGACATGCGAGACGTGACACATTCAGAATTAATAAACTTTTAATAAACTACAGAACAGCGCGAGCGGGAAGCGGCGCGCCTCACGCTCCGATAACGGACACTGCACTAGTGATATAAAACGCACGCACACAGGTCTGTTAAATTAAGCAATACTTTTAAGGTAGTCTAATATTTTTCTGACTAACAAATTACTGACACAGTAGATTTAAATAAAGAAAAACGAAATTTAAATAAAGAAAAACGAAATTTAAATAAAGAATTTAATTTTGTATTTAAAACGAAATTTAAAATGAATAAAAAAAAGAAATTTAAATAAAGAAAAACGAAATTTAAATAAAGAAAAACGAAATTTAAATAAAGGAAAAAACGAAATTTAAATAAAGAAAAACGAAATTTAAATAAAGAAAAAACGAAATTAATTTAAATTAAAAACGAGATTAATTTAGATTGATAATAACGGGTAAAAAGGCTAATACATTTTGTTTCTATTATTCTATTTTCCACAATGTCAAAGCAACGCAGCTTAACTCAAAACACAAGCTCAGGCATGCACTTTGGTCCATACAAACTCCACTGTTCTGCGCTCTATCGAGAGAACACTCCCGTTGCTGGAACACTGGGGTCGGTTCTATTTCTAGCATGCACGCGTTTTCCGCGTGGCTCGAGCCGCGCCTGAGACGCGTGTCTCACGCAGGCAGTGTGCAAACTCCAACCTGTTAACATGGGAGCCGAAATAAAAACGGACACGCCACGCAGCTGAGACGCTCACGCCACGTAGCCAGTGTGTCGCCGGCCTTATTCAAGCGCGAATGAGAACCGTTTCGCGGGGATCCCAGGTGTGCCCCCCCCCAAAAAAAAAAAAAAAACGAATATTCGAATGTCAAATTTTCAAATCGAATACCAACCCACCGAACGAATATTCGAATATTCGGGTCCAGCCCTAATTATCATACAGGTTTAAATTCCTTTTTAATTTGTTATGAAATTGTGCCAGTTTGCTGTTTCAAATTATTATTCTTAAAGGGGTGGTATAATACCCTTTTCACAAGATGTAAAATAAGTCTCTGATGTCTCCAGAGTGTGTGTGTGAAGTTTTAGCTCAAAATACCCCACAGATATTTTTATATAGCATGTTAAAATTGTCACTTTTTGAGGGTGAGCAAAAATGCACCGTTTTGTGTCTGTCCATTTAAATGCAAATGAGCTGCTGCTCCCGGCACAGGGGGCGGAGCTTCGATTACCTCCTCACACACACATGCACTGAAAATTTCTAAAATTTTTAGCCTTTTATGTTCAAACCGGAGTCAGACAATGATGGAGAGACTCAAGAAGAAGTGACAACATGTAGAAGCAACAGGACATTTCTGAATGGTTAGTTGATGAATTTATGAAGCTGATGTGTAGTTATCTTCTAGTCATTGATTAGCATATTCTGTCTTGATAATCTATAAATTCTGTTCAGGGGGCGGGGTTTATGTAAATTCTAGGGTTGGTGATGTCACTAACCCGTTTGTTGTAGTTCTTAAAAAGCGATTTCTTTAAAAGCAAATCTCTCCCTTTGCTTTGAACTTTGAGCGTTGTAACTTTGCAGATGTTGTTTATGCTCAAACAGCAACATTACACACTAACTAAAGTTAGAAAAGTCAAATCATAATCAACCACCCCTTTAAACAGCAAGCACAAACTACGCAAAATCGACAGTGTCCGAATTCACTCACTCGTTTTCATCGACTCGCAGGGATTCGTGAATGAGGGTATAGGGGGCGATTTCAAACACAGCGTAAGACTTTAAATGAACACAGACAGCAGGGCTCTTTTTAGATGCTAATAACTCAAAAACACTTGCATAAAGCATAAGCACGACTGACCTTTCCTCTGCACACAGATCTGACGGTCTCGACTGGCAGTCCCGTCTCCAGCTGAAACGCTCTGCATCTCTTCATCTCCTGATCCCACAGTTTCACAGCGCCGCCCTCTTTAGTCCTGCGCACAAATACAGTCAAAACAGCCATTTACAACTACAGAAAAAGAGTGTTTGACGATATGTACACTTACACTACCGTTCAAAGTTTAAATTAATACTTTTATTAATCAAAGGACACATTTAACTGATAAAGAGTGACAGTAAAGACCTTTATAATGTTACAAAAGATTCTATTTAAAAAAGAAAATGCTGTTCTTTTGAAATTTCTATTCATCAAAGAATCATGAAAAATATAATTTATCATAGTTTCAACAGAAATATGAGCTGTTTTTAACATTGATAATACTCATAAATGTTTCTTGATCATCAAATCCTCATATTATAATGATTTCTGAAGGGTCATGTGACACTGAAGACTGGAGTAATGATGCTGGAAATTCAGTTTTGATCACAGGAATAAATTACACTTTACTATATATTCACTTAGAAACAGTTATTTAAAACTGTAACACAATTTTTACTGTATTTCTGATCAAATAAATGGTGAGTAGAAGAGACTTCTTTTTAAAAAACATCGTACAAACTTCAGACTTTTGAACTTTTGTATTCAAGGTGTAAGAAAAATGTGCTATTTTTTTCTTTATGGTGCCTAAATAAAAAAAATGTAAATAGAAAATAGTATAAAGGACATATAAAACTAACCGTAACACTTTATTTAGGGTCTGATTCTCACTAACTAGTTGCTCATTAGCATACATATGACTAGGATATTGGCTGTTTATTAAAGCACATATTAATGCCTTATTCCTCATGATCATATTCTCCATCCCTTAATCCTACAATACCTAATCTTAACAACTACATTACTAACTATTAATAAGCAGTAATAATATTAATAAGCAGGGTAAAGTGTGAAGAGCGGGCCCCATGTGGACATCAGCTGAACTCACGGCCTCTCTTTGCCCCCGGTCACGATGAGCCCGTCTCGGAGCGTGGTGTACATGGTGAACACCGGTCCAGTGTGCGCTTTAGCCACCACACGCACCAGGAAATGCTCCCGCCACACGTACACGTCACCGTTGATGGCCCCGGTGAACGTCAGGTTATTCTGTCAGACGATACAAACATCTTAGTCACATGATCCTTCAGAAATCATCCTAATATGTTGATTTGCTGTTTAAGAACATTTATGATTATGTTGAAAACAGTCCATATTTTTGTGATAATATCCATGAACAGGGTTTGAAATGAACACCCATCAAATGCAGGTAAAAATCAACTAACGCTGTCAAATCACGAGACAATTTGGCGTGTTATTATGTTTACTCACTTTGCTGGGGAAGTTCGTTTAAGACAAATACTCGTGAGTCATCATATATATTAAATACAGTGTATTACTCAGAATCTGCTCATATCTGGCTAACTTGAACACACACATCACTACTCAACAAATAACGGCGCGCTTGTTCATTTGCACTGAAGCAATAGAAGATTAAAAAGCATTTGGTGAACAGAAAACACATTGTTATTTTCCAACATCCTACATGTATTTGATGTTCTTTATCCTGTGTTGATCTGTCCGACTAAAACACATTTTTGGTGAAAAGGATGAGGATGAAAGAGGAAGAGGAGGAGATGCTGGATGACAGGATTTTGTTTAAATAAGAAATTAATGTATGAAATCCAAATTTATATTTATATATATATATATATATATACAAAAAAAAAAATACAAAAAAAATATTATATGCAGTACAGGCCAAAAGTTTGGACACATTACTATTTTTAATGTTTTTGAAAGAAGTTTCTTCTGCTCATAAAAAAACAGTAATATTGTGAAATATTATTACAACTTAAAATAATAGTTTTCTATTTGAATATACTTTATATAATAATTTATCTCTGTGATGCAAAGCTGAATTTTCAGCATCATTACTCCAGTCTATCACATGATTTTCTTTAGAAATCATTCTAATATGATGATTTATTATCAAAGTTGGAAACAGTTCTGCTGCTTAATATTTTTTCATAACCTGTGATACTTTTTTAGGATACTTTGATGAATAAAAAGTAAAAAAATTTATAAAAAGAAGCAAATGTTTTAAAAACAGAAATCTTTTGTAACAGCAATATCCACTACTGGTCAGTCATTTTTTTCTTTCTTTTTTTGAAATAAATCAATACTTTTATTCAGCAAGGATGTGTTAAATTGATAAAAAGTGATAATAAAGAAGATTTATATTATTAGAAAATATTTTTTTCTTTTGAATAAATGCAGTTCTTTTTAACCTTTTATTCATCAAATATATTAGGCAGCAGAACTGTGTCCAACACTCATAATAAATCAGAATATTAGAATGATTTCTAAAGGATCATGTGATAGACTGGAGTAATGATCCTGAAAATTCAGCTTTGCATCACAGAAATAAATGATAATTTAAAGTATAATAAATTGAAAACCAATTATTTTAAATTGTAATAATACAGTATATCACAATATAAAAAAAAAAAATCTGTATTTTTGATCAAATAAATGCAGGCTTGATGAGCAGAAGAAACTTCTTTCAAAAACATAAAAAATAGTAATGTGTCCAAACTTTTGGCCTGTACTGTATATATATATATACATTTACATTTAGTCATTTAGCAGACGCTTTTGTCCAAAGCAACTTACAAATTAGGACTAAAATTAAGAGAGTCATCGTGAAGAGGCAAAAAACAACGCAAGAAGTGCTCAAAATACGAAGTTCAGGCATTGTTCAGAGTAGCATAAGATTTAGATTAGATAAGATTTAAAAGAAAAGGAAAGAATTTTTTTATTTTTTTATTTTATTTATTATGAGGTTTTATATATATATATATATATTTATACATATATATATGTATTTATATATATGAATATAAAATTCGGATTTCATGCATTCTCATGCATATATAAGCTGTGATTTATTTGTATTTTTTGGTTAGTGGAAGTTCTGGACGGCCGGTAACTTAAAAATAAATTAGCCAAATTTTCCTGTGAGTGAAAAGGCTGATTTGAAACCCTGTCCCTGAATGCGAGAGACTCACGGCTCCGAACGCCACGGAGAGCATGGTCTGCATGCGTCCGTCCTCCACCGCTCCGATCACTCCTTTCTTATACAGCAGAGATCCTCCCACCAGCGTCCAGAACTTGATGTGTTTAATCCCCACAGACACAAACTGAGTGTCCGAGTCAGGCCTGAACTCCACCACGAAGATCCGGTCAGTGTGACCGCCTTTACTGCAAACCCTCGAGCCTGAGCACACAATTAAAGAAGCATTACTAGAACATTACAATCGCTAGAACAGACTTCTCAATCTTAGGTCACTTTATCAAAACTCTGGATTATTTCTTCGTGTGTCGGTCAAATATGACCAAAATTAAAATTTTCCTTTAAATTAATGTACTATATTTTAGTTCGATAATGTTTTTTAAATATTTTTATTTAAATTTAATTTAAAAATGTAATGTTTATTTAATATTTTGTATTTTTAGGGGATTTTATGGTACTAAATTATATTTACACTGTATTTATAATCCATTTATTCACTTTTTGAGCATAGACCTGAAGGGTTAGGGTTAGGCTGTGGTAAATCTTGAATGCTTTAGAGCGACAGACTGAAGTTTTATTTCTTTTCAAAGATGACACTTGGCAGATTATCGCTGAAGTGAAAAAAGTGAACTTAAAAAAAGTTACAGAATTTTACGTTTATTGTTATGAAAAATTGTATATGAAATATATATTTTCAAAAACATGTTTTAATCTAAAACTGTGAGAAAATCAAAACCATAAATCTAAACAATTTGTGCTCCAAATTTGAGCCTGCTATCTCAAAAATGAGCTTTCAGTGAGAGTGTGTTTGGCCGCAGTACCAAACGCTTCCACTAGAGGAAATCCGTCTCCCATTCATTTCCAATGAGAGGATCACAAGTCTGACTATTTTTTTCAGGAACATTTAACCTGTTCCAATCATGTCCATGATATTTGTGTTCACATAGCAAGTGCCAAAACCTTTACCATGTTTCGCACCATTCCGATGAAGAAAACAATAAAAATATTTATTTTTTTTACAATTTTGCCCGAAGAGCACCAGAGGGCTGATTAGTGCCCAGTGCCTTTCAAATTACATGAATTATTATCTCACTTAGATACAAATATCCCTAAAACTCTATGTACCACAGGCCAATTTGCACATTTACTACCATTAAACTTAAAGTGCCCCTATTATGCTTTTCAGGTATTCCCTTTTATAGTGTGTAATAAAGATGCCTCATCATGCCTGTGAATGTAAAAGTTCTGCAAAGTTTCAAATATCAAAGTGCATATAAATGAACTTATTGTCCACCAAAGAAGTGATTCTGAACAGCCTGAAACAAGTCGTTAAGCTTTCCTGTGGCTCAAACAGAAGAGCGTTGGTGCTTGCAACGCCAAGGTCATGGGTTCGATTCCCAGGGAAAAGAGAAATGATAAGGATGTAAATGTGTAACTTGAAATGCAATGTAAGTCGCTTTGGATAAAAGCATCTGCAAAAGGCATAAATGTTAATGTAATTCCAGTCTCCGTTCCTGGAGAACCTGCATAGGTTTGTAACAGATTTGCATAATTGTCTTCATTGGCTGAACTTTGCCCCGCCCACTCAAACACATATTTTAGTAGTTATAGTGCATTATGAATGTGAAATGACCAGCTATGCCAAGCTGAAACTGTTCAGGAGAACTGTGTTAAGAGTTTTGAAAAAGTGACCTAACTATTGAGAAATGGGTCTTGGCGAGTATGAATAGTAAATGCATGGATCAGTAGTTCTCACACACACACACACACACACACACACCTTCCTGCCATCTCCACACAGTGATGGTGTGTTCGGGATCCACTCCCACAGACAGCAGGAGTTTCCCCGTGGCGCTGAAGTTGACGTATCCGACTCCTTTGGCGTGAGAGCAGCGCAGCACAGACAGAGTCTGCTTACTCATGGCGTCCCACACGTGAATGCACGGCGCCAGGCCTACAGGAACACACACACACACACACACGTCATCACCGACAGTACTCACAGCTGAGGGGGAAACAAGCTTCCCAAACCAGAACATATGACAAATAAAACACATTAGGTTTATTACAAGACATTGATTATGCAAATATATATATATATATAAACAGTGATGGGAAGTTACTAAGAAACTGGCTTAAAATGGTTACGCTACAGTTAAGATGCATTTACAAAAAGTGGTAGTATATAAGTATATAAAACTAGACTATAAGAAGCAGTTAACTACATTGAAGCTATTTATTTATATGTATTTTATATTCTATAAATTTATCATTCAATCAGAGCTGTATTTTACTGGCAGAATTTTTTATTTATTATTATTTTTAACAGACAAATCTGTGCACTAAATGCAAAAATAAATGCACATTGCAAAAATAAATGAAATGCATAAATAAATCCAAAAATAAATTCACTAAATGCATAAATAAATGCATCAATAAAATAAATAAATTGCACAAAAAAATAAATAAATTAAATTAGTTGAAAACACTGGTGAAAAGCAGCATTTAATTAAATATTCATCATGCTACACCTATGCAAAAATAAATGCACTAAATGCATAAATAAATGCAAAAATAATTCAACTAAATGCATGAATAAATGTAGAAAATGTTCAATAAATGCATACTGTAAATAAATGCACTAAATGCATCAATAAATGCAAAAAATAAATGCACTAAATGGATAAATAAATGCATAAACATATGCGTTAAAAATAAATAAATTAGTCGAAAACACTGATGAAAAGCAGCATTTAATTTAATATTCATCACGCTACACCAGTATAGCTTGGGAAAAAATAGAATGTTACTGGAAAAGCTGCTGTAATTTGAAAACAACTGTTGCCCTTAAAAAATGAACCGACCTTAAAAAATATATAAAAAATGTAGTTAAAAGTGCAGCTTTGTTTAGTTAGTGACTCCCCAACACTGTTAGAGAAGCAGTGGGATGAGTTTGGGATGAGTATTAGGAAGTCCTCAGGGTTTTCAACATGACAGAACAAACACACGTCAATGTTAGATATGTATTCCAGCGCTGAGGGAGGGAAAGGGTCAACATGACTCTATATGAAACATTATTTCTGAGATGATAGAAAATCAAGCAGCATGATGCTTCATGCAAACATGTATTCTTCATAGCCACGTCTTTAATGAAACCAGGACATGAAACACAAGGGAAATGAGAAATCTGAGGCATCAAACTTCAAGATCCTCATGAGCCACAGACAGATAGTATTTGATTATTTGATTAATTTTTCTATATTAAGTGGTTCTGCATGCATTAACACTAGTGAAGTGTCACAGAACTATTAAAGGTGATATGACTGAACCGAAATGCAGTGTTGAGTTTTGAATGCATATTAAACCCTGATCATTGCTTTAAAAGCAGGAGTGCGTGTGTTCTAGTTTGGAGAAACTGAAATCTGTCCTGGATTTCTGGAGAGAAGCACACAAGGTCAGTGGGATGAAGTGCAGTCAGATCGCAGGAGGTTTCTGTGTCCTACCTGGCAGATCGGTGATGTCGCCTGTGTGTCGGTGTGTTGGATGAGAGGATGAGGCGGTGATGAACAAAAAAATGAGAGAAGCTGCTCTTAGTGCCAAAGCAGAATTACGTGAGAGATTCAAAGTATTTGCAAAATCACAGGCAAGGGCTTGTTATCAACACAAAACCAAGCAGTGCACGCTGAAAGAAGCAGACGTAAGCCAATGAAAATGATTCAGACGGTGAACATTACATCTATCAGCGTTTACAGGCTGAACACGTGCACACGTACCGATCTGACCGGTGGCGATGACGTTTTGATATTTGGGATGTTGATTGACAGTCAGGCAGAGGATATCATCCGTGTGCTCCAGGTAAAAGCTCTGAGTACCTGCAGATCACAGAGTCAGGCCCTACTTCATCTAAAAACACTTCAGATCCTTATGCATGCATCATATTAACAGGTACTTTTTAATGCAATATTATTTTAGTGAACTGCAAATGAGAAAGTGTGTGAATTACACTTCCCTCGTTCACTATCATTTAAAAGTTTGGTTTTTTTAAAAGTCTCTTCTCAGCAAGGATGCATTTATTTGATCAAAAATATCAGTGAAATATTATTATAATGTAAATCATCTGTTTTCTATGTGAATGTATAGTAAAGTGTAATTTATTCCTGTGATCAAAGCTGAATTTTCAGCATCATTACTCCAGTCTTCAGTGTCACATGATCCTTCACAAATCATTCTAATATGATGATTTGATGATCAAGAAACATTTATGATTATTATCAGTGTTGAAAACAGCTTAATATTTTTTGTGGAAACCGTGATACATTTTATTTTTAAAGGATTCTTTGTCACTTAAGGATCTTTACTGTCACTTTTGAGCAATTAAATACATCCTTGCTGAATAAAAGTATTAATTTCTTTCAAAAAACTAAATCTTTCTGGTATATTCTAGTTATATATTCTTTAAACCTATTAAAAAAAAAAAACTACTGGTGACAAAAAAACTAATTTGAAAATATAATAACCAAGCAGTCATTTTAATAATAATTTTCAAATATGTGACCCTGGATCACGTCACCAGTCTCGAGTCGCACGGGTATATCTGTGGCAATAGCCAACAATGCATTATATGGCTCAAAATTATAAATTTTTCTTTTATGCCAAAAATCATGAGGATATTAAGTAAAGATCATGTTCCATGAAGATATTTAGTAAATTTCCTACCGTAAATATATAAAACATGTATTTGTGTGAGTGAATGCTGCACAATCGTGAACATAAATGCACAACTTTAAAGGAGATTTTCTCAATGTTTAGATTTTTTTGCATCCTCAGATTCCAGATGTTCAATAGTCGTGTCTCGACCAAATATTGTCCTATCCTAACAAACCACACATCAATGGAAAGCTTATTTATTCAGCTTTCAGATGATGTATACATCTCAATTTCAAAAAATTGACCCATGTGACTGGTTTTGTGATCCAGGGTATGTTCTAACTATAAGTGATTTAGTTAATTAAGCTTTTCCTCTTCTTTTTTAACCAGACGTGCAGTTCCACCTGCAGCCTCTAGAGGGCGGCAGCGCCTCATGTCTGATCTGGAATCAGATTAGTCTCAGAAGACACGCCCACAAACCCATAAAGCCAAAAGGCATTATTTCAAAATCTTCACAAACATCTAGCATATTTGCCACATGTTGAGACAAGAATGTGGACAGCAAGCCCGAGTTCAGAGGTCATGTGTGTGTGTACCAGCAGAGAGGTTCTGAATCACAGCAGCAGCGGCTGTGTGAAAGATGATGTCGGCTCCATCATTGAGGTAGTGAAGGTTGTTTCGACAATCAAAGCCTCTGTAGCCAAACACATGGTCCAGAGAAAGCTCCTATAAACACAGACATAATCGTACGCATTGAGAATAATGAGGACCACTTCATATCTTCATGAGCTCATGACCCGTCTGACCTCCACGATCTTCTTCTTCTTCGTGATGTTGTTCTTCACCAGTTTTTCAGGTAACGGTGCGGCGCGACTCACTGGAGGTCTGCAGGAGACAAATAATGGAGTTTCGACATGAATGAACGCAGTCACTGCAAAAAAATTACGCTCTTCCTCAGTATTTTTGTCTAGTCTTCCAGTACAAATATCTAAACATTTTTTTAAACCAAGATTAATTTATTTGAGAAGCAAAATGACTTAAGATGTTCCGTCTTGTTTTCTGAAAAACTGATTAAAAATTAAGTGAGTTTGTGCCCTTAAAATAAGAACCAATATCTGCCAATGGGGTCAGAAAAAATAATATATATATATATATATATGATATAATAACCAGAGCTGTATATTTCTGGCACAAAAACAAGTAGGATTTTTTTTTAACAGACAAAAACAAATGCACTAAATGCATCAATAAATGCATCAATAAATGCACTAAATGCATCAATGCAAAAATAAATAAATAAATGCAAAAATAAATGCACAATGCAAAAATAAATAAATGAACTAAATGTATAAATAAATGCAAAAATTAAATGCACCAATTGCATAAATAAATGCAAAAAATAAATGCACTAAATGCGTAAACAAATGCTTAAAAAACTAATAAATTAGTCAAAAACACTGTGATGAAAAGCAGCATTTCATTAAATATGAATCACGCTACACCAGTATACAGGTAGCTTGAGGGAAAAATATCTAATATCTGCCAGTGGAGTCAGAAGAAATGTACTTAATTCAAAGGGAAAACAAGATGATTTTTCTTGCACCCCATTGGCAGATATTTGTTTGTGTTTTAAGCATAAATTCACTTAATTCTGACATTATCCAGAAAACAAGACTAAATGTACCTTGATTTAAGATTTTTTAATGGAAAACAAGACAAAACTAGTACATAAGAAAATAATATCTTGCAGTAATCATAACTTCATCTGCATTATTCAGTTCTGTTTCTCACCGTTCATCCACCAGGATCTCCTTCTGCTGTTGGTGTGGCTTCACGCCCGTCATCTGTCTTATACTGACGGCGTAGATCTTCGTCGTGTAATCCATGTTCTTTTCCCGAGCGACGTCGCTGTCGTACCCTAAACACAGACATTCATCAAATAAACATCTTTAAATTCAGTTTATTCTCACAAACAAAAACTAAAACATTACCTCCATCCTCCTCGGCGTCGTCATCTGACTCCTCACTGTCCACGGCTTTGCTCTCGCGTGGACCAATCCCCTCTCTCGCCCAGATCATGAGGGCCGTGTCGGCCCCGCCCACCGACAGCAGCATCGCATCATCATTCGACCATCGGACATTTGTCACATTGGCACTGTGAGCCACGTACTTCTTAAACTTGGCAAACTGACCCTGTATACAACAAAAAACAGCAAGAAAATAATTTCTAATTGCATTCAATTGATCAAGAGTGACAGTAAAGACATTAATTATGTTACAAAGATTCTATTTCAGATAAATGCTGTTTTTTTCAACTTTCTATCCATCAAATAATCCTGAAAAATAAAAAGCATCACCGTTTCCAGAAAAATATGACTTGTTTTCAACTGATAATAATCATAAATGTTTCTTGATCATCAAATCATCATATTAGAATGATTTGTGAAGGATCATGTGACACTGAAGACTGGAGTAATGATGCTGAAAATTCAGCTTTGATCACAGGAATAAATTACACTTTACTGTATATTCACATAGAGAACAGATGATTTACATTACAATAATATTTCACAATCTTTACTGTATTTTTTATCAAATAAACGCAGCCCTGTTGAGAGGAGACATTAAAAACCCCAAACTTTTAAATGATAGTGTACGAGGGAAGTGTATTTTACATGTATTTTTCAATGTTTTCAGATGATGTAGAGCCTGACACTGTGATTTCCAGGCTTTTATTTCACAGTTTTTACTGTATTTTTGATCAAAGAAACGCAGCCTTGCTGAGCAGAAGACACTTCTTTCATAAACACTGAAAAAAGTGGTGTATAAGAATACATGATGTGATCATGTGACCTTGCAGGGGAAGCTGAAGAGCTTGACGAAGCCGAAGTCGTCTCCGGTGGCCAGCAGCTTCTTGTCTTTGGTAAGTGAAGAGGCGTTGACGAAACTGAGCGTGGGCCAGACGCCATCACAGGTGGAGCCCAGAACCGACGTCCATGTGGCCCATTCCATCTTCTCAGACTGAACACACACACACACACACACACACGGTCACAGCGCTGCACTTAGCCACGTAACTGGATGTGTGTCTAGTTTCTCTACCTCTAAACTGCTGATAGTTTGTCGTCTTCCTCGTGGAGCTTCAAAGAAAAGCTGCTCTTTGGCACCAGTGTTGACTTGAAGCAGTTTTCCTGCATTAATGCACACAAACATGTTTAGCTCCCTATACTTTTACTTCTTTCATTGATGGATTGCAGCAGCTTTTTGCTACCAAAGCAAAATGACCCGTGTAAACCACATGCTTTCAGACAGGGTGCAAAACAAACACTCGCCAAATGTCAAAATTTAGTAAAAACTGGCTTTGGCGAGAAAATGATCAGTTATTGGAACTGCAGTAAATTGCATGACTTATAATATACAGAACACGGTGACCTTCGCTGTTTGTCACTAATAAGCACTAAATAATCCCTTAAAGGAGTGGTATAATGCCCTTTTCACAAGATGTAAATTGATGTCCCCAGAGTGTGTGTGTGAAGTTTTAGCTCAAAAACCCCACAGATATTTGTATATAGCATGGTCAAATTGTCACTTTTTGAGAGTGAGCAAAAACACACCGTTTTTGTGTCTGTCCCTTTAAATGCAAATGAGCTGCTGCTCCCGGCACAGAGGGCGGAGCTTCAAGAGCTCCTGTGTGTGTGTGTGTGTTAGCAGCTCCGATTACCTCAGACACACACTGAAAATTTCAAAAACTTTTAGCCTTTTATGTTCAAACCGGAGTCAGACAATGATGGAGAGACTCAAGAAGAAGTGACAACATGTAGAAGCAACAGGACATTTCTGAATGGTTAGTTGATGAATTTATGAAGCTGATGTGTAGTTATCTTCTAGTCATTGATTAGCATATTCTGTCTTGATAATCTATAAATCGTGTTCAGGGGGCGGGGTTTATGTAAATTCAAGGGTTGGTGATGTCACTAACCCGGGAGGAATGTGGTGTAGTCTCTACCAGCCGTTTGTTGTAGTTCTTAAAAAACTATTTCTTTAAAAGCAAATATCTCCCTTTGTTTTGAACTTTGAGTGTTGTAACTTTGCAGATGTTGTTTATGATCAAACAGCAACATTACACACTAACTAAAGTTAGAAAAGTCAAATCATAATCAACCACCCCTTTAACTATTAGTATAAAAGATGCTATTTCCTGATATAAAAATAATGCAAACTACAGTTTCATGGCCAGCAAATTCTCAAAGTTCAAAACATTATCAAAACAATGTTTGTGTAGATTAATTCTTCCTGTTTCTCACTCAAGGATTAAGTCATGACATGAAGTTGGATATTATTGCTTGAATATATATTTGTGTGTTGGGTGTGTGAGGATTACCGCGCACGTCCCAGTCCACGTGTGTGATGCAGCTGGACGCTCCTTTACAGATGCCCACCCTCTTACTGGTCAGAACGTTATAAATGTCCACAAACGAGTCGTGGGAGGCCACGGCGAGGTATTTTCCAGCATCTGCAAGACAAAAGCAGGACAATATTACATCAATTACATGCTTTATGCAGCTATTATGTCATGAAACAAAATAATGTAATAATAAATATATTATTATTATTATTTTTATATATAGTTTTAATAAAGTAATATAAATAATATACTTTATTATTATAAATGATATAATTGTATTTTTTGTCAATATATATTATGTATATATAAAATTATTTTATTATTAATTTATATGTTTATATATATATATATATATATATATATATATATATATATATATATATATATATGTGTGTATACAGAGAATTTATATATATATGCATTATTTACTTGTATTATCACTTAATATGTTAATATTAATTAAAAATAATTAATCATATTAATTAACAGTAATTTCTATTATTTTATTATCAATCATATATATACAGTTAGGTCCATATATATTTGGACACAGGCACAATTTTAGATTTTTTCAGGTATTTACCAAAACATATTCACGCTATAGTTATATAATAAAGATATGGACTGAAAGTGAAACTATCAGGTTTAATTTGAGGGTATTTAAATCTAAACTGGAAGAAGGGTTTAGGAATTACAGCTCTTGAGAGTAGATGGTTACCTTGAGAGAACCTGATGTCAGAGATGATCTCCTTCCTGTGGTGAAAGGTCACCATGTCTTCCAGCGTGTCTGCATTCACCACCAGAAAGCTGCCGTCGTTTAGACCCACCGCTAAGGCTTTTCCGTCGGGGGAGAAGGCACAGCATCGGCCACCTACAAACACACACATCAGCACAATTAAACCGTGATAATTTAACCTGCAGTCATTAAAGGTGGCCTATTTTGCCTCTTTTCACCTCTTTTTTTTGTGTGTGTCCCTTTAAATGCAAATGAGCTTTAGCTCCGCCTCCGTTCAGAAGAGGGCGGAGTCTTTACACAAGCTTCAGAAACTCCGGCAATAACAAAACAGGCCAATCTCACTCATCCAGAATCCCAGAATCACCAGTAGCGAGTGCAGCCTTACGGAGAGACTCAGGAAGAGTTTCTGAATGTTAGTGGAGACATTTCTGTAGTTGTTGTGAGTTACTGTTTCTAGGGGATTTCAGCTGAAAATAAAACTGGTTTGTGTGGGGCTCTAAATAGTGTTCAGTGCTCGTCTGTGCTCAACGACAGAACAGTTTCATACTTTGCTGGATCTTTAACCATTGCGTTAGAACTGGTCACTGTTGTCGCGTGTGTAAACGTGCAGATTAAGAGCCGGTAATGTTATAATAAGATCCTCTTCATACGTCAGAAGAGGAGCAAGATCTGATCGGCTTATTTTTTGACATGCTTGCAGAGAAAGACTCACCAGAACACAGTTACTGGGTTTCACTTTTCACATTTTTTGTGTTGGTAGAAGCACCGGGGACGCGATTATAGCACTTACACACGGAAAAGGTCAGATTTTCATGATATGTCCCCTTTAAGTGTACAACCCTGCTTTTGATTTATTCGTCCAAATTCCATGACATTTGTGCCATTTTTATGACTGGATTCTGTGATTCTGTCTGTATATTTCTGCATAAATCATAGAGCCCTAATGAGAGATCATCTACCTTTCTTCAGTTTCCGGACGGCCACCATTCGATGGTTGGCTGAGAGCTCCCAGATCCGCAGTGTTTTGTCATCACTCACAGTGGCACAGATGGGCAGCAGTGGATGAGCAGCCAGACCCCACACTTCCCCCTCCATATGACCCTGAAACACAACACAGATAAAGATGAATGAAGATGGATTCACAGATGAATCCAGATAAAGTTGCACATTTAAGCAGTCCTTCATAATGTCTTAATATATATATATATATATATCCATATGCAACACATAATAAAAGTAATTATGTTTGAAATTGCTCTTACAAGTAACTAGGGAATACACAGACCTGTATATATATATATTTGTCATTAAATATGATTTTCTTCATTTCTCAAACCAGATGGCACAAATTAATATATTTGCTCTATTTTAATTAAACTGTATTAATTGAAAATCACATGAATTATTTTTTACTTATGTACAAAATTGGAATATCGCATAAAACATTTGCGAATAAAGCAGCGTTTCCATCCCTTGTGTTTAAGTGAACAAAATAGTCACTTCCTGGTGCAAAATATCCGAAATAAAAATGGAAGTTGCAGTAATCAGGGAAGAAGCTGTGGCTCTTTATCCTCCATTATAAATGAGTTCGTCTCAGAGCGTCTGATGAAACACAATAATCGCTCGTGTTCTCTGGCGTTCGGATGCTGGTGTTTGGGAACGCAAGTCACGAGAGTCATGTGAGCTTTACTGTTGCTCATCAAGGGATTTATTTCCATCGTAGTTTATGTGCTTGTGTTCTTGTCAGACTAAAAGGAGCACATATGTTTTTTGTTTGACGGGGACACACACACCTGTACGAGTAAAGTCATCGGGCCGCTCTTGTCAATCTCCAGGATCTCTCCGTTCTTTGTTCCCACCAGAATGTGTCCGTGTCCCAGAGTGATCGCTCTGATGGAGGGGTTGTCCTCTAACAGTAGTCCTAAAATAATACAAACGTAACCCTTTTAGACTGACATTTGTGCTTAACCAGAATGCCATGAAAAAACATGGACATGATTAGAAAAGGCTGATTGACCTTTAATCAAATAGTTAAAACTTGTGATCTTTTTGACCGCCACAGGAATAATAATAAATACAGAGCATTTTTGGGGTACAATATCAGCCACAATTAACTAGTCCTTCATAATGTCTTAATATATATATCCAATTGCAACACATAATGTAAGTAAAGTAAATAATTATGTTTGAAATGACTCTTTCAAGCAACTATCACAGACCAGTATATATATTTACGTGTCATTAAATATTATTTTCTTCATTTCTCAAACCAGATGGCACCAATTTGCCTTCCATGCATTAGATTTTAAATATATTGGCTCTATTTTAATTAAACACTGTATTAATTGAAAATAACTTGAATAATTTTTTCTAATACATGTATTCATTTACATATAAATAAATCATCTAGAGGAGAATATTGTCTAGTACTATGAAATCTCATCAAAATAATTAATATTACTGAGACAAAATATATATTCATTTCATACAAAAAAGTTAAACGCTGTATTAATTTAACATAACAAATTATTTTTCTAATAATGCAGAGGAACACACACACCCTTTGAGGAAGGCGAGAGCGCGGCCCTCTTGATGGCGTAGGTCTTCAGACATCTCTCGAACATGTCGTCCCACAGTTCCACAACTCCATCTTTACCCCCCGTCACAAAACCCTTCAGGTCATAACACACCATTACAGATAATAAACACATATAGAAGTATACACACTCATACACACTCACCACACACACACTTACTAACCCAACCCCTAAACATGCCCATCACACACACACACACACACACACACACACACACACACACACACACACACACACACACACACACACACACACACACATATATACATTATATATATATATTTTTTAATTAATCCTACTTACCTTATTGTTATTTTGTTTATTATTATTACAGATTTTTTGGTACATAAATATAAATATATTATAAAAATACATTTAGTTTATTATTATTATTACTTACTTTTCATTTTTCATCTTAATTTATTATTTTATTTCCCCACACACACACACGCATGTACACACACACACACACACACACACACACACACGTACGTACGCACACACACACACGCACACAAACTCACTCACACACACAGACACACCCGCACACACACTCACTCTCACACACACTCAAACACGCACCCGCACACACACATTCACACACACTCACTCAAACATGCACACACACACACAGACTCACTCAATTCACACACACATTTTTACCATCTTCACCTACAGTTTATTTCTAACACACCATGTCACCAGGTTGTATTGCGTGTATAATGGTGTGTATGACGTCTTGAAGAAGAGAAGCACACACACACACACACACACACCTTATCCAGCGAGCACATGGCAAACACAGGGCCATCGTGAGCTTTGATGCTCTTCATGAGTGTGGTGTCCTTCCAGATGTACACGTCACCCGTCGTGGCTCCAGAAAACACCAGATCCTCCGAGCGCCCGTAACAAGCCGACATCATCGTCTCCTGCTTCCCAAGATTCCCGAAGATACCCCTCTTAAACGTCAGACCTCCTCCTGCATTGAGGAACACACATGCTCACACACATTTTCAAAACTTCACAAATCCAAGAATTGCACACAATGTAAAATGCCTCACATGTCTTGCAGAATGAAGATCTGCATTCAAAATATCACAAACATCTCAAAAGCAAACATTTGTGTTACGTTGCATACACCTTTGCCATAATATTATATTTCTGGATATATAATACACAGTTATTCAAAACATAAAGCTCTTCTTTCATGAACTCCTCTGAACATCTCTGTTCAAGACTGAAAGTAATTGTCAGAGAGATGTTGGAAAATTCACGGTAAACACAAAAGTGAAATTGAAAACAAACTATTTATTGTTTTACTGTAAGCGTTTGTGATTATGAATACAGTATTACACAGTCCGAAAAACCTATAACTCGACCTTTGACCTATTATAGGCCTATTCTAAAGCCATGATTAGCTGGTGTTCAGTAAAGCAATGAGTGTTTGCACATGTGAGGAGTGAGTGTGTGTGTGTGTGTGTGTGAGGAGTGTGTGTGTGAGTGTGTGTGAGGAGTGTGTGTGAGTGTATGTGTGAGGAGTGTGTGTGTGTGTGTGTGTGTGTGTGTGAGGAGTGTGTGTGTGAGGAGTGTGTGTGAGTGTGTGTGTGTGTGTGTGTGTGTGTGTGTGAGGAGTGTGTGTGTGTGTGTGTGTTTGCACATGTGAGGAGTGTGTGTGAGTGTGAGTGTGTGTGTGAGTGTGTGCAAATGTGAGGAGTGTGTGTGAGTGTTTGCACATGTGAGGACTGTGTGTGTGTGAGGAGTGTGTGTGAGTGTTTGCACATGTGAGGACTGTGTGTGTGAGGAGTGTGTGTGTGTGTGTGTGTGTGTGTGAGTGTGTGTGTGTGAGTGTTTGCACGTGTGAGGAGTGTGTGTGAGTGTGAGTGTTTGCACATGTGAGGACTGTGTGTGTGTGAGGAGTGTGTGTGAGTGTGAGTGTTTGCACGTGTGAGGAGTGTATGTGAGTGTTTGCATGTGAGAGGAGTGTGTGTGTGTGTGAGGAGTGTGTGTGAGTGTGAGTGTGAGTGTGTGTGTGAGTGTTTGCACGTGTGAGGAGTGTGTGTGTGAGGGTTTTTGCACATGTGAGGACTGTGTGTGTGTGTGTGTGTGTGAGTGTGTGTGTGAGTGTGAGTGTGTGTGTGAGTGTTTGCACGTGTGAGGAGTGTGTGTGTGTATGCACATGTGAGGAGTGTGTGTGAGTGTGAGTGTTTGCACATGTGAGGACTGTGTGTGTGTGAGGAGTGTGTGTGAGTGTGAGTGTGTGTGTGTGATTGTTTGCACGTGTGAGGAGTGTGTGTGAGTGTGAGTGTTTGCACGTGTGAGGAATGTGTGTGAGTGTGTGTGTGTGAGTGTGTGTGTGAGTGTGAGTGTGTGTGTGTGTGTGTGTGTGAGTGTTTGCAAGTGTGAGGAGTGTGTGTGTGAGTGTTTGCACGTGTGAGGAGTGTGTGTGAGTGTTTGCACATGTGAGGACTGTGTGTGAGGAGTGTGTGTGAGTGTGTGTGTGAGTGTGAGTGTGTGTGTGAGTGTTTTCACGTGTGAGGAGTGTGTGTGAGTGTTTGCACGTGTGAGGAGTGTGTGTGAGGAGTGTGTGTGAGTGTTTGCACGTGTGAGGAGTGTGTGTGAGTGTTTGCACGTGTGAGGAGTGTGTGTGAGTGTTTGCACGTGTGAGGAGTGTGTGTGAGTGTTTGCACGTGTGAGGAGTGTGTGTGAGTGTTTGCACGTGTGAGGAGTGTGTGTGTGTGTGTGTGTGTGTGTGTGTGTGTGTTTGCACGTGTGTGTGTGTGAGTGTGAGTGTGTGAGTGTTTGCACGTGTGAGGAGTGTGTGTGAGTGTGAGTGTTTGCACGTGTGAGGAGTGTGTGTGAGTGTGAGTGTTTGCACGTGTGAGGAGTGTGTGTGAGGAGTGTGTGTGAGTGTGAGTGTTTGCACGTGTGAGGAGTGTGTGTGAGTGTTTGCACGTGTGAGGAGTGTGTGTGAGTGTTTGCACGTGTGAGGAGTGTGTGTGAGTGTTTGCACGTGTGAGGAGTGTGAGAGTGTTTGCACGTGTGAGGAGTGTGTGTGAGTGTTTGCACGTGTGAGGAGTGTGTGTGTGTGTGTGTGTGTGTGTGTCAAGTCAAGTCAAGTCAAGTCAAGTTTATCTGTATAGCGCTTTTCACAATACAGATTGTATCAAAGCAGCTTCACAGTATTAAATTAAAATAATACAACAAAGTTTGTTTCAAGAGGAATTTATTGATTGATAAAATTAAATTAAATATCCCCAAAATATCCCCAACTGAGCAAGCCAAAGGCAACAGTGGCAAGGAACCGAAAAACTCCATCAAGTGACCTAATGGTGTCCTAAAACTCCATCAGGTGACCTAATGGAGAAAAAAAACCTTGGGAGAACCCAGGCTCAGTCGGGGGCCAGTTCTCCTCTGGCATTTATGAGCTAGAGGCCGGATTGTAGTTTGAACTGTAGGATTATATGAATGCCTGGCTGAAGAGATGCGACTTTAATCTAGTTTTAAACTGGGAGAGCGAGTCTGAGCAACGAACAGTATCAGGAAGACTATTCCAGAGTTTTGGAGCCAAATGTGAAAATGCTCTCCCTCCTTTGGTGGTTCTGGATATCCTAGGTATGACCAAAAGCCTTGAATTTAGTGATCTTAAAGAGCGCGATGGATTATAGGGCGATAGAGGATCCGTTAAATAGACTGGAGCTAAGCCGTTTAGGGCTTTATAAGTCAGTAGCAATACCTTGTAATTAATACGGAACTTTATAGGTAACCAATGCAGTGATGATAAAATCGGTGTTATATGATCATATTTTCTTGATCTCGTAAGAACTCTAGCGGCGGCATTTTGGACTAACTGTAGCTTGTTTATTGAGGATGCAGGACAACCAGCTAATAAAGCATTACAGTAATCCAGTCTCGAGGTCTGTGAGTGTGTGTGTGTGTGTTTGCACGTGTGTGTGAGTGTGAGTGTGTGTGTGAGTGTTTGCACGTGTGAGGAGTGTGTGTGAGTGTGAGTGTTTGCACGTGTGAGGAGTGTGTGTGAGTGTGAGTGTTTGCACATGTAAGGACTGTGTGTGTGTGAGGAGTGTGTGTGAGTGAGTGTGAGTGTGTGATTGTTTGCACGTGTGAGGAGTGTGTGTGAGTGTTTGCACGTGTGAGGAGTGTGTGTGTGAGTGTGTGTGTGTGTGTGTGAGTGTGTGTGTGTGTTTGCAAGTGTGAGGAGTGTGTGTGTGAGTGTTTGCACGTGTGAGGAGTGTGTGTGAGTGTTTGCACATGTGAGGACTGTGTGTGAGGAGTGTGTGTGAGTGTGTGTGTGTGTGTGTGTGTGTGTGTGTGTGTGTGAGTGTGTGTGTGTTTGCACGTGTGAGGAGTGTGTGTGAGTGTGAGTGTTTGCACGTGTGAGGAGTGTGTGTGAGGAGTGTGTGTGAGTGTGAGTGTTTGCACGTGTGAGGAGTGTGTGTGAGTGTTTGCACGTGTGAGGAGTGTGTGTGTGAGTGTGTGTGTGTGTGTGTGAGTGTGAGTGTGTGTGTGTGTTTGCAAGTGTGAGGAGTGTGTGTGTGAGTGTTTGCACGTGTGAGGAGTGTGTGTGAGTGTTTGCACATGTGAGGACTGTGTGTGAGGAGTGTGTGTGAGTGTGTGTGTGTGTGTGTGTGTGTGTGTGTGTGTGTGTGAGTGTGTGTGTGTTTGCACGTGTGAGGAGTGTGTGTGAGTGTGAGTGTTTGCACGTGTGAGGAGTGTGTGTGAGGAGTGTGTGTGAGTGTGAGTGTTTGCACGTGTGAGGAGTGTGTGTGAGTGTTTGCACGTGTGAGGAGTGTGT
>NC_138747.1:1600270-1642770 GCF_965113295.1 Leuciscus leuciscus
ACTGTTTCTTTTGAGCCTAATTCCTAGTCAAATTAAAATGATATAGTTGTATATATCACTTGTGATGGTATTTTGTATAGATATGGCCAGATGTGCAGTCTACCAATAATATTAGAGCGACAGCACAACGAACGCCCACAAGCGACTCACAGTACAGAGACTAGCGACATAAAGAGACAAAATCACTGGCGGTGTGAACGGGCTCTTTCCTTGCCATTAATGCTTGGATAACACACACACGTCTCCTTTGATTAATAATAATGGCCAGTGCGGCGGCTGGGATATACTTAAACCAAGCGCCAACCTCCCAGTCTCTCTCTTGAAACCAACACGGAAGTGAATTAAACGGCAATTCATCCACTGGCCACTAGAGGCCGGCTGCAGAAGTGAGTCAAATCTGCATCTCCCCCATGTTAAAATGCTCAACTTTACAGCAGAAAAACACATGTTTACAGCCTGGTGCAAAAAGTGTTTTTGGTCTATACAGCTAATGTTGTCCTTCATGATGACTGTGAGGAGGGTGAATTTTTTTATAACTCATCAGTTTAAATGATATTAAGCCTTAAATTTCTGCATAATTAAGGGCGTGGCCACTTTTGAGTGACAGGTGGATTCCCGCTGCTGTGGTCAGTAGTCATCATTAGCCGTGTGTCTGCTGTCTGTTAGCCGTCACGTTACCTCAGCTCATTGTCTGACTGTCAAAATAAAGAAATTCGCGAGTGACGCTGCCAAGATGGCGACGGTCGGCCACGCCCACTTTAGGCTTCAGAAACGGTCTTCAGAAACACTACGGGTGACGTCACACACACTACGTCCATATTTTTTTACAGTCTATGACTTAAACCTACCATCGTCCGTTGCCATGATTTTTGGAATGATTTATCGCGAGAGGAATAGTTTTATGCAGTGGCGTAACTTTGTTTTAAAAAGTGGGTGGGACAGGTGGGGTGGGGTGGGGGGGTTGCTAATAAAATGCTAAATCAGATATATGAACAATAACATTACGATGACCTTCAATCGATTTAAATAGTAGGCTACATGGGGTTTAATTTGTCGTTTAATGAGATGTAACCTGATATATGTATCCGCTGCTTGACTAACGTGTATCTTAATGGTCCAGTGGTAGAACTTTCGCCAACCGTGTCAGAGGTTCTGGGTTCTAATCTGCTCTCGCATAGTTATTTTTATTTTTTTTCTCATATAATTTTTTTTTTTCTCATCAAAACCGTTTATGTTCATCAGTGGTTGTATATCAAGCAGGGGCACGTTTGTGTGCATTATGTTTTGTGATTTCACCAGAACGAATAGAGAGTATCCGCAACGGACTGAAGCGCGCGTCCGAGTGAAGACAGTGCGGTCCACCGAAAACACTGTATCCGCGCCACTGATCGCAGCGCCAACGAGCACTTTGATCACTTGATTTAAAAAACACATTTGAGCACTAGATCGTCTTTTATTTAAAAAACGAACGAAATGAATGCTCTGCCAGTTAACTGGAGATGTTTTATTTATTTGTAGAATTGGTACATTCGTGCCGCGAGATGTTTTAAAAAGTGATGGGGACAATATCGACCCTGGCAAAAAGTGGTGGGGACATGTCCCACCCGTCCCACCCGCAAATTACGCCTATGGTTTTATGCATTACATCGGTTAATGGAAACGCCGTCATTTCGCAATAGTTTTTTGTCGACATTAAGAAAAAGAAAAAAACGCAAAAGTTTTGCGCAAATCTGTAATGGAAACACGTCTAGTGTTCGGCAGGTGAAATATATCTGTGTACCAGTTCAAGACAGAGATACGTCATCAACTAGGCTTAATCGTTATTATCGCGGGAAGACTAATTCTTATCGTGAGGAGAATCTTTACTGGTTTATCGCAAACGACAATATATCGCCCATCCCTAACGCAAGCGTCATTATTCACAATCTTATACAGACAACTGGCATTAAAAGGAACATCTTTACCTGTGTGCAGCCAGAACTTGATGTGTTTCATTCCCACCGTGAGCAGTTTGTCCATGCGGAACGGGTTTCCTTTCACCACAAAGATCTTATCTTTATGTCCTCTATGGCAGAGAAAGCGACAGATGTCTTTCGTGAGCAACTCCGCTTGTTGCACACACTGTTTTAAGCACTGAATGGGTTTGTTTTACCTGGATTTGGCCAGTTTTTCGCCTTTTTTCCAGTCCCAGATGACTATGGAGTGGTCTTCGTCGATTCCCACAGACACTAGACTCTTTCCATCCGCTACATGGGAAAGATTTTTCAAAGAGAATTAAGAGAGCGTGATTTGAAAACGCATTAAAATCATCAAAAGTGACAGTAGAGACATTTTTAATTCCATTTCAAATAAATGCTGCATGAAAAATGTATCATGTTTTCCCACAAAATATATAAAATATCAAGCAGCATAAACTATTTTCAGCATCGATAATAATAATAACCACTACAAATAATTGAGCATAATTTAAATAAATAAATAATAAATCAAATAAATCATCATATTAGAATGATTTGTGAAGGATCATGTGACACTGAAGACTGGAGTAATGATGCTGAAAATTCAGCTTTGTTTAAGATTTGCATAAAACATTTCTGGAGATGCATTGGATTATTTTGCTTAAAATACGAACATTTTGTCAATGCTTCAATGTCAAAGTTCTGAAATATCTGCCAATTTAACATAAATTTGAACTCAAATATTAAAAGCTTCTTCTCAGATGTGAATGTATAATGTGTGTGGTCTGACCTGTGAACTCTAGAGCACAAACCCCTCGCTGATGTTGACCCTTCAGGAGAGATAAACACTTCAGCGTCTGGATGTCCCACACATGGATGGCCGGATCTCGCCCCACCTGACACACACACACACACACACACACTTCAACATGTGCACGCTCTGCCCATATGCTTTGCAGAGAAATGCAAACTGAATGCAATATGAATTAAAGCTGTTATCCTGATCCAATCCTATAGCACAAAGCATCAGATTGTTTCCCAGACGTGTCTCACCTGTCCGGTGGCCGCGTAATCTTTCAGCGGATGCACAGTGAGGCTCAGGATATCGTCATCATGCCCGAGGTAAAAGCGCTGTGTGTGTTGCTGTCTGTTATACACCACAGCTACAGCCGCCACATGATACGCCACATCTCCGGCCTGAGTGTAAAACAGATTATTCCTGCAGTCACAGCCCCTGTACCTGAGACACACACACACACACACACACACACACACACACACACACACACACACACGCAGAGAGAGATGCGTCACATGACATGCGACCTCTGGAGAAACTATATACATGCTGATATATATTCATCTGAAAGTTAACACATTATTACATATACATACAATTAATATGTTTAACATTTAGCATTAACAAGCTGATATTCATCTAATTTGACATTAAAATTGATTCATTCTGTAAATATAAAATGTTATGTAATATACAATATTTATATAATATATAATATAATACAAACCTTATAAAATATAACAATATTTAGATTTTATATAAGAAAAAGCTTATATTATAATATAAATATTATATAGATAGTATGAGTATATATTATTTTTAAATATGTATAATTTATGGATTCATTAAATACAAAATTATCTATCAATTAAACAATCAATTATGAAATAGAAAACATGTGAATAAACAGATTGAAAATTAATATGTTTAACTTTGTTACTTTTTTGTTAATTTTTGCTAACATTTTTCTATTTTGACATTATAATGGATTTATTCTGTAAATATAAAATCATATAATACTATATATATATATATATATAATTAATTAATATAAATATATTATATTTAATATACAGATTATATATAAAAATTATATGTATATTTCTAAATTATGATTTATACATGAAATTTTATATTCTATTTTTTATTATATGTATATATATATAAATTATATATTGAAAAATACAATATATATTAAAATATACAAATAATATGAGTATAAATTAGTATAATATAATCAATGGATAAAAATATAAATCCTTAATGTATATGTATATATATACAGTATATGTTTACATTTTTTGTATTATTTACATTTTTATAAGTAATTATATTTATAAATTAGGATTTATACATATTTTATTGTATATTTTAACATACACATATATATATATATATATATATATATATACTGTATATAAAACATACTGTACATATATAAATATATTATGAATTATATATAAAAAATTCTAATATATAAATAATATGAGTATATATTGCATATTATAATTTTTTAATAAGTATAACAAAAAAATCACTGTATAAAAATCAAAATCATATAAACAGATTTAGATCCGGTGAGTGGGTCAGAGATGTGGACACACACACAGCTGATGTCAAACACATCATGAGGTGTGCAGTGATGTAGTGGGTCAGAGATGTGGACACACACACTGCTGATGTCAAACACATGATGATGAGGTGTGCAGTGATGTACCCGTGGACGAACTGCAGGCGTAACCCCTCGTCTGGAGCTTTCTGCCTCTTCAGAGACCCTGCCAGCTTCTTCTTGAGCTGAGGAAGATCTTCCTTATACACCTGAGGGCAGATCAGGACAGCAGTTACAGGGGAAGATCCACACGCAACACATTCAGGGATTCAAGCATAAAGGGCAACAGTAGGGAAGCGTCCAGCCAATCAGCTGTGAAAATAATGAGGAGCGGGATTAAAGCAGCGGAGCATGTGTGTTACATAACATCCTCTCATCCTTGCCTGACGCTCGTAGTTCATCTGGGCTTCTTGCTCAATGTCAGAGTCCAGTTCGGGAACGTCAGAGAGGTCGGAGTCGGATTCGCCGCTGTTGGAGTCGGCGTAACCCTCTGTGAACGGAAAACACTGTCAAAACTGTGTGTCTTCACTCTAAATTATAAGAAGAAATCGTTAGAAAGTGCAATTTTTTAAACATACTTGAGAAAGTTAAATCATTTTTGTTTAGGACATCTTATTTTTTTAACAATGCGAGACACGGCGGGCAAAAACATCGTTTTTTTTTTACTGGTCAATTTTGAGATTTTGGGCTATTTGTCTTCAATAACATGTCTTCTGTCAGACTTGTGGTGAAGTCTGAAATACACATTTAGGTCTTTATTTTCCTGAACTTTTTCTGTTTGCATCTGTAGATTTCTCATAAATTCAACAAAAGTTGGCGTTGTAAATCCGCTGCTCCGCGATCTCTGTCTGCTCCCTGTCATCACACACACCGCTGGAAAGCTCTCTCTCTCCTGTACAATGCTGTCGGATCCAAATATGGTAATTTCCTTTTTATCAGCAACCAATCGTGAAAGTAAAAGGGTTGAATGCGCAATCTCATTGGCTGATGATAAATCTTTAAAGCCCGTTTTCTCAAAATGACTTTTCTCTCATTCTCCAAGTCTGAAATCTCCACTTCAGTCGCACCGATATACACCAAACTTTCCAGTCTTGTACCTAGTTATATTATGAAGACATTTACAGAGGGATTTGTAAATATATTATTCCTAGCTTGATTTCTATAACATTTTATTCCAAAAAAACATGGCAAAAATCCTCTTTTTAAGGCTATTGACAGTATATTCTGATTTACAGGATAACAAAAGTAGATATCCATAAATCCCTCTGTAATCTTTTCCCCATCTAATATGTGAACACAATGAAAACATTTTTTTTAACCTGGCTTTATCCAATACTCAGATTTAGTATTTTAAAATATATGCAAATTAGCGCATGTTTAATTAGATATTGCCTCATTTGCATATTTAAACATGAAATTACAGAAAACTTGTAATACATTTTTTTCTCATCTTAATGTAGGTAATCAACTGGGAAAGTTTCATGGTGATATCTGCTAGTTAAAAATGATACCCTATTCACCTGTAGTGTCTCGCCTTAAGAAGAAAATGTTGGTTCCCTTTCAAGGGAACTCCCGTTGCGTCGAAAACTGACGCTATGGGAACGCTTTGCGTGATGACGTCTTGAAGCACATGTAAAATCAGTCCAATGGTGTGGCGGAACGTCAGAGGCGGGTGACGTCACGTACCAGGAAACTATAAAAGCCGGCCCAAAACAGAAAACGAAAGCTTTCTGAGTCTTCAGTTGCGCTCTGTGTGAAATCTGTCTGTATATTTGGTGTTGTCTGTCTATATCACATATATATATATATTCAGTATGGCGAGCAAGCAGCAGTTTAGAGTGTGTGTCCATCCCTGCCCGCGTTATTTAACGGGAGGTGATACTCACACTCTTTGTGTTGTTTGTTTGGGTGAGGAGCATGCCCAGTCAGCACTCGAGGGTGGTGACTGTGTGCATTGCGACGCGCTTCCATTGCGTTCGCTCCGATCCCGCTTGGCTCGGTTCACGATCGCGATCCCGCGATCGTGATCCGATCCCGATCGCGTTCCCCAGGGCTCTGGTCCCGCCGCTGCCGAGGCACGGCGGCAATCACAGACCTGGGGTTCGCAAATGGATCTATCAGTGGATGTTGAGACGGGCTCTGCCTTATCTCAGCCTCCTTCTGATAGATCCAGTGCCTCTCATCAGGGTGTGGAAGCACGCGTTGCGGTTTCTTCCCCCCCGATGGAGGCACCAATACTGCAATTGTCCAGCTCTGAGGAGTTGGACGTTGTTAGTATTGACGCTGAGTCTGAGGATTCGCCACCTCAGTATCATGCGTTTGAAGAATTGCTTGATGTTATCACTAGAGCTGTCGAGCGATTATCTATTGAGTGGCCAGAAGATAGGCAGGGCGCTCGTTAGAAAAGCAAGCTCGACGAACGTTTCCTGCCATCTCGTGCACAGCCTCAGTGCAGAAGCCTTTCGTTTTTCCCCGATCTCCACACTGAGGTGTCGAGATCGTGGGGGAAACCAGTGTCATATCGAGTGTATACTGCACAAACATCACACTATTCATCCATTCACAATTATAAAGAGCATGGTTATGGGGAGATGCCGAGGGTGGAAGAGACGCTCGCGAGCTATCTCTCTCCAGCAACGGCATCTTCTCTGAAGGCTCCTGCACTTCCATCCAAGCCAGTAAAAGTTACATCTTCCCTGGTTCATAAAGCTTATGCCGCCGCCGGTCAAGCTGCAGCGTGTTTACATACAATGTCCATAATGCAGGCTTACCAGGCTGAGTTATTGGGTGATTCTGAGGATGGCGGGGGTATTAGTGCTGATACGGTGTCTGAACTGCGTAGAGCCACAGATTTGTCTCTCAGGGCCACCAAGGAGACGGCTAAATCCATCGGCCGCTCTATGGCAGCCCTGGTGGCCACTGAGAGGCATCTGTGGCTCAACTTAAGTGACATAAAGGACAAAGAAAAACATGTTCTTTTAGATGCACCAGTATCCACGCAAGGGTTATTTGGAGACGCAGTTAATAGTGCTGTAGCGAAGTCACAAGAAGCTTCAAAACAGGCAGCTGCACTTCAGAATCTTCTCCCCCGCCGTTCTTTCTATGAGGCTGCTGAGCGGGAGCAGTCTAAAAAGAGTGCTGAGCACCGCGCCACTCAGAAACAGAGCGTTTCCTCTCGTGCTCCCCCACAAAAATCTCGGGACACGGAGGGCGCTCTCAAACCCAGCAGTCTTCGAGGGGTAAAACGGATCTGCGGACCGTTATTACCGCCAAGAAGGCTGCTGGGGAAAAGTCCTGATGTCTGAGGGCTCAGGACAAATGAGGGTAGTCCCCCCGAAGCAGAGCGGTTAACACCTCTTTTCACGGTGCCCGTCTCTCTTCGGTGCCCTCAGGGGACCGTTCTGCCAACCCTGCCACCTCTGGTGTTACAGGGCGCAGCGGTCTCCGGCGAGCACATATCTCAAGGTCCACCCGGAAACGTAGTGGCCTCGGGATGCCCGCCCCCTCTGAGGAGGGTGCTAGAGCAGTCTGTTTGGTCGTTCCCTGCCGGTGTGCCGTTACAGGGCGACGAACCGACTACTCAACAGCAGGAGAAAAATACGGTGCCGTCTCTCTTCGGTGCCCTCAGGGGACCGTTCTGCCAACCCTGCCGCCTCCGGTGTTACAGGGCGCAGCGGTCTCCGGCGAGCACATATCTCAAGGTCCACCCGGAAACGTAGTGGCCTCGGGATGCCCGCCCCCTCTGAGGAGGGTGCTGGAGCAGTCTGTTTGGTCGTTCCCTGCCGGTGCGCCGTTACAGGGCGACGAACCGACTACTCAACAGCAACAAAATCCAGAAACCAGTCTCGAGAGACTGGTACCTCTAGTAGAATATTTGACAGCGTGGAAGCTACTGTCAAATGTTTCTCGTTGGGTCCTGCAGACCGTGGAAAAAGGGTATTAGATACAATTCTATTAACGCCCACCGCGGTTTATGGGGGTCCTGCCCACAGTGGTGGGCCCCGAGCAGGTTCTGGTTGTGGAACATGAAGTAAACACTCTGTTAGAGAAAGGGGCCATAGAATATGTACCCCCCTCCAACAGGGAAACCGGGTTTTACAGCCGGTACTTCATAGTTCCAAAAAAGGACGGGGGATTGCGTCCCATTTTAGATCTTCGAGTTCTGTACGAGTACATGCAGCTCAAGTTCAAAATGTTCACCTTGAGACAAATCGTGCCACAGATCAGGTCCGAGGACTGGTTTGTCATGATAGACCTCAAGGACGCATATTCCATCCGTCCGTGCCATTGGAAGTTCCTGAGGTTTGCTTTCGGGGGCAAAGCATACCAATATCGAGTTCTTCCATTCGGCCTGGCTTTATCACCCCGCACTTTCACCAAATGCGTGGATGCAGCTCTGGCGCCTCTGCGCCTCCGGGGTATTCGCATCACGAACTACATCGACGATTGGTTGATTTTAGCTCAGTCGCATTAGATGGCGGTTCAACATCGAGATGTTGTTCTCGCCCATATGAAAGAGTTGGGGTTACGGCTGAACGCCAAGAAGAGTGTGCTTTCTCCATTTTAGAGGACCACTTTTTTAGGCGTGGTTTGGGATTCAGTGTCGATGCAGGCGCGCCTGTCATCGCCACGCTTCGATTCCATCCTGGCAGCTGTGAGAAGTGTAAAGCTAGGCCAGCTACTCACTGTCAAACAGTTCCAGAGACTGTTGGGTTTCATGGCAGCAGCTTCCAACGGGATACCTTTTGGACTGCTGCACATGAGGCCCCTGCAGTGGTGGCTCAGGACCAGAGGGTTTTTCCCCGAGGGGCAACCCATTTCGCACAATCAAGGTCACGCGGTGATGCCTACGTGCCTTGGTTATGTGGAAGAAACCTTGGTTCCTGTCCCAGGGCCCAGTTCTGGGAGCTCCTTGTCGTCGCAAACTGCTAACGACGGATGCTTCCCTCACGGGTTGGGGAGCGATCCTGAGGGTCGCTCATCTCAAGGTCTGTGGGAAGACCATCATCGTTCCTGGCATTCTATAGCCTAGAGATGTTAGCTGTCTTCCGGGCTCTGAGGAGCTTTATCACAGGTCTCAGGGGACACCATGTGTAGTACATACGGACAACACGTCGGTAGTCGCCTATATCAAGGGGGTTTGCGCTGGCATGCCATATCCTCTTGTGGTCCCAGGGGAAGTTACTGTCACTCAAGGCAGCCTACATCCCCGGGTTCCAGAATATAGGAGCAGACACTCTGTCGAGACAGGGGCCGAGGCCCGGGGAATGGTGGCTCCACCCCCGAGGTGGTGGAGCTGATATGGAAATTATAAGTGGATCTGTTTGCGTCTCGAGAGACGTCTCACTGTCCACTTTGGTTCTCCTTCACGCATCCAGCTCCTCTGGGACTGGATGCTATGGTACAGACGTGGCCGAGGCTACGTCTGTACGCCTTTCCCCCAGTTGCTCTGCTCCCGGGAGTTCTGGAAAGAGTTCGCAGGGACCGGGTTTGCCTGCCTTTTATAGCCCCGCGCTGTTTCAGGGAAACTTTATGCCCTGAACTGAAGGGTATTCACCTCTTTGTGTAGTGACCGTCGGTTGGATCCAGTCAACTGTCCAATTGGTACAGTTATGGAGTTCCTGCAGGACCGGTTCACTGCAGGTCTGACCCCGTCCACTTTAAAGGTTTATGTGGCGGCCGTAGGTGCTTACCACAGTCCTTTGGGTGGAATGTCTGTGGGGAAAGACCCTTTGGTATCTCGTTTCCCTCGTGGCACTTGGAGGTCCTCCTCCCTTTCGAAATCGGACCAGGAGGCGAATAATTTGCTTTGCCCTGTTCGGGCGTTAGACGCGTATGTCCACAGAGCTGCCCTGTGGCGTAAAAGTGACTTTTGCTCCCCTAACAAGGGAGGTCCAGTGTCTAAGCAAAGGATGAGCAAGTGGGTGGTTGAGACTATCTCACTGGCATATGAGGCGGCTGGACAGCCTTCTCCTTTGGCTGTCCGGTCGCTCTCTACTAGGAGTATGGCGGCCTCTAAGGCCCTTATATCAGGAGTATCGTTACAGGACGTCTGTGATGCGGCAGGCTGGTCCTCACCGCACACCTTCGTCAGGTTCTACTCTCTGGATTTAGACTCTACTCCAGGGTCTCATGTTTTGTCTTCTTAGTGCTGCTCACATGATTACACACAGGACAGACATTTGTAGCTATGGAGGCGTTGGTATAGACGTTCCCATAGCGTCAGTTTTCGACGCAACGGGAGTTCCCTTGAAAGGGAACGCCTCGGTTACGACTGTAACCTCGGTTCCCTGAAGAGGGAACGAGCGTTGCGTCGCCCTGCCATATCTCCTTCATGCCTGTCAGCTCGACTTCAGACTTTTACGAAGCTTTCGTTTTCTGTTTTGGGCCGGCTTTTATAGTTTCCTGGTACGTGACGTCACCCGCCTCTGACGTTCCGCCACACCATTGGACTGATTTTACATGTGCTTCAAGACGTCATCACGCAAAGCGTTCCCATAGCGTCAGTTTTCGACGCAACGCTCGTTCCCTCTTCAGGGAACCGAGGTTACAGTCGTAACCGAGGCGTTTTGGTGTTTATCTAATTAATGCCCGTGGTTTTTGACTGATCAACTGATCAATGAAAATTGCAAGAAGAAATCGTGAAAATGTTCCTAAAGTGCAATTTTTTTAAACATACTTGAGAAAGTTCTCAAATATTTTGTTCAAGAAGTCTTATTTTTTTATTAAGAAGAAAATGGTGTTAGATAGATGGTGTTTTCTAATTGATGCCGATGGATTTTGACAAAAACTCGCTGATCAATTGTTTTTCTCTGCCTGCAGATTACAGTAATTATCATAATATGATATATGATAATAGTTAATTGTCTGAAAAAATATTCTTGCATCACAGTATCTAAACGTGTTCACAAACTATGTTCACAATTACTAAACAAAAAATAAATAAAAACATAAAAAAATATAAACATGCACACTATTTTTGTCATGTAAGTTATTCTAACTTGTAGAGGTTATTTATGATGATTTTTAAGAACATTAATTTCAGGAATACAATTTTTTGTCTTTAGAACAATCTTAAGAAAAAATAAGGACATTCTAAAAAAAAAAATGAGAATACAAAATATCCTAAACTTTTATGTCTGAAATTTTGTGAATTTTATTTTAGTTAGAATTCTATTCTGTTTCATCTCAGTCTAAACTTTCACAATATTTCTTTAAAAAAAAAAAAAAAAAAAAAAAAAAAAAAATGCAACATTAAAACTTCAATACTCATTTCAATTACACTTTATTTTAAGGTGTCTGTGTTATAGTTTAATTATATTTAAAGTCCCCATGTGGTGTAAATCCAGCGTTTAATGTTGTTTATGTGTCTATGTGGTGTGTTTAATCTGCTTTAAGACAAACCATGTGTAAATTCATAAGTCGACAGCATTGCTGAGTATTTCCTCCTTAAAACTGCAGTGAACCAAAGACAGTCTCAAACACACGCTTTGAAATCACTGGTGTTTCTGACGTCACAAACTACCTTGTAACCAATCAGATCAACGTGTGATCGTCAACCAGTGGATCTCTGAGCTGAGTGAGTGAGTGGAGGCGGGGCTCATTTGCATATTCATAGAACCAAACATACTAAATGAGGCAAGGGTGTCGAGTTACACTCAAGATATTTTAAGACATTTTTTCAAGATAAAAATGTTTAAATACGTCATTTTGGTGATCAAAAATGAGTTTTAAGGGATAAAATTATTGACTACAGGGGGACATTAAGTATAATAATTAACTACATGTACTTACTATAGGGTTAGGGTGCGTTTAAGGTTAGTTGCATGTAATAATGCATCATTTATAGTTATTACAACAGTAACTACATGTTAAATATGTAACAAGGACACTGTAAAATAAAGGGTAACACTTTACAATAAGGTTCATTAGTAAACATTAGTTAATGTATTAAATAACATCAACTAATTATGAGCAATACATTTGTTACTGTATTAGTTAATCTTTATTAATGTTAGTTAATAAAAATACAGCTGTTCATTGTTTGTCCATGTTAGTTCACAGTGCATTAACTAATGTTGACAAGTATTAGTAAATGTTGAGATTAACATTAACAAAGATTAATAAATGCTGTATGCGTGCAGTTCATTATTAGTTCATGCTAACTAAGGTAGTTAACTAATGTTAACTAATGAACCTTATTGTAAAGTGTTACCCTCATTTCTATTGAGTTTAAGGATTAGATCACCTTGCAACAGTGGCTCCAAAACACCATTCATGACTCCTTCCGGCAGAAACCTCCACTGAAACACGGAGTGATCCGCTCCGCCCGTGCTCAGCACCCACTGCAGGTCATGTGACCAGCGCACATTGGTCACATGGGCCGAGTGGCCGATGTATTTCTTGAATTTGGCAGCTATAAGAATCAGAATTGTTAGCGCACACACTGGATTATTTGTGCTTGGATCACAAAGGGATAAGTCTGGATAACTAAAGCAAAGCAAAGATTATAAATCGCACAGTGACCTTTCTTAAGACACGGGAATCTGAAGAGTTTGACCAGGCCGAAGTCGTCGCCCGTCACCAGAACGGCACTGCTGTAATTGGCATCCACAGAATTGATGTCATTGACGTTGGAATATTTAGGCCAGATGCCGTTCACCTCCGGCCCGAGAACACACGTCCACGTCATCCAGTGGATCCCTTTGGCTTCCTCCTTCGGCAGGAACTTACCGGCTAAAAACACGGAACACTGGATTATCTTCAATTACACCGTAGTCAAGTCTCCTTCATTTATACAGCGCTTATAACAAAATAGACTGTTTCAAAGCAGCTTTACAGTGATAATAGGAAATTAAAGCAACAGAGATTAATTTGGCTTTAATCCAAAAGCATCTCCTCCTCTTCCTCTTTCAATGTGCAAAATGTGTTTTAGTCGGACAGATTAATACAGGACAAAGAACATCAAATAAATGTAGGATGTTGGAAAATAACAATGTGTTTTCTGTTCACCAAATGCTTTTTAATCTTCTATTGCTTCAATGCAAATGAACAAGCGCGCCGTTATTTGTTGCGTTGTGACGTGTGTGTTCAAGTTAGCCAGATATGAGCAGATTCTGTGTAATACGCTGTATTTAATACAAGTGACCCTGGACCACAAAACCAGTCACATGGGTCAATTTTTATGAAATTGAGATGAATATATCACCTTAAAGCTGCATAAATAAGCTTTCCATTGATGTGTGGTTTGTTAGGATAGGACAATATTTGGTCGAGATACAACTATTGAACATCTGGAATCTGAGGGTGCAGAAAAACGAAACATTGAGAAAATCTCCTTTAAAGTTGTTCATTTATGTTCACGATTGTGCAGCATTCACTCACACACATACATGTTTTATATATTTACGGTAGGAAATTTACTAAATATCTTCATGGAACATGATCTTAACTTAATATCCTCATGATTTATGGCATAAAAGACAAATCTATAATTTTGACCCATACAATGTATTGTTGGATATTGCCACAGATATACCCGTGTGACTCGAGACTGGTGACGTGATCCAGGGTCACATATATGATGACTCACAAGTTGAGTATTTGTGCTAAATCTGCGCAGATTTGTCTTAAACAAACTTCCCCAGGAAAGCGAGTAAATATAGTAACACGCCAAATTGTCTCTTGATTTGACAGCGTTTCCCGCCACAGTTCATTTTTACCCGCATTTGGTGGATTGGTGGGTGTTAATTTGGACATTATCTGTTGTCAACATAATCATAAATGTTTCTTGAGCAGCAAATCATCATATTAGAATAATTTCTGAAGGATCATGTGACAGTGTCTAAAGCCCCTTTCACACAGCGCGATGATCCCGGCAAATTGCCAGAACGCCTTCTGTGTGAACACAAACACGACCCGGGATTGATGCCGGGTTGGGGACCTAGTAACATTGCCGTGTTCAGTCCCGGAACGTGCGCTGTGTGAACAAAAGCCGTAATAATGCCGTGTCATAGTGATGCCGCTGAAGCCGGGATCGTTCGCCAGCGAGTGAAACGGTACGTAATGCGCAAGTTTATCCCGGGTCACTTTATCCGTGTATTTTCCGGAATCTCTGTGTGAAAGGGGCTTTACTAACACGCCAAATTGTCCTGTGATTTGACAGTGTTACCCGCCACAGTTCATTGGCGGGTGTTAATTTGGACATTATCACAAAAATATGAACTGTTTTCAACATAATCATAAATGTTTCTTGAGCAGCAAATCATCATATTAGAATGATTTCTGAAGGATCATGTGACAGTGTCTAAGGTGTCTCTGTTAATTTCAAACCCTGTGTATAAAACTGAAAACATGAAGCGTTGTGTCATAAATGGCGTGTAAAGAATCATACTTGGCATCCTGTAGAAGAAGCGTTCTCCAGCGCCATCGTTGGTCTGCAGGAATCGGCTGTCCACGGACCAATCCAGGTGTGTTATGAAGCATGTGGACTTGTTGCACTCGCCCACTTTCTTATAGCGTTGGGCCACAGCGTAGATGTCCACAAACCCGTCGTTGGAGCCCACGGCCAAGTAAGATCCATCGGGAGAGAACTTGAGCTCGTGAATGACCTCCTTTCTGTCCTTGATGTGGACCACCTCCGTCATGTCCCTTAGACAGCAGGAGAAACTCTCAGCTTCAGCATGTGCATCTGAAATAATGAAGTGTAGTGATCTACATTCAGTTACCTGACTCGGAGAACAGTGAAAGAGCCGTCCTTCATGCCGAGAGCGAGCTGGGAGCCGTCGTTGTTGAAGGAAACACTGCGGACGGCCTCTTCCATGTTGCAGCGAGCGATTAATGTGTGTTCGGATAAACTCCACAGTCTGACGGCACAAACAACAGGCTTTTAGATGAAAATTAACCCAATACCCTGTGCCCCCATACCACCTCACCCTTTTATTTATTTATTTATTTATTTTTATATACTTTTGTTCTTTTGCTATTTATGTACCTGTATGCATGTATGCATGTCTGATGTATATATATATATATATATATAGACTCTTCTTTTCTTAAATTTTCTCTCAACAACCTCTCCATTTCTCTGATAATTTATTTGTATTCCTTTTTTCATCACATCTTTGATTATTACTGTTGCTATATATATATATATATATACATATATATATATATATATATATATATATATATTGTATATAAATAATTAGAAATGTTCTACATATACTGTATATTAGGAAACGCCTCGGTTACGACTGTAACCTCGGTTCCCTGAAGAGAGAACGAGCGTTGCGTCGAAATTGACGCTATGGGAACGCATTGCGTGATTGCATCATGAAGCACTTGTAAAATCAGTCCAATGGCGTATAGGCAGGTGACATCATGGCAGGAAGCTATAAAGCGCACCCAGACCAAACATTGTCAACTTCTGATAGGTCGAAGCAAGTCGATCACAGGCACGCCGGAAGTATGGCAAGGTGACGCAACGCTCGTTCCCTCTTCAGGGAACCGAGGTTACAGTCGTAACCGAGGCGTTCCCTTTCAAGGGAACTCGCGTTGCGTCGAAATTGACGCTATGGGAACGTCTATACCAACGCCACCATAGTGACCAGTGCCTGTCTTGTGTGAAATCAGGCGAGCACAACAAAGACAGAATAACCTGGGACCCAGGAATGAAGCCCAGAAATAGGTTTTAAACCCGATGAGTGTGTGCGGAAAGGAACCGCCCGCCGCATCTAGCACCTCTTGTAGGGATACCCCTAATACAAGGCTACAAAGCCGCCATTCTGCTCCTGCTTCAACGCACCATGGAGGAAACCGGTTTGTTTCCTGTGCAGGGAGCTCTAGAGAGATCGTGGCCTCAACAACCTCAGTTGAGAGACCCGAGTCTATGAGTTGGGCCCCCTCAGGGGCCAAACCCATACTCCCATAACTCTGTTCTCCAGAACTCCCGGAAGTAGAACTATCAGGGAAACCATATACAGATGCTGAACTGCCACGTCTGCAAGTCCATATGAGCTCCACCACCTCGGGGTGGAGTCTCCCTCCCCTGGGCCTCAGCCCCTGCCTCGACAGGATGTCTGCTTCCTGAATCTGGTGCCCAGGGATGAAGAGCCTGAGCCATCATCACCAGGTGATTAAGTGCCAGGTGAGATGGTGACCCGTCCACGGGCACCGAGCGACCATCCATGATCGCACCCCAGCCCGTGAGGGAAGTGAGCTCCCAGCACCGGATCCTGGGGACAAGAACCAAGGCTTCTTCCACATAACTAGGGCACGTAAGCATTGCCGCGTGACCCTGATCATGTGAAAGGGGTTGCCCCTCGGGGAAACTCTTTGGTCCTGAGCCACCACAGCAGGGGTCTCATGTACAACAGGCCAAAAGGTATCACGTTGGACACTGCTGCCATCAGACCCCATCAGACCCCTGTTGAGATATGTTTGGCAGAAGTTCCCACGCTGCCAAAAAATCTACTAAGAGAACCAGTCTCTCAAGACTGGTGTAGGTGTTATTCGAGCGACCAATTCGGTGCCCTGTACGGCGAACCGGCAGGGAACGATCGAACTGACTGCTCTGGAACCCTCCTTGGAGGGGGCGGGCATCCCAGGACCACTACGTTTCCGGGTGGACCCTGAGATATGTGCTCGCTGGAGACCGCTGCGCCCCGAAACACACAAGGTGGCGGGGTTAGCATAATTGTCCCCTGAGGGCACCGAAGGGCAGCGGGCACCGTATAACGAGGTGTTAACCGCTTCCCTTCAGAGGAGATTGCCCTCATTGGCCCCAGCCCGTGAGGGAAGCATCCGTCGTAAGCGTTAAGCGACGACAATGAGCACCCAGCACAGGATCCTGGGGACAAGAACCAAGGCTTCTTCCACATAACTAGGCAAGGCAAGGCAAGTTTATTTATATAGCACATTTCATACACAATGGCAATTCAAAGTGCTTTACATAGAAGAAATTAAAATAATGAAAAGAAATAAGAATAATTAAAACAGTTTAGAAAAATAAAATAAAATACAGTACTTTTAAAAAATAAAAAAGAATATTTATTATAGATCTTTCTTTCAAAGGATTCCCTTAAGACTTAAATCTTTCAACCTTCTTTTAACCTTCAATCTTCTTACGACTTCCATCTATCAACTTTCCTTTAACTTTCTTTTCTCCCTCATTTACTCACACGTTCTTTCCACTTTCTTTAGCACTTTAGCACTGCGTTCACATTCTTTCTCAGACGAAAACTTTAATATCGTCATTTAAATACTGTTCTACTTTCAAACCCACATTAATCACTTTCACATTATCACCTTCTGAGTGGGCATTTACAGTTTCGGGCTAAATGCCCTGCTGACATAGGAGAAATTAAAATAATTAAAAGAAATAAGAATAATTAAAACAGTTTAGAAAAATAGAGTGTAAAATACAGTACAGTACAAACAGTCGGACGAACAGCGGCACAGTGCTCATTCAGTAAATGCACAGCTAAACAGAAGTGTTTTGAGTCTGGATTTGAATGTGACCACTGTAGGAGCACATCTGATCTCTTCTGGAAGCTGGTTCCAGCTGTGGCTGGCATAATAGCTAAAAGCAGACTCACCATGCTTAGAGTGAACCCTTGGTATTTCTAGCTGATATGATCCTAATGATCTGAGTGATCTGTTGGGTTTATATTCAGTGAGCATATCTGCAATGTATTGAGGTCCTAGGCCATTGAATGATTTATATACCAGTAATAATACTTTGAAATCAATCCTAAATCTAACTGGGAGCCAGTGTAAAGACCTGAGGACTGGTGTGATATGTTCATATTTTCTGGTTCTGCTCAGAATCCTAGCGGCAGCGTTCTGTATGAGCTGCAACTGTCTTATGGTCTTTTTGGGAAGGCCAGTGAGGAGTCCATTACAATAATCCACCCTGCTGGTGATGAAAGCATGCACAAGTTTCTCTAAGTCTTGTCTGGAAACAAAGCATCTAATTCTTGCAATATTTTTCAGATGATAGTATGCTGATTTAGTTATTGCTTTGACATGACTACTGAAACTAAGGTCTGACTCTAGTGTCACACCAAGATTCCTGACTTGATGTTTAGTTGTTTGACCCCTAGAGTGAAGGTATGCGTTCACCTTGAGAACTTCATCTTTGTTTCCAAACGCAATAACTTCAGTTTTGTCTTTGTTTAATTGAAGAAAGTTTTGACACATCCAACTGTTGACTTCGTCAATGCATCGGCACAAGGAGTCAATGGGGCTGTAATAGGCGATAAACTAGGGCACGTAAGCATTGCCGCGTGACCCTGATCATGTGAAAGGGGTTGCCCCTCGGGGAAACTCTTTGGTCCTGAGCCACCACTGCAGGGGTCTCATGTACAACAGGCCAAAAGGTATCACGTTGGACACTGCTGCCATCAGACCCCACAGTCTCTGAAACTGTTCCACAGTGAGTGACTGGCCTAGCTTTATTCTTTTCACAGCTGACAGGATGTACTCTTATGCGTGCAGGTGAGAGGTATGCCTGCATCAACATTAAGTCCCAACCACGCCTAGAAAAAGTGGTCCTCTGTAGTGGAGAAAGCACACTATTTTTGGCGTTTAGCCGTAACCGCAACTCTTTCCTGTGTGCGAGATCGACATCTCGATGCCGAACTGCCAACTGATGACACTGATCGTGAAAGTTTGGGGTGATAGTGCTAGGCCGAACGAAGAACTCGATATTGGTATGCTTTGCCCCCAAAAGCAAACCTCAGGAACTTCCTGTGATATGGAAGGATGGAAATGTGGAAGTATGCGTCCTTGAGATCTATCGTGACAAACCAGTCCTCGGATCTGATCTGTGGCATGATTTGTCTCAGTGTTAACATTTTGAACTTTAGCTGAATGACTGACTCGTTCAGAACACTCAGATCCAAAATGGGACGCAACCCCCAATCCTTCTTTGGAACGATGAAATACCAATTGTAAAAACTGGTGTCCCTGCTGGAGGGAGGTACATGTTCTATGGCCCCTTTCTCCAACAGGGTTTTCACTTCTTGTTCCATTACCAGAACCTGCTTGGGGCCCACCACGGCGGATAGGACCCCCATAAACCTGGGCGGGCGAGACCCGATGATAACCCTTTTCTATGGTCTGCAGGACCCAACAAGAAATATTTGGCAGCATCTTCCACGCTGTCAAAAATTCTAGCAGAGGTACCAGCCTCTCGAGACCGGCTTCTGGATTTAGTTGTTGTTGAACAGTCAGTCCGTCGTCCTGTAACGCGAACCGGCAGGGAACGACTGAACTGACTGCTCTGGGACCCTCCTCGGAGGGGGCAAGCATCCCAGGACCACTACGTTTCCGGGCGGACCCTGAGATATGTGCTCACCGGAGACCACTGCGCCCCGAAACACACAAGGTGGCGGGGTTAGCATAATGGTCCCCTGAGGGCACCGAAGGGCAGCGGGCACTGTATAATGAGGTGTTAACCGCTTTACTTCGGGGGAGACTGCCCTCGTTGGCCTGACCCCTCAGGCGTCAGGACATTTTCCCCACAGCCTTCTTCGAAATAATGATGGTCCTCAGATCTGTCTTACTCCTTAAAGGCTGTGGTTGAGAGTGCCAGCCCGAACCCCAGTCCTTTAGTGGGGGATCAGGAGCAAACACTCTGTTTCTGTTGAGATATGTTTGGCAGAAGTTCCCACACTGCCAAAAAATCTACTAAGAGAACCAGGCTCTCCAGACTGTTCTAGGTGTTACTCAAGCGACCAATTCGGTGCCCTGTACGGCGAACCGGCAGGGAACAACCGAACTGACTGCTCTGAGACCCTCATCAGAGGGGGCAAACATCCCAGTGCCGCTACGTTTCCGGGCAGACACGGAGATGTAGGCTCGTCAGAGACCATTGCGCCCCGACGCACACGAGGTGGCGGGGTTGGCAGAACGGCCCCCCAAAGACATCGAAGGGAAATGGGCTCCATATAGTGAGGTGTTCTTAATTTCCCCCCAGGAATTTCACCATTTATTTCCTCAGAATTAAATGCAGCCAAAGATCAACCAGACAAGTCAACACGGTCTGGATGAAAGGCTGAATAGTATATTAATACCGAAATCTACCTCCTCAGAGGTCAGATAAGTACATATTTAATTTTCTCAAAAATTAAATGCAGCCAAATGTCAACCAGACAAGTAGAAACGGTCTGGATGAAAGGCTGAATACTATATTAATATAGACATAACTCCTCAGAGATCAGAAGAGTACATATTTAATTCTCTCAAAAATTAAATGCAGCCAATATCAACCAGACAAGTAAACACGGTCTGGATGAAAGGCTGAATACTACATTAATATAGACATCTAACTCCTCAGAGATCAGATATAGAACTTGGTCTGGATGAAAAATTGAATATATTATTTTCATACATCTTCTTTCAAAGCCAGACAAATATTTAGTTTCTCCGAATTAAATTCATATTATATTCTCAAACAAAAAGAACCACAATAATAGTCTACAAACACATGATTAGTTTGCAAACAATCATAATAGAGAAAGAGAGAAAAGGAAATTCCCGTCTGCTCAGTTCCCTGTGTGTATAAATATATCAGACCTATTAATCTACACGTTGCCTCGGCAAACGCGCGATCTGAGCCACTAGATTCTTATTGCAGAGATGCAGACTCATAATCTTCGCGCTGCCTCGGCAAACGCGCGATCTGAGCCATTAGATTCTTATTGCAGCCCCGTAATCTACGCGCTGCCTCAGCACACGCGAGATCCGAGATCGAGTCACAGAATCTTTATTGCAGACCCGTAGCCTTAATCTACGCGCTGCCTCGGCAAACGCGAAATCCAAGCCAAAGAATCTTTCTCGACTTTCTTCCCTCGAGAAGAAAGCCAACAGGAGCAGAGCTAAAACTCTCGAAGTGCATATGTTACACGTCAGGAATTATGAATGAACACTGTCAGCCCCATTTTACTAGAGCTGACCGTGCATGCTCTTCTCCCAAACAAACAACACATAAATCGCGTGTATCCCCACTCGTAATGAAGCGAGGGCGGGGAGGAACACACGATCCAAAATGCTGTTTGCTCGCCATTATATTCCTGTCTAGATATATAATATGCTTGAGGACAAACAACAATAAATAGACAGAGACAGATTTCACAGAGAGCGCTTGCTGAAGACACAGAAGCTGACAATGTTTGGTCTGGGTGCGCTTTATAGCTTCCTGCCATGACGTCACCCGCCTATACGCCATTGGACTGATTTTACAAGTGCTTCATGATGCAATCACGCAATGCGTTCCCATAGCGTCAATTTCGACGCAACGCGAG
This sequence comes from Leuciscus leuciscus, assembly GCF_965113295.1. Lineage (NCBI taxonomy): Eukaryota > Metazoa > Chordata > Actinopteri > Cypriniformes > Leuciscidae > Leuciscus > Leuciscus leuciscus. The sequence continues at coordinate 1,621,946 of NC_138747.1, forward strand.
TTCCCTTGAAAGGGAACTTATAATAGAGATATACACATACTCAACACAATTTTACACACTTCACATAATTACATGTACATCCTTTCTGTCTTATGTGTTTTGTATTGATGGTATTGTCTAACTGTATTCTGCTTTAATAATAATAAAAAAAAATGAATTAAAAAGGAAGAAAAGTAAATTATCAGAGAAATGGTGAAAGATGAAAATGAAAAGGGAAAACCCCAAACATCACATTTCTAGCTCTGTTCTACAGTGTGAGCTGATGTGTAATAGAGTGAATCCTCCAGAAGGACAGGACTGACCGCACAGATCGATCGTCGCTGCCTGTGACGGCCAGAGGTTGTTTGGGATGCAGGTCGAGCGCCCAGAGTTCTCCTTCTGAGTGACCCTGCATGATCAACAGTGGCTTATCTCGCTCTCGCACCATCACCTCGAAGATCTCGCTGTCCTGAGTTCCTGCTAGGATCCGGTCAGCTCTCCAGCACACACTGCGGATGGACAGACCTGGAAGAGAAAGAGTCAATCTGGGGTGTGTTTCCCGAAACCATCGTTATCCGACTATGGTCGCAAGTTCAGTCGTTATCAGCAGTTCAACGAGTGTTTCCCGAAACCATCGATCCGACGAACATTCGTTAAAAGTTGTGTGTGTGAACGACAGATCTCGACCTGTGGCTAGATGAAGAGTTACTAGACTGCATGACATGTGGACTTAATAAATCCTTATCTTGAGCAAAATAAGCAAGATGACATTCAGTGCAACCTGTGTCTTTTATTTAGAATACATACAAATGTCATTTGCATTCAAGAGATTTAAAGCGTCGTTTTTGAAGAGTGCGCATGTGCGAACGAGCTCTAGTGTGTAAGAACGAGCCTATCAGTGAATCTGGAAATAAAGCGAAATAACTGAGAAGAATGAGAAATAGTCCTCAGATGTAAGTCTGTAATTTATGGCAAAACATCAAGTGTTAATTCGATCTCAAACAGTTTAATTAAAAGAAGTTATTACTCCACCACATGTGTGACATCATTAACTAACGAGGTTGAATGACCAATTTGCGATAATACGGTTTCGGGAAACAGTCGAGACTGGCTAGTTGATTTCTTCAACGATGCATCTGGTCACCAGATAATATGAGGTTTGGGATTTGTGATGTAGCTTTAGTCATGGCAGGCGACACATTTAATTTTTAACAACTTCTATAGCATCTTCCCTAAATACATCCATGCTATACTGGTGTCCGGGCGTCTTATCCAGCTTTAAGGAGCATTCTGGGATCAGCACCAGCTCAGTGTCCCTCAGTTTGCAAATACAAGCAGATGTGAAATAATTATTTGAAAAATCTGGATCATCTTTGATACTGTGATATTGTGGTTTTATTTTAGAGTCATTTGTAAAATAAATTACTTGAATTATATTAACAATATTCAGTTAAATAAATATTATAAATCTGTTTTAGGATTTATTTTTACGTGACTTAAAAAATGGACGACTTAAAATAGATTTATGATATTCAAATATATATACAATTTTCATCTGTTTTGGGATTTCTTTAGAGTCATGGGTAAAATAAATGACTTGAATTATATTAATGATATTTAATTATGTATATAATATTCATCTGTTTTAGGATTTTTTTAGAGTGATTTTTAAAAATGGATGACTTAAAATATATTAATGATATTCAAATATATAAATAACGTTCATCTGTTTTGGGATTTTTAGAGTCATTTGTCAAATAAATTACTTAATTTATATTAATAATATTTAATTATTTAAATAATATTTATCTGTTTTGGGATATTTAGTCATTTGTAAAATAAATGACTTGAATTATATTAATAATATTAAATTATATTAATAATATTCATCTGTTTTGGGATTTATTAAAAGTCATTTTAAATTATATAAATAATATTCATCTGTTTTGGGATTTATTAAAAGTCATTTTAAATTATATAAATAATATTCATCTGTTTTGGGATTTATTAAAAGTCATTTTAAATTATATAAATAATATTCATCTGTTTTGGTATTTTCAATGTGTTTTTATCTGATGCATTTTCTGCATCAAATCAACCCTTTACTAAGGAGAAAAAATAGAAAAATCCACACATAGAATTTAAACCAGTAAGTTTATCCACCGAGGAAAAACCCCAGTTAAGACACCTTACTACTCAAATTATTTTTTTCATGGAGCAATTAATATAAGCAGAAAATACAAGCTTCACACTCAAAGGTGGTTTGCTGGTGTTTTCAGCAGGGCAGAATTTAATTGGCTCGTTAACTGAGTGTAAAACCCCCGAAACTCAAGCGATACGGCCGAATAACTCAAAAACATGCCATATCCAAAGTCTAAATTGGACAAGCCAGCAAAATGTCAAATAAACAAACTCAGCGTGGATCGTTTGCCTTCGATTCACACTTTGGGAGAACTATGTCTATACTGGACGTGTTTAAACTAAAACAGACCCAAACGAGTCAATAGTCATCGTCTAGTGGGAGTATATAAATATATGAAATGAATGTGAAGAGATGAGAATGTTTAAGTTCATGTGGAGATCTCAGGCTGGGATTGTGGGATGTGAGATTACTGGGCTGTGTTTCTCTCAGACTCTCAGCTCAACTTTATTGCTGTCTAGTATAAACATATAAAGAAACGTTCTTTCCTGCAGGAAGCATTCGGCGAGGTTTGTTAAATCTGCAGAGGTTTCAGACTGACCAGACCTGATCGTTTGTTATCCCACCCAATTATCTGACAGTGTTCTGCTGGGAAACCGGTGACGGCTTCATTACTAGAAGACTAACATCCGCTGAAAACACTGTCACTCGGGCCGTATAAGCGCAGGCGATGTTTCCATGGTGACTGGATCCCTTATAGACTGGCTTTCCCATATGGAGTCAAATCAATCTCTTCCTGTTTAAAACCGTCTGCTTTATTGATCAGGTATTGCATTTGTAATCTAGATCACTGAATGCAATTTCCTTGAAAAATGGTCAATTATGGAAGATGCATTTGTGGTTTGTTGCATGAAACCCCATGATTCACACAAACGGAATCACAGAATCCAGGATTAACGCAGAATGTCACGGAATTTGGCCTTTGTGTTAGTAGATGAACAGTAGGGTGAATGTGGGAATATTAAACAACCCATCTTTACAACAACCCATCAAAATAAAAGTTTGGTTTAACTAATAATAATAATAATACCCTTTATGAAAACATAATTTTTTAAGGAATATCACACAGTTGTTAAACAGTTAACCTCTGTTGTGCAGCAATTTGTTTGCCAAAAATGAAAGAAAACAGTTAAAAAAATTTTTTATTAAAGATCAATTAAATTGTTAAATTAGCAGTCATTTGATTACCACCGTTTTTGATAATAAATTTGTATTAAATCATCATGAAACACAAAACTTGGAACTGATATTGTTACATTTTTAATAAACTATTAAAGTTTTATGAATTCAATTGATTAAACATCCTTTTTGATCATTAAAATGTATTAAACCATTAAAAACAGAATCCCGGGAAATTAAAAACACCTTTCAAAGTGATTACGTAATGTGTGTCGCATCACAGCTAGTGCAAGACGAGCATTAGTGGTTAAAAGTATATAAATGTTTATTTTGTTATTCTGAAGTGAACTAATCCTTTAAACTACTTCACAATCCATGATATGTTCGCTTTAAAGTGATGTTTTACCTTTATAACCCTGTTCTGCCTCCCTGAGGTCGATCTTGGTGATGGGTTTGAAATCCACATCCCACAGCCTCACACATCCATCACGCCCACCGGTGGCGAAGCCTTCTTCACACGAATGCATGCTGAAGATCCCAGCCTGAGAAACAAGAAGAGTTTACAAACAGGTCTGAACCGTCGACACACTAATTCCACCGAATTCACTAATGTTGCTGATTTCACTAATGTTTATGCTGCTGCATTCACTAATGTTGCTGATTTCATTAATTTTTATGCTGCTGAATTCACTAATGTTGCTGATATTACTAATGTTTATGATGCTGAATTCACTAATGTTGCTGATTTCACTAATGATTCTGCTGCTGAATTCACTAATGTTGCTGATATTACTAATGTTTATGATGCTGAATTCACTAATGTTGCTGATTTCACTAATGATTCTGCTGCTGAATTCACTAATGTTGCTGATTTCACTAATGATTATGCTGCTGAATTCACTAATGTTGCTGAATTCACTAATGTTGCTGATATTACTAATGATTCTGCTGCTGAATTCACTAATGTTGCTGATTTCACTAATGATTATGCTGCTGAATTCACTAATGTTGCTGAATTCACTAATGTTGCTGATTTCACTAATGTTTATGATGCTGAATTCACTAATGTTGCTGATTTCACTGTTTATGTAGCTGATTTCACTAATGTTGCTGATTTCACTAATGATTATGCTGCTGAATTCACTAATGTTGCTGAATTCACTAATGTTGCTGATTTCACTAATGTTTATGATGCTGATTTCACTAATGTTGCTGATTTCACTAATGTTTATGCTGCTGCATTCACTAATGTTGCTGATTTCACTAATGTTTATGCTGCTGAATTCACTAATGTTGCTGATATTACTAATGTTTATGATGCTGAATTCACTAATGTTGCTGATTTCACTAATGATTCTGCTGCTGAATTCACTAATGTTGCTGATTTCACTAATGATTATGCTGCTGAATTCACTAATGTTGCTGAATTCACTAATGTTTATGATGCTGAATTCACTAATGTTGCTGATTTCACTGTTTATGTAGCTGATTTCACTAATGTTGCTGAATTCACTAATGTTGCTGATTTCACTAATGATTATGCTGCTGAATTCACTAATGGTGCTGAATTCACTAATGTTGCTGATTTCACTAATGTTTATGATGCTGATTTCACTAATGTTGCTGATTTCACTAATGTTTATGCTGCTGCATTCACTAATGTTGCTGATTTCACTAATGTTTATGCTGCTGAATTCACTAATGCTGCTGATTTCACTATTGTTTATGCAACTGAATTCACTAATGTTGCTGATTTCACTATTGTTTATGCAGCTGAATTCACTAATGTTGCTGATTTCACTAATGCTGCTGATTTCATTCATTTTTATACTGCTGAATTCACTAATGTTCCTGAATTCACTATTGTTTATGCTGCTGATTTCACTAATGTTGCTGATTTCACTAATGATTATGCTGCTGAATTCACTAATGTTGCAGGTGCAGGGCGCAAACGACCATTGACCATCTGACCGCAGTGAACGATCATATAGCTGACATCTGGTGTGTACATGGTGGGAGAGATGGTGTGTGATGTGTGAAAAGCTTCACTCACTCCGTGCGCTGCCTGTATAGTTCGTGTCAGATTCAGTCCTTTCCACACATAAATGTCTCCATTAAGAGCTCCTGAATACGTCACTTCATCTTTCGCCGTTGCCAAGCACAGGATAGTTTGCAAGTCCCCCGTCTTTCCAAAAATCCCTCGTTTTGGCGTCAATGCATTGCCACATAATGTCCAAAACTAAGAGACAAAAGACAACTTCTGAAAAACAACTTTTAATCACCATATCAAGACTTAAAGAGCACCTATTATGCTTTTGTTACATGTTAATCTGTCTTTAGTGTGTAATGTTGCTGTTTGAGCATGAAAAAGCTCTTAGTTCTTCTCTATATCAGTGTCAGTGTTCCTGAACTCCTGAAACGCCTCCATTGTAGTCTTGAGTTTCTTCTGGGAATGAACATGTCACAATATTCCTCATTTTCATACGCAGAATAAAGGGGCGGGGCCTGGTTGAGTTAGTTAGTTAGCAATGTGTTGAAAATGATGGTTATGGTAAGGGGCGGGACATTTCCCAAACACACTCGAAGCGCTCGACCAATCACAACACACTGCTCCAGCCGACCAATCAGAGCACAGTGTGCTTTTCAGAAGGAGGGGCTTCATAGAGACAGGAAGTAAACAGAGCGTTACTGACAGACTGGGAAGAGAGGAGCCGCAACAATGGAGAATATGAGGAAAATAATCAACATTCAAGCAGGAAAACCTGTTCTAGTAGAGCCTGGGGCACAATATGACCTCTTTAAAATATATTGCAGAGAACTAAATTTGACAGAATTTTCACTTTTGAGAGTACTATTCCTTAAGTTTTTCAGTATGTTAATGCATTTTTTGATGTCTATGAAAAACATTGCATCTGCAGTAAAGACAAAAACAACAAAGGAAATAACGAATAAATTACAGCATCTTTCCGCTGATGCCTCATTTATTTCTTTCCGAGAGCGCAGGAATCATCTTGGGTTGGAATGAACTTGTCTCAGGGGTTAGACTCACTTTAATGTGCTTGACTCCGCAGCTCACCAGCCTGTGCAGCACAAACGGGTCCCAGGAAATATCAAAGATCTGAAACCGCAGCACAAAGAGGAGGAATAAACACGTCAACACCTCCACAACATTAGCACCAAACTTGATTACACAGAAAAATCATAAATCAATGCACAAAGAAACATGTACTAGTTATTGCATGACTTTTTGAAAAATCCCTAACCATAAGCATGAGCAATAATTACAGAGATGCTTGCCAATTCGCTAATAATTTAACAATTTACAATAAGAACAATGCATGGAGCCTTTTATTCAACTATATTTTTCTTCTGTCCTTAATTTTAAACTATGCATTTTTCTTTAGATAGTCTGATTCCTTCACTATTATACTGATAAATTGTACAGCTTGAATGCATAATACACAAACAATGATGCACTAGGTATTGTATGAAGGTTTTGAAAAATCCCTAACCATAAGTATGAGCAATAATTATAGTCACACACTATAATTTAACCATTTAAATGAATGATAACAACAATACATGAAGCCTTTTAATCAAAATGATTTTTCTTCTTTCCAAATATTTTTCAATAATAAACTATGCAATTATATTTCAAATAGTCTAATAAATTATGCACATTGAATGTGATGCAAGTTGCTTTGGATAAAAGCATCTGTCAAATGCATACATTTAAATGTAAAGGATTAATGTACAAAATAAGAACAATGCATGCATACAAGCTATAAACTATGCATTTATCTTTCAAACAGTCTGATTTCTTTATTATTGGCATTCATTATCTGCAAATAAACATAAGCATTCCTGTTGCTCAGACCGTAGAGCTTCATGTGTTTAAATCCCAGGCAGGGAATGCATGAACTGATATACTGTATACCTTGAATGCAATGTAAGTGGCTCTGGATAAAAACATCAGCCAAATGCATAAATGTGAAATGCAAAATATATAAATTACAAATTGCTTTTATATTCCATCGGCAGTTTAGATTTTGGCAGTCGTGCCAGTGCAGTTGTTGAGCTGGAACAGCAGAGACACACACACACACACACACAGAGCTGCAGGGTTTTAATGGCACCTTAGGGAGTTTTCTGGTGTCTGTGGATCTTCACTAAGCTTTTCTGTCATCTCAGCTGTGCCTTCAGCCTGTGTGTGTGTGTGTGTGTGTGTGTGAGTGTGTGTTTGAGTGTGTGGGTGTGTGAGTGTGAGTGAGTGAGTGTGTGTGTGTGTGTGTGTGTGTGTGTGTGTTTCAGATTAGGAAACATACTCTATCTGTCAGTTCATGCATTGAAATGCTCCTCTGTATTGTAACGTAACACAATAAGTTATTCATAACGCTCTTAACAGTTATCCATTCACATCACTGAGGTGTTGCATCTGTTGCTATGGAAACAGTCATACCATGTGTGGACCGTATGCGTTTTTTAAACTTTGTGCACTAGATCTTTCTGGCATTATGAATAAAATGCTGGACTGATATCGGCACCGAAGGTCAGTGCGTTCTGTCTTACCCTATCAGAATGTCCCGTGGCGGTGGCTAAGACACGCCCTTTTTTCCAGTCCCAAACGCACACCGTGTTTTTGGCATCAAGTCCCACCGAAGCTAAACGCTGATTATTCAAATACAAATGACAGGAGAAAATAAGCAGTTAGAAGCAGTTACTAAATATGACAAAAAACATGTTCAACTGGTCAATGATTATGTTAGTCTCATTATACAAAAATATCTGAGAATGCCACAACTGACCAATCAGAATCAAGTATTCCAGCAAAGTCATTATAGGGGCTTTCGCACCGGGAAGTAACCAGCCATCATGGTGGTTCCCTGAGAACTAATGGTTCTCCTAGGAACATTTTCTGGTTGCATACGTAGGAACTCTGAAGTGATGTAAGCCGCGCTTGTTGTTGTGACTTTTATTTTGACGGCGCTGAGAACGCCAGAGCCTGAGAACACAGTGCTCGCATTCTCCCTGTTCATTAGTTTACGATCTGTCTAACACTCCTGTCTAATACGTTATTAGATAGAACTGTTATACACAGAAAGTAGACAGTGATGAAGAGTTATTAGCGTATGGCGTGTGGTTGATGTCCAGTGTTGCTGAGCAGAAACACATGATCATGTTTCTCTCGGTCTCCTCAAAGCTGCGTTGGGTTTTCTCCTCAGTGTAAAGATTAAGAGGCTCATCTATCACTGTTTTCCATTTTCGTAGAGTTAGTTTGTGGAGTAAATATATATGCTATAATCTGTGTGTTTACACAGCCTTTTTAAAAATGGCGTGTGCTGGTGTTTCACGTGTGTTCGGCCAATCAGCGAACACTAACGTCACTGTAGTTCCTATAGCGCTGGTTTAGACCGACTCTGAAGTAGGAGTAAATTAGTTCCTCCTAGAACTAAAATCGTTCCCTCCTGTGGTGCGAACGAGCCAATAACCGGGAACTTCCACCAATAGTTCTAGGAACCATGAAAAGGTTCCTCCGGTGCGAAAGCTCCTTATATGAACGGATTCAGGAGTGCTTTGTCTCACCTGTCCGTCGGCGTCGAAGGCCAGACAAGCCACACCGTGAGTGTGAACGTCTCTCAGGATGGACACCGTCGTCAGTGTGTAAGAGTCCCACACACAGATATACGGATCCTTCCCGACCTGACCTGTGGCCACCTGGATCTTATCCGGATGCAGCGCTAGACTGAGAACACAAGAGACACATGCTGTGAGTTACACCGAAAGAAAGAAAGAAAGTCTTCCTCTGAACCCCTCCACCTCCCCAGCTCCACCTGCCTAGATCTGCTGCGGGGTTTATGTGTCTATTTATGCAGCAGCAATAATCATCATCAGCAGCAATAATCATCATCAGCAGCAGTGGGTCTGAGTTTCTGTTAGCAGTAGCAAGACCATACTTGCTCTGCAGCATCAGCATTAATAATCAGCATCAATAATCAGCAGCAGCAAAAGCATCAATAATCAGCACTAGCATCAACAATCAGCATCAGTAATCAGCAGCAGATCTGGGCTGCGTTCAGCCCCGACAAAACGTTGCACAACGTTTTTTAAACAGAAACGGTGAAGCGTTGAACACACTGTTCTGATGACGCAAGAGTTGCAACTATGGCAGCTGAGAAGGCCATTCTTTGTGTTCTTTGTGAAGAATTTTCTGAGCCTGATGAAGTCGGTATAAATATGTGTTTAATACTACAAAATATGCCCGATGTTACAATTACGAGTTACTGCACTTGCCGCCCAGAACAAAAGAGAACATCCCAATCGAGTGAAGGGATTGCTGAAACTGAAATGGAAGCACACATCTTACCTAATTCAAACACATCTATTCAGCCTCACATACTGACTTTATTTGTAGTTCATACTGTTTTAATACCCTGTATTTTCTTTCAAATTTTTAGGAAAAGCACTTAAAGGGATACTTCACCTCTGGAAAGATGAATGTGTATTTAAAATTTATGTAGAAGAAGTGTGAAATTATTTTTGAATTTGGAGCTTTCTAGACTGAGAAAAGCCAGAAAATGTATTTTTGGCTTATGTGGATGAAAGACAACAACTCCCAGAATGCACTTGCTTCGCTGCCCTAGGAGGCCATTCCCAAGCCACGCCTCCCGGTTAGAGAGCGCTGTTGAAAACAACAAGGCTAGGCTACTAGTGAGTCTCCGTGATGAGTCTGCCCAGGATTTCGAGATCGCCCAAAATGTCCAGGATTCGGCTTTTGTGTTCTACAGTCGCCATTCATCATGTTTACTGTGGCGAGCAGGACGAGGCTGAGGGGCGCGGGAGAACAGGACGAGGCTGAGGGGCGCGGGAGAACAGGACGAGGCTGAGGGGCGCGGGAGAACAGGACGAGGCTGAGGGGCGCGGGAGAACAGGACGAGGCTGAGGGCCGCAGGAGAACAGGACGAGACTGAGGGGCGCGGGAGAACGGCGAGCAGGACGAGGCTGAGGGGCGCGGGAGAACGGCGAGCAGGACGAGGCTGAGGGGCGCGGGAGAACAGGACGAGGCTGAGGGGCGCGGGAGAACAGGACGAGGCTGAGGGGCGCGGGAGAACGGCGAGCAGGACGAGGCTGAGGGGCGCGGGAGAACAGGACGAGGCTGAGGGGCGCGGGAGAACAGGACGAGGCTGAGGGGCGCGGGAGAACAGGACGAGACTGAGGGCCGCGGGAGAACAGGACGAGACTGAGGGCCGCAGGAGAACAGGACGAGACTGAGGGCCGCAGGAGAACAGGACGAGACTGAGGGGCGCGGGAGAACGGCGAGCAGGACGAGGCTGAGGGGCGCGGGAGAACGGCGCGAGGCCGGTGGCGTGATTACTGATGAGCGACGGAGGAGCGGGAATTTTCTTAGCAATGTTAAAACGCACATCAACCGATCACTTGTTTAGCGTTCATGTAAACACTACATTCAGATTCACCAATCGGAATGAATTCAGTTAGATTGAAACAAAAGGTGTGCATGTAAATAATGAATGGCTACTGCAGAAAGCAAAAGCCGAATGCCGGACATTTTGGACGATCTCGAAGACCGGACATGCCCGGGAAAAAGAGGATGGTAACCCCTAATACTCACATTTCTCCTACCACTCAGCTTTCTCCATAGAACAAGAGCCTGCTAGCTTAGCTTCCAAAGAAAGACGGCTGACACTGTGTACATTCTGTGAATGAGATCCCTCTATGGGCGGCCTGAAAACATGCGGGACAGCTCCTACTACTGGCTGTAGTCTTTAGCCTCTGGACAGAAAATCCTCAGATGACGCAAAATGACGATTTTTGCGTCATCGGAGGATTTTTTTCCAGACAAAAAATACATAAATCTCTCCTCTCAGGGGGATATGAGGGTGGAAAGCACGGTAATTCGAAAATACTACAGGTTTTCTACTAATACAAAGCTTAATGCTAAATCCTGAAGTATCCCTTTAATTACCATTGTTTATTTCTGTACCAAATGTCATACACTTGCAGTGAAGCTACAAATATAAACAACTACATCATTATGTTGATATCCTATATTTTTACAATAAAACTTACAACAAACATGTCTTCTAATATCCTCAGTTGTTGCGTATACCGAGCTGCATCGAACACATTTGTAGATTACTTTCCTTGAACCCATTGTGCGAGTTCACTTTAATACCGCGTGCTTTATATACATGTTGCTGCTGATTGGACTGCAGTTCTGACACACCCACCAAACAAGAGAAAACGTATCTCAAACCCTGTTGCACACCGGTGCACGCCGCTTCCAGGAAACATGACGTTCAACCCGGAAACCGTAGCAAAACGTTGCACACCGTTTTGAACTTGAACATGCCCCTGGTCTTGTCTTGGTCACATTTCATGTCATTGTTATGTTTCCATGTCTGTCATGTGATTCCCTGTTTGTCATGTGATCCTGCCATGTGTCTTGTCATTGGTTAATTGTCTGATCATTGTTCACAGGTGTCCCTTGTCTTGTCATTAGTCTGTGTATTTAAGCCCTCATGTTTGCCATGTGTCTTGGTCAAGTATTGTTTCCTGTAGACCACGGCTTGGGCTTGGGCTTGGGCTTGGGCTTGGGCTTGGGCTTGGGCTTGGGCTTGGGCTTGGGCTTGGGCTTGGGCTTGGGCTTGGGCTTGGGCTTGGGCTTGGGCTTGTCTAGATTTTTGAGTTTTCATGCCACACCATGTCTTGGGTTCTCATTTACACTTGCTTCCAGTGGATCCATTACAATAATAATTCAAATATTATACAATATTTCTACTATATCAGTACTTATTATTTTTTGACAGAACAGATCATTTAGAACTTAAAAATATTTTTCTTTTATCTTCTGATGTATGTGCCAGCCCACCCAAAAAAATGTAAACCAATACAAACAAACAATCAAAAAGTGGCAGTTCTTGGCCCAAATAAAATGCGTCAAAAGTCTGAATATGAGACGTAAAGATGAATGTAAGGAATTAAATGAATCTCATTTAATCCAGAGCCATACATGAACACAGAAAAGTGTGATTATGTGACTAAATACACAAATGAATGTGTGTGTGTGAGGAAGCCACAGCCGGATCAGCCCTGCATATATGAGACGAGTGCTTCTGTCAACACTGCCTCTCCGTTCACTTCTCCTCCAACAGGAAGATGATCATAAAGAGGAACAGAGCTGACTCTCTCCAAGGCAACGGCTCTGCCACGGTGACGGCGCTCAGGGACGCTCTTCAGGAGTCAGAGAGTGAGATCGCTGCCACACAAACACACATGTGGCCAGATCAACCCAATTATTTAGCCAAAATAAAGACAGAAAATGCTCATTTGTTTCTGTTGACATATTTAATTTTGTAACAGGAAGTTCAGTCAATAGTAGAGCCCTTTAGTATAATAACTTTAGTATTATTTATAGGCTATTACAGTATTTATAATTATTTTGAATTAGTTTGTATATATATATTTGTAACATTTATATATAGAACTAATTAATTGTTGTTATAGTAAATATCACCTTTTTAAATTGTAGTAATTTTTATATTGTTTCATTTACATTTTAAATGTTACTATTTTTCATTATGGTAATTTTACCTTGTTTAATTAGTTTTTCATCTATATTTTATTTTATTTTATTTGTTATTATTAATTAATTTAGTATTATTTATTTACAATTGCAGCATTTATCATTATTTTAAATTAGCTTTTATTTTTAGAATTTTTACAAATATTTTTAACATTTCTATACAGAATTAATTATTTGTCATTATTGTGATTTTAGTACCCTTTTAAATTTTAAGTGTTTTTTATTATCGTAATTTTACCTTTTTATTTGTTTTTCATCTATATTTTCTTTATTATTATTTATATACTATTACAGTATTTATTAATATTTTAATTTAGCTTTAATTTTTTTATAATTTCCAGTTTTATTTACATTTTAGTTTAAGGTTTAGTAGAGTTATGTGCTCTTGTTGTTTTTTTTACAGTTTTTTTTTTTTTACATTTCTATATAGCTTTAATTATTAAGATATATATATATATTATTACGATATACCGAAAAAATACTTTTAATATTTTTAGTTAATAATCCTAATGATAACAGTGGTAAAAGGATTGCCATGCATTGCCTCGGTCAGTTTATTGCTTTAATAAATATAATGCATGATAATAGCAGGAGCAAAGTGCAGATTCACAGTGATTTACAGTAAAAGAGCGCATGACATTCACTACAGTCCCAGCAGGGGCAGCGGGGCAGGAGTTTCCTCTCAATCACAGATCAAAGGCTGACTAAACAGGGCTAAACTGCCTCCATGTGTGTGTGTGTGTGTGTGTGTGTGTGTGTGTGTGTGTGTGTGTGTGTGTGTGTGTGTGTGTGTGTGTGTGTGTGTGTGTGTGTGTGTGTGAGTGTGTGTGTGTGTGTGTGTGTGTGTGTTACCACATATGTGCAAGTAACAACCCACAGCGAAGAAAAATCACTAATGAGATCGCTTTAATATCTTAATTGCTTCTCCTAGACAGCAATGACATTAAATCATCAAGACTGTTGCTTAAAGGGACGATATTTAAGACTTTTCATGCATTAATCGCTTTTTTATCGCCAGTGTGTGTGAACAGCTTGCACTTAAAAAACGAGATCTTCCCCGACTCCTTATGTTATCTATGAAAGCCTGTAGACTGATGTTTATGTGAAGGACTCGGGTCGTTTTTGCCGGGAAAATCTTAAGCATGTGACGTTTACGCCCGAGAGCCTCGTATCCGCTCAACGACACATGAAACGAACGAATGCTTATACAATGTTCAGGATAATATTCTGAACGAGCCGTTCTCTACTGTAATGTTAATGTGTGTCATGGATTCATTCAAACTATAGTCTCATAGTCAGATCTATATAGTCTACAGTCTCAAATATACTTTATAATCAGACTATCATAACAGTGTGATTATAATGAGCTCATCTGTCGACATGATGATCTCAGATCTGATGTAAACACACACACACTATGATCAGATGCTTCTGAACTGATGCTTTCTCATTTCTGTGTGTTTATTATTGAGAGGAAAGATCAGCACATATTTACATATCTAAAGTCTCTCTCAGCAGTGGACGGCGTCGGGATGTTCGTTAACAGTAAATCACTGTAAAAGTATTTATTTTTACTTATATGTGATGAAGGAGTGCGAGCACGAGCAGTAAGAGCTGCAGTTCCACTGAACGGCCACCGGTGGCGCTATAACACGGGTTTCTCAATTCTACATATAGAGCTTTTAAAAGTCAAATTCTACATAGAGCTTTAAAAAGTCCAATTCTACATATAGAGCTTTAAAAAGTCCAATTCTACATATAGAGCTTTAAAAAGTCCAATTCTACATATAGAGCTTTAAAAAGTCCAATTCTACATAGAGCTTTTAAAAGTCCAATTCTACATATAGAGCTTTTAAAAGTCCAATTCTACATATAGAGCTTTAAAAAGTCCAATTCTACATAGAGCTTTTAAAGGTCAAATTCTACATATAGAGCTTTAAAAAGTCCAATTCTACATAGAGCTTTTAAAGGTCAAATTCTACATATAGAGCTTTTAAAAGTCAAATTCTACATAGAGCTTTAAAAAGTCCAATTCTACATATAGAGCTTTTAAAAGTCAAATTCTACATAGAGCTTTTAAAAGTCCAATTCTACATATAGAGCTTTTAAAAGTCAAATTCTACATAGAGCTTTAAAAAGTCCAATTCTACATATAGAGCTTTTAAAAGTCAAATTCTACATAGAGCTTTTAAAAGTCCAATTCTACATATAGAGCTTTAAAAAGTCCAATTCTACATATAGAGGTTTAAAAAGTCCAATTCTACATAGAGCTTTTAAAAGTCAAATTCTACATAGAGCTTTTAAAAGTCCAATTCTACATATAGAGCTTTTAAAAGTCCAATTCTACATATAGAGCTTTTAAAAGTCCAATTCTACATATAGAGCTTTAAAAAGTCCAATTCTACATATAGAGCTTTAAAAAGTCAAATTCTACATATAAAGCTTTTAAAAGTCAAATTCTACATATAGAGCTTTAAAAAGTCCAATTCTACATATAGAGCTTTTAAAAGTCCAATTCTACATATAGAGGTTTAAAAAGTCCAATTCTACATAGAGCTTTTAAAAGTCCAATTCTACATATAGAGCTTTTAAAAGTCCAATTCTACATATAGAGCTTTAAAAAGTCAAATTCTACATATAGAGCTTTTAAAAGTCCAATTCTACATATAGAGGTTTAAAAAGTCCAATTCTACATAGAGCTTTTAAAAGTCAAATTCTACATAGAGCTTTTAAAAGTCCAATTCTACATATAGAGCTTTTAAAAGTCCAATTCTACATATAGAGCTTTTAAAAGTCCAATTCTACATATAGAGCTTTAAAAAGTCCAATTCTACATATAGAGCTTTAAAAAGTCAAATTCTACATATAAAGCTTTTAAAAGTCAAATTCTACATATAAAGCTTTTAAAAGTCAAATTCTACATAGAGCTTTAAAAAGTCAAATTCTACATATAGAGCTTTTAAAAGTCAAATTCTACATAGAGCTTTAAAAAGTCAAATTCTACATATAGAGCTTTTAAAAGTCAAATTCTACATAGAGCTTTAAAAAGTCAAATTCTACATATAGAGCTTTTAAAAGTCAAATTCTACATAGAGCTTTAAAAAGTCAAATTCTACATATAGAGCTTTTAAAAGTCAAATTCTACATAGAGCTTTAAAAAGTCAAATTCTACATAGAGCTTTAAAAGTCAAATTCTACATATAGAGCTTTTAAAAGTCAAATTCTACATAGAGCTTTAAAAAGTCAAATTCTACATAGAGCTTTAAAAGTCAAATTCTACATATAGAGCTTTTAAAAGTCAAATTCTACATATAGAGCTTTTAAAAGTCAAATTCTACATATAGAGCTTTTAAAAGTCCAATTCTACATATAGAGCTTTTAAAAGTCAAATTCTACATAGAGCTTTAAAAAGTCAAATTCTACATATAGAGCTTTTAAAGGTCAAATTCTACATATAGAGCTTTTAAAAGTCAAATTCTACATATAGAGCTTTTAAAAGTCAAATTCTACATATAGAGCTTTTAAAAGTCAAATTCTACATATAGAGCTTTTAAAAGTCAAATTCTACATAGAGCTTTAAAAAGTCAAATTCTACATATAGAGCTTTAAATAGTCAAAATGACATTAAAACTGACCCATTCACTTTATAAACATCAATTGCAACAAAATCCCATTTTTACCATCCAATCAAATTCTTTTCCCTCATTGAATATAATTTTTACTCTGAAATGCATCACATTAGAGAAGGAAAATGTTTTGTCTTAAACCAGTGTCATTTTAGCAATATTTATATGATACTTTTTATTAATATTTTGAAGTAGCTTTTTTTTTTTTTATGATTATTTATTTATTTTTTCAAGATTGAACATGGTCCACAAGTGTGACCACAAATAACTATGTACAAGACCAGGGTTTGCTTGTACAAAAAAAGAAGAAAAAAGAAAAAGAAGAAAAAAAGGAATAAGTTAGGGGGTGGATTAACAACACCAGCACAGCTCCAGGATTACCACTGCTCCTCCTTGATAACGCTCAGAAGTAATCAGTAAGGGTGGCCTATTGAGTTATTATATGAGATAGCTTTGTAACAAATTCAGTCCAGGCATTTTGAAGTAGCTTTTATATTTTCATTAGAATAATTTTGTTATATTCTTTTATCATTGTTATTATTATTTGTACATATTTCTGTATAGCTTCAATGTACTGCTATTTCAGTTTCTTAATCATTTTAGTTCTTCAACTTAAAATTAGTTCACTTAGTTGCCACGACAACATTTCTAATTGCCATCAGTTTGTTATGATTTTCATCTAATATTTATATTTTCATGTTATTTCAATTAAAGATGTTTTTTAATAGATTTAGTTACAAATATCAACAACACAGTCTAACCAAATCTTCAATCAAAGCCTGAGATCTCAATATGAACTCCAACATTTCTCACACATTCATTTTACTGCTAATTCTTGCATTTCAATAAACCCCTAAAAACTATGTATGAAGCTTTGTCGTATATGTAACTCATTTCACACGTTTTATGCAACAGTATCAAAGACACACAACACGACGAGTTTTGCACAGGGAATCTAGTTTGTGTCTACTTTCATTACTCCGAAAACAAAGACAAAGTTCTGAATCCTAAGTGTGAAACTCCATTAAGCGTGTGAGCGATGAAAGAGAAACTGAAGAAACCCTGACCGTGACTGTAACCTCAGCGGCTCTGAAAGCCCAGCAGCTGCGACTCATTGATCCAATCAAGGCTTTTCACACTCCAGATAAAAGAGTGTGTGAAAAACATCAGATATCGCAGCAAAATCTAATACTCAACGCTTTGGAACAGATGTTTTGGCTGGAATAGAGTCAGATGAAGCTCGCAAAACACACATTAATACAAAGATTTTAAATTATAAATTGCATAAAAAAATAGAGTGAAACTATCTGAGTGTTTATTTGTGCAATTCTGTTTAATTGAAGAAGAAAAAAATCTCCGAAACAATTTTCACTCAGAAATGTCTATTTCATACTCATGCACAGTGTAATTTCTTGTCTTTTCCCGGACATGTTTCCGTCAGCATGTGTGCGGATGGTCATGTGTCTCGGGACGCCTGTGGGCGATTACCCATGACCCTCTCTGGGCCGAGTGCTGGACCCCTGTGAGTCAGTGAACAGCTGAAGGATTCTGGGAAGGATCTGCAGTCAAATGAACACCAGTGACTGTCGGCCTACAGGGAAGAAGCTGAGAGGGAGAATGAAGAGCGGATGATAAGCATGCCAGAGAGAGAGAGAGAGAGAGAGAGAGAGAGAGAGAGATGGAGAGAGAGAGAGCGAGAGAGAGAGAGAGAGAGAGAGAGAGAG
Organism: Leuciscus leuciscus; assembly: GCF_965113295.1. Lineage (NCBI taxonomy): Eukaryota > Metazoa > Chordata > Actinopteri > Cypriniformes > Leuciscidae > Leuciscus > Leuciscus leuciscus. Next base: position 1,640,195 of record NC_138747.1, read on the forward strand.
AGATGTGCTGAAGTCTTTGTGCAGTGAAGTGGTACGTCTGACCGCTGTCGTGACAAGAGCGCATTCGGAAATGCCAGAAATAATTCCAGCTGTCTGAGACCTGCAACCAGCCAAAGGTTTTTGATGCGATGCTAAACAAAAAAATACTAGTCTTAAGCATAATATACAGTAAGATCCAAACTACAAGAATAACTGACAGTATTTCTGTCCTGCTTTCCAGCACATATGTGACCCTGGACCACAAAACCAGTCACATGGGTCAATTTCTGAAATTGAGATTTAAACATCATATAAAACCTGAATAAATAAGCTGTCCATTGATGTGTGGTTTGTTAGGATAGGACAATATTTGGTCGAGATACAACTATTGAACATCTGGAATCTGAGGATGCAAAAAAATCGAAACATTGAGAAAATCTCCTTTAAAGTTGCTCATTTATGTTGGCGATTGTGCAGCATTCACTCACACAAATACATGTTTTATATATTTACGGTAGGAAATTTACTAAATATCTTCATGGATCATGATCTTTACTTCATATCCTCATGATTTTTGCCATAAAAGAAAAATCGATCATTTTGACCCATACAATGTATTGTTGGCTATTGCCACAGATATACCCGTGCGACTCGAGACTGGTGACGTGATCCAGGGTCACACACATCTAAACACTCTTAAATCAAGATGCATTTGCTGGAGAAGCAAAATGACTTAAGATATTAAGTTGTTTTCTGAAAAATGCATTAAAATGAAGTGAAGTTTATTTTTCTTGCCCCACTGACAGATATTTTTTCTCAATGATGATTTTTACATAAAACAGCACTTAATATCTTTAGTAATTTTGCTTCTCAAGTAAATGTATATTAATTTTATATAAATTTTATAGATTTTAAGACAACGTGGCCACGATTTTCTAAAACGAGGGAACGAATTCTTAATTTTTGGCCACGATATACAGGCTATATTTTTGTCTTGACTTTTTTTCTTAGAATTCTTTCTTAGAAGAACTGATATAAAGTCAGAATTGTGAGATATAAAGTCAGAATTGTGAGAAATAAAGTCAGAATTGTGAGATATAAAGTCAGAATTGTGATATAAAGTCAGAATTGATATAAAATCAGAATTGTGATATAAAGTCAGAATTGATATAAAGTCAGAATTGTGATATAAAGTCAGAATTGATATAAAGTCAGAATTTTGATATAAAGTCCGAATTGATATAAAGTCCGAATTGATATAAAGTCAGAATTGTGAGAAATAAAGTCAGAATTGTGAGATATAAAGTCAGAATTGTGATATAAAGTCAGAATTGATATAAAATCAGAATTGTGATATAAAGTCAGAATTGATATAAAGTCAGAATTTTGATATAAAGTCCGAATTGTGAGATATAAAGTCAGAATTGATATAAAGTCAGAATTGATAAAAAGTCAGAATTGATATAAAGTCAGAATTGATATAACGTCAGAATTGCGAGATATAAAGTCAGAATTGCGAGATATAAAGTCAGAATTGCGAGATATAAAGTCAGAATTGATATAAAGTCAGAATTGCGAGATATAAAGTCAGAATTGATATAACGTCAGAATTGCGAGATATAAAGTCAGAATTGCGAGATATAAAGTCAGAATTGCGAGATATAAAGTCAGAATTGATATAAAGTCAGAATTGCGAGATATAAAGTCAGAATTGATATAAAGTCAGAATTGCGAGATATAAAGTCAGAATTGATATAAAGTCAGAATTGCGAGATATAAAGTCAGAATTGTGATATAAAGTCAGAATTGATATAAAGTCAGAATTGATATAGTCAGAATTGTGATATAAAGTCAGAATTGTGATATAAAGTCAGAATTGATATAGTCAGAATTGTGATATAAAGTCAGAATTGTGATATAAAGTCAGAATTGCGATATAAAGTCAGAATTGCAAGATATAAACAAGCAATTCTGAGAAAAAAAGTTTATATCTCACAATTCTGACTTTATAACTCGCAATTGCGACTTTATATCACACAATTCTGAGAAAAAAAGTCAGAATTGAGAGTTTAAAAAGGCGCAATTACCTTTTTTATTTTTTGTTCTGCTGCGGAAACAAGCTTCCATATAAAACAGACACCTTTACTGATATGAAGCTGTAACAGTCAAATTAATTAATCAACAGCTCGATTAAGAGTCTAAACTGCATCAACGGTGCAGTGTTATAAATTAATTTAAATTCCCATCACTTAAAATCAAATTAAAATGTCCACATGCACTTGCTCAAGAAAATAATAATTCAGTGCTATTTTTAAGTGCTGCAGAAAGCAGTGAGTGAGCAGGGATCTGTTCATTACAATAATGCAATTATGAACGCATCTCCAACGACAAGAGCTTTAATGAAATGATTGTTTTAGTCGTAATGAGCTCTGAAAATCATGCATACACAAAACCAAGACAAGACATTTGAGCATGTCAGTCCTGGGTTACACGAATCTGAGCTCAGAGTAAATCAGGAGTGTCTGCCTCCTGTTCAGAGCTCAAGCGTTCAGCTAATCACACAGCGTTCGGGTCAGAGAGGAGACCCGACACTCGCC
>NC_138747.1:1647770-1655270 GCF_965113295.1 Leuciscus leuciscus
GTCTTTATTGCAGCAATTCTGTCTCTGTCTTCGTTTTTTCATTAACCGTACATCTGTAAAGCATCTCAGATTGGTCTTTTTTTATTGAATTTCTGCAGCAGAAGACCTAAACCCAACAAAACAAAACTGTAGAGAGGCTTCAGAAGAAACTGCAGTGCAAAACACAATCTATGATCAACACAATATACTTGTAATGTATACATTGTCACATTTAAAAGAATACTATGGTATTACCACAGTACTTGTGTAAAAAACGTTGATATCGTGGTACACCGAGAAATAGAGTGACATTACTGTAGCTTTTTAAAGGGGTGGTTGATTATGATTTGACTTTTCTAACATTAGTTAGTGTGTAATGTTGCTGTTTGATCATAAACAACATCTGCAAAGTTACAACGCTCAAAGTTCAAAGCAAAGGGAGATATTTGCTTTTAAAGAAATCGCTTTTTAAGGACTACAACAAACGGCTGGTAGAGACTACACCACATTCCTCCCGGGTTAGTGACATCACCAACCCTAGTATTTACATAAACCCCGCCCCCTGAACACGATTTATAGATTATCAAGACAGAATATGCTAATCAATGACTAGAAGATAACTACACATCAGCTTCATAAATTCATCAACTAACCATTCAGAAATGTCCTGTTGCTTCTACATGTTGTCACTTCTTCTTGAGTCTCTCCATCATTCTGACTCCGGTTTGAACATAAAAAGCTATACGTTTTTGAAATGTTCAGTGCATGTGTGTGTGAGGTAAAAGGACACGAGCTGTTGAAGCTCCGCCCACTGCGCCGGGAGCAGCAGCTCATTTGCATTTAAAGGGACAGACACAAAAAAACGGTGTGTTTTTGCTCGCCCTCAAAAAGTGACAATATTAAAGCTGCCGTCGGCAAGTCTGGCAGATTGTGTCGATTAGCCAAAATTTTGAATGTTTACAACTCTCATGCCCCTCCCCACTACCAGCGAGCACCCTCCCATCGAGGTCGTGCTCGTCAGTGCGTCACTGTGCGTGTGTACCTGATTTTCTGTGAACGCGTCCGTCTCTTCAGCATCTATCAACACCATGGACTCGGAGGTAGGCTGCCCTGGCTAATCTATCCATAGATAACCGAGGAATTGGAAGCTTGTTAGTAGGTTTTCTCTCCGCCATCACGCTTCATGCAATCTCCAGGCGAACTTCAGGCGTGGCGTGTGCATGTGATATTAACGTGCGCGAGTGAGGGGGGATCTGTGGCGTGTGCACGACCTGTGATTGACAGTCAGATCTCACACCCCCCTGCGCTGATTGGACCTGATGAAGCGGGAGCGCTGGATTTTTGCAAAACAAATAACACGCTCCAGGTGGAGTTAGAAGCTCGGGTTTTTTTCTAAAACCACCTTATTTATGTTGTTCTGTCGGATTATAGTGTCGATTACACTGAATATGATCAAAAAATTTTTGCCGACGGCAGCTTTAACATGCTATATAAAAATATCTGTTGGGTATTTTGAGCTAAAACTTCACACACACACTCTGGAGACATCAGAGACTTATTTTACATCTTGTGAAAAGGGCATTACACCACCCCTTTAATAAAGATATTTTTTGGGATATGATCCGTCTTAGTTTGTCCCGTATATGTTTAAATTGTCTTTCACCTTGCTAGAAACACAAGCGTCCTCTTTTACAGACTGAGTTCACCTGGAGGCGAGAGCGGGAGAATAAACCTGGTCGCTTTCTCAGCGTATCGGTCCATCTCTCTCTCTCTCTCTCTCCTTCAGGAGGAAGATTGCACAGATTTGCTCAACATGAAAAGGCTCTTTACACCAGCGCTGTCCTCCGTCAGGGTCATCCTGCATATGAACCCGTTCCTCCTCAAATCCTGCCGTTGTGGAGTGATATAATCAGTATATGAGCGTGACCTCTCGTCTCAGGACCTGAAGCTCGGAAGCATCGATCCGTCCGGGAGACGACGGTCTGATAAGTGTGCGGATGTTCAGATATCATCGGCGCAAATCAGAGACAAACAACTTTATCATCGAGGAACAACTGCTGTCGACAAGACTGAGACAGATTCTAGAGAACGACACAATAATTATGGGAAAACTACAGTAGTACAGTTATGGTGTTAGGTGCTATTATGATATATACTATCAATGATTATTCATGCACCAGGGAAATCACATGGTACTCTATTTCAAATAATAAAAGCATGGTGATACTATGGTAAAAATGTACAAAATAGTAATATATCAACAGTGTATTTCCATGGAACATATCCTAAAAACTGATACCATGACATTACTATGGTACATATTCACAGTACTTTGTTACATATCATGGCACTGGTTGATATGTTAATTTACCATGGTATTGCATGCCATTGCATTTAAAATATTACAAGTGCATTACCATGGTAAATGTCCTAAAAACATGGTACGTGACCCAAAAAACAAGGTTTTCCCATAGTATGTGTCCTAAAACATTTAGCTATCATGGTACACCAAAAAATACTGTGACATTACCATGGTATGTGCTAAAAAGCATGGTATTACCACAGTATGCATCACATCACGATACTCCGAGAAATCACATGACATTAAAAACATGGTGTTATCATGGTACCTTGCTACATATGATGGTACTGAATGTTTACCATATAATTTACCATGGTATGCATGATGCTTTTTGGCATTTAAAAAATATTACATGGTAATTAAATGGGATTTGGGGATTTTTTCAGTGTTACAAATTCCGGTAACACTTTATTGTACAGTGCCCGTATGTGACATGTAATTACCATAGTAATAACAGTAGATGATGCATAATTACATGCAACTAACCCTCAATCAAATCCTAATCCGACCCTAACCCTATAGTAAGTACATATAGTTGTACTTACACCGTAAATAAACGGTTAAACTTTATTTTAAGGTGTTGTTGTTACAGTGTAATTTATATATTTAAGTACTGAGTAATATTAATTAGCAACATGTACTTACTATAGGGTTAGGATGAGGGTTAGTTGCATGTAATTATGCATCATCTACTGTAATTACTATGGTAATTACATGTAACATATGGACACTGTCAAATAAAGCGTAACCCAAATTCCTGTTCTAAATGTTATAAAGAACATCATACCTAATGATGTCGTCGTTGTGTCCCAAGTAAAACTTCTGTGTGTGTTCTCTGGTGTTGTAGACCACTCCGACTCCAGCCACGAAATACACGATCTCCTTCCCGGCGGTGTAGTACAGGTTATTCCTGCACTGATGTCCTCTGTATCCGTGAATCCACTCCAGCCTCAGCTGACAGCGAGGAGCCGTCTTCTCCGCCATGCTCTCGGGATCTGCAATGCTCTACAACTCACAAATGTGTCATTTAGCTGACTAACAGTGGACTTTCTACAGGGACGCTCTCTCTGGGGGGTCAAGGACACAGTGGTGATGGACTGGAACAGGCTTTCAGATCTTCAACCACCAACCCTACGGCACTGCCACCATTCAATGCACTCGGGAAGTTCATGCATGCATCATAACTGGAACATCAGCTGGGTCACCTGTACTGGGAAGGTTGTTTGAAGATCCCAATGGGTGTCATGAAGAAATCAGGCTAAAATCAAGAAAAAATGCTGATTTTTTGTTCCTTTTTGGATCCAAATTAAAGGGAATTCAACTACAGCATTAGATGAAACAGTCAAGAACAGTCAGTGGAATAGTTGGTTGCACCTACCAGCCATTGCATCAGGGCTTTAGAGTATACAAGCCTTTAAAGAGAGCATGGTAAATCTGCATTACCATTAAAACAACTATAGCAGCTGATATTGATCCAAATGCATCTATAACATCATCTACAGGCTGGACACTTTCAGCACGCTGAGGTCTGGACGTGTTTAAAGGGTTGCAGAGACTTCAGGTCTTCAGCTCAAAGCCATCATGGTGTTAATCTTCTCTAAAGGGCAAAAGTCGGTGTGTTTGCCTCCCGGATTTCAGAAAATCTCCACGATTTCAACCGTGCATTATAGCACCGACGATCAGATCCTACCCACAAACGTCTTCATCTTCCTCAACTTTCGCCTAAAGCTCTTCAATTCCCAGTGATACTGAAGCAAACTCTTCCATTCCTCGCGTGATCCGGATCACTGGATCATCTGAGATGCAGAAACCCTCATTCTGGACGCAGGAGAAGATCCGCGCGAGCTGCTTTAGGAGGATTAATCTCTCCGCCGCGGAGTCAGCGCAGCGACGAGGGAGGAAAGGCGCTTTGAGTTGAGTTATTGGCGTAATAATTTGGAGAATATGATTTCTGGTTTCTAGTAACCTATTCGGCTTGGTTACTACGACGCCTTGTGGCCCGTTTCCGATGATGCCTACAAGCAGAGAGAGCGGCGCCGCGCAAAGAATCATGGGACTTGTAGTTCTAAACGGTTTCCAATGACGCTCAACTACACGAAAATGACTACAAATCCCATGAGCGCTCAGCACGCGCTGTCCAACGTGCTGAACATACGGGTCTTCTTACTACATATCCCTATTGAGAGGCAGCAAAAAGATTATTATATTATATTAATTATATTATATTATATTATATATATTATATTATATTATATTATATATTTTTTATTTTAAAATATGTTGTCATATATTATGTTATCTTTTATTAACGTAATGTTATATTATATTATGTCATCTTATATTGATGTAATATTGTATTATATTATATACCACATTCATGTTATATTATATTTTAAACAACAGCATGTATGGAGATATCAAAATCATTTTAGAAAAATCTTAAATGAATGTGATTGTATTTCTAATTGTATAATTATTTACAGTAATTTGAAAATAATTAGAATACGAATCCACAAAGAATTTAAGATCAAATTAGATCAAATAAAATAAATAAATAAACAAAATTTGATTATTAACGAATTCCGAATTTAATGTAGTCAATGCATTAACAGTCCATTATGATTATGATCAAATAAAAAAATGTAATAGCACAGCTGCAAATGTGATAGTCGAGTGGATAAAAGCTGTGCTTGTGATGCAATCACAAACCTACAGTAGCGTGTTTGACGTGTGACTGGACATGTTCACGGTCACAGAGAGGACGCCGGGAAGGGCATCCCCAGCATCCCATAATCCCCAGCGGAAGGAAATCCCCACATCACTGATGCTCTTAAGACGGAGTCACGTGACTGGAGAAGAGCTCAGTGCATCTGTCGAGATCTTAATGAATGGAGGATGATTAATAGCTCATTTAACGGCACAAAATCCATGCACACATTACAGCTTTCATATCAGTTCATTAGTGTAAAAAAAAGACTAAAGCATATATATATTTTTAATAAATCATACATACATCACATTAATATTGTAAACACTTTCAAAAGATACTATACAATACAGTAGCCTACTTTAAACCAGTGTAAGATTCCTTAACTTTTCAAAACTGACACTCCTATGGCCAACTTTCTTTATTAAAAAATGGTAACACTTTATAATAAGGTTTCATATAGTTAGCTATATAAATAAAGTGAGTAAAATAGCTTATTGTTTTACAAAAGGTCTGTTTCGTTAGAAATGCTGAGTAGTTTAATAATTATATGCTACAGATCAACAGTCTCAGATCTATAACCATGTTAAGTGTGTAAAACAGTGTTAAATCCGAGTAAAATGTTAGTTGTGAGACTCTTGATAGAGGATTGCATTGCTTGTACCGGATCTCTTGGTTAAAGGTAAAGCTCGAGTTAGCCTGATTAAATTACACTAGTAATCTGATTACTAACCAGCAACACATACACTCAAATATATGTAAGGTTTATGCAAACAGACATAATGCCATTTAAATGTCATTAAACCTTTAACTGGCATCTTTTCCCTTTACTTTTAAACTAGATATCGAAGTTATTGATGTTATTGCCCGGAGACTGTTCTTTCAGAGCTCTCCTTTCCTTCGAAAATGTCAGATATTACACAGATCTCAAATGTGATTTTTCTCCCCCAGCGGGATAGAGGATGTGAACTTCCTTTAAGACGAAGCTGAAGTCACGTGACAGGAAGTCGTGCTGATTCCAAACGATGTCGCGTCCGTCGCTGAATCAGTAAACCTCATGAACTAATCACAGACATATGGAGATCACAGATGGTGTGTGTGTGTGTGTGTGTTATGAGGTGTCCCCCCAAAAAGTTATACAGCAACTCTTACACACAGAAGGAACAAATAGATCTCGTTAATATCTCACTTGTATGGAGACTTTTCTGAAATACACTAAAGTTTGTGGTCGGCAAGATTTTTGTTATGTTTTTGAAAGTAGTCTCTTCTGCTCAGAAAGGGTGCATTTATTTGATCAAAAACACAGTAAAGCAGTCAAATATGCCGGGCATCACCGGAAGCCAGTGATTATAGTTTATTAAGTTATAAATATGGATATTAGTCTTCGCTCCAGAAGATCTTTATTAACCCCTGGAGTCGCATGGATTACTGTTATGATCGATGGATGGAGCTTCAAAATCTCAGGCTCCATTCAATCACATATAAAGCTGGGAAGAGCCAGGATATATTTTAATATAACTCTGATTGTGTTTGGCTGAAAGAGGAAAGTCATATTCACCTTGGATGGCTTGAGTTGGGTGAGTAAATTATAGAATAAAATTCATTTTTGTGTGAACTATCCCTTTAAGAAATGGCAACCCGTGACGTTCTTCTCCTCGGAGCTGTTCACGACCTTGCCTATTATGTTTTTACAAGATATAATATAAGTCTTTGGTGTCTCAAGAATGTGTTTGTGAAGATTCAGCTCAAAATACCACAAAGATCGTTTATTATACTATGTTGTAAATAGCCAGTTTTGATTGGAAAGGAAAACAATGGTGTTTTCGTGCTTGTGTCTTTAAATGCAAAAGAGCTGATGGTCCCCGCCCCTATTTCCAGAAGAGGGCGTGGCCTGTACAGCTCGTGCCTCTCGGTGATACTCTGCCAAAAACTAACAAAACATCTGTGTGGTTTTGATGATCATATCCATCGCGTTCATGTGACATTTCAGTTCTTCATCTTATGATGGTTTATTTATCTGCATCTGCATGTGTTTTAAAGCCATATCAGTCTAAAAATCACGTGCACAGAAAGCTGAATGACAGACGGAGCATCCAGTGAGTATTAAAGTAAGTTCTCTTTCACTCGTATTGCGCTTAAACTGTCAAATACACACACGGTTATATCAAAAACACACAAAGTTCACAAAAACACAGTTGGTTATGTCTGTGAACATTAACAGCAGGGAAAGAAATCACATATTATGTATATTAGATCTGTGTATTAAAGTGATAATAGTGTATCTACTGATATGATGTTAATATGTTAAAGAAAAACAGAAAATCTCTCACTGCTCTTGACTGAATAACTTTAGTAGCTTTAAGAAGAACACATTTCTTCCCTGAATGCTCTGCCAAGGAGATAAACATGGCGGATTGTGTACAGCTGAGCTCACTGGGGGCGGGGTCTATGC
>NC_138747.1:1660270-1662770 GCF_965113295.1 Leuciscus leuciscus
GACACACAACGTAACGCATAAATGCGCGTAACTAGCGTAAATCAAGCAAGCTAGTGCGCATAGCCCACGAAGTGTTGGCGAAATAACACATTAGTGGACCGGAGGGAATAATGTGGATTTTTTTCCAGAAAACTTCTTGCACCAAATAAATTCAAGCACTTTCAAGGGCCTGTTTCTGTGTGTGTTTATTTTCAAGAACTTTCCCAGCCTTGAATTTTTTTTTTGTCAGATTCACAAACTTTCAAGGGTTTCAAGGACCCCGTGGAAACACAGATTTATGCAAGAGCATCTGGGTTTATTTGTCAGTTTAATGAAACGGTTTCATCAATCCCAAGTGGAAAAACGAGTCCAGATGCTCCTGCATAAATTCAGCAATGATTCCTGAGATGACCTGAGAAATCGACCATGGAATTTTCTCAGACAAACTATTTTAAAAACACTGATGTGTTCTTGATTTCGGCGCCAAACACACTGACGAAATCTTATTTACTGCGATCAGTTCAGGGAAAGCACTGTCAGCAAAGTTCAAAATGCACATCATTCCCAAATGTAAAAACTGGATTTGGTGAGTTTGGAGGATTAAACCAGTCGGCGGGAACCTTGAGCACTGTGAACAACATCGGCCTAATGCATGGTTTATACATATAAATTTTCATTTTAAAGGTACACTATGTAACGTTTGGCCCTCTAGAGGTTAAAAACAAAACTGCATGGATTTTGCGTAAGAACATTGTTCTGGTTGTGCTTCGGCTCTGTGTGTGTGTGTGTGTGTGTGTGTGTGGATTAATATGATTATTATACTGCTGATTAAACATTCACTGCTAGACTCCGCGTCACTTTAACAACATTTAAATCCCTCAGTTCTCCATCTCTGAAAATATGTTGATTCTTGTTTTATTACGAGCTCTGTCTCGGTTTCTTTTCTCCAGCAGACTCTCCTCCGTTCACACACACACACACACACACACACACACACACACACACACACACACACACACACACACACACACACACACACACACACACACACACACACACACACACACACACACACACACACACACACACACACACACACACACACACACTCACTCCCACACCAGACAAGCAGCAGAGAAGCCAGATCAACTTCACTGTATTTACGGATATGACGAGACACACACGGGCGAGTGACACGTGCGCAGTTTCCCAGTAAAACCATCCGGTCAGATCTGCTAAACACTAACAGGTTTACCACAGTGAATCAGAGCAACACCAACACATGTTTGGGAGGAAGCATTGATGATAAATTGACTCAATATTAAAGTTTTGCTCATTTTGAACAAAAAAGTTACACAGAGTACCTTTAACATTCGTAACATCAAGTGGCATTAGTGATTTGTCACTCTCACCTGCTGGAGGCTTTCTTGTTGTGTCCCTCCCACTCGTGTTTGCGGTGCAGGAACGCCTCGAGCTGAGCCGCCGGATTCTCCTGAGCTTTAGCCGGAAGAGTCGAGGACTGACTGCCTTTCCCGCGTCTCTCCGCGCTCGGGGACGGGATCGGACTCGGCTCCTTCGAGCTCCTCTCGGCCACTCCGTTCATCTCACCATCCACACCATCCTGAGAACACACAACCCCACGTTACACTCCTACACTCACACACCGTCAGCCTTCTACAGCTTAGAGATTAAAGTCTAAGGAAGTAAAACCATGACAAATGTTTTCGAAACAATAAAGCTTGTTGAATTGCACAACTTGGAAAAAATATGCATTGCATTAAAAACCGTGCTTGATAATAATAATGCAAGGCCTTAAAATACAATGCATTAAAATGAAAGCACGGTTATTAATGCAATGCATATTTTTTTCCAAGTTGTGCAAACATTTGTCATGATTTTACTTTGATAAAAGTCACACAAGATGAATTCTGAAAGAACCGTTTCAGAAATCGTTAGGAGGAAAAAATCACTTTGGTTGAGAATCTCATTAAAATGAAGTGATTAATAGTAAAAAATACGCTAGAAAGTCAACATGAACTCAATATTCACCATATTTAGTTTGTTAAACATGAACTTATTGTTAGGGATTTATTAAGTTGCTTCCTTTTTTTGTGACGTCATTAAAAACAAGTAGGTTATTAGATATATTAATATACTATACTTATTTAAATTAATTTGATCCTAATCATAATATATTAAATGTATTTGATTTATTTTTTACTTAAACAATAAATGTAATATATTAATATAAAGTATTTACATTAATATATTATATTTATATACATTTTATACTAATCTTAATATATGACATTTATTCAATTTATTAATACCAATAATACATTAAATATATTCATATAAATAAAGTATTTATATTAGTTGTTTTATAATAATAATATGATTTTTCTATTAAAGTAATACATTTAATATATTAATATAAATATATTATTTATATAAATGTTATACCATCTTAATATATTAAATGTATCTGATTTTTTTTTTTACTAAAATAATACATTTAATA
>NC_138747.1:1667770-1700270 GCF_965113295.1 Leuciscus leuciscus
CTAATATTAATATATTACATGTATTTAATTTAATTATAAATTAATTATTTATATTAAGTTATATTTATTTATAGTAGTTTTATACTAATCTTAATCTTGAATTTATTTATTAAATTTTATTCTGACATAATACATTTAATATATTAATATAAATATATTATTCATATTAATATATTATATCATATCTGTATATTAATATTAATTTATTAAACGTAATTATTTTACTAAAATAATAAATATTTAACATATTTATTTACTTATAATAAAATGTTATCAGTTTTATGCTAATTAATCTAAAGCAGGGGAAACTAATTTCTAAAGGTTCATCACATTTTGAGTCATTTCCTCTCATACTCACTCAGTCTAAGCCACTCCCATCGGTCCTCCCACTTGTCAATCATATCTTTCCTCTTATCCGTCAACTGCAGCAACTTCTCTTTAATCTGTGGGACAGTAAATGTACATGAAGCACTGGAAGGAGATCATCTAAAGATCTCCTGATGTATGGATACACACCTCCTCTGATGCGTAGTGTTTGCGTGCCAGCAGAGATTTGCCCAGCTCGATGCAGGCCGTGAAGCTGTCGTTACGGGCATCGATTTCAGCCTTGATGCCCTGGTGGTTGTTCATGAGAAGCTCCACAGATGAAACATCCCTGAAGAAAAGAGCAGATTAAAACCTCCAGACTCATCAGGAACATCCAAACACACACACAGAAGCTCCAACATTCTGTTAAACACACACTAGACATCAACATCTAGACATACACACACACTAGCTATCTTAAACCTTCCCATTTCTGTTACTGTGATTAAATCTAGCCAAATATAATTCCTATGAAGCTTGAGAAAGAAAAAGAAAAAAAGTATTTTTCTGGCCAATAATCTGCCATGTTTCATTGAGTTATTAGCATACATAAAACGATACACTCCAAGCACAACTACGCAATATGCTTACAAAATCTTTAACAAATTTGAATCAAATTGGCTGGACATCACTTTTGGCCACTACTGTATACATATAGATAATTTTAATATACAGTATTAATTAAATATTTATTTTATTTTATATTTAATAAGTTGTACTTGTACCTGCACAACACTGACTCCAATCTAATGTAATTTATTATGAATAAACAAAAAATCATATATTTGAGTCACCGAAGAGCAAATACATTAATACTAAAATAATTTAGATATAATTTTAGCTAAATCATTCAGTCCTAATTATCATAAAAATCATAACACTGCATTAAAGTTTTTGACATTACTTTTTTTTTATTTCAATAGTAAAGAATAATTTATTTTATTTATTTATTGTATAATATCAGCACATATCAGCAAAAAATGTATAAATAAATATATATATACATATATACACACACAATAAATAATGTGTGTGTATATATTATAATAATGAAAATGTATATAACAGAAATATATAATAAATACAATTCTAAATGTTTACAGTAGTGGCCAAGTGATGTCCAGACTCTTTTTTTTCAAAAATCATATGTGAAGCCACTGAAGAGCAAACATAAATATTGAGATATAAATAATAAAGCATGAAAATTATTAAAATATCATATTTTTTAAAAATATTATATAACTTAGTTCTAATTACCATAAACTAACCGTAACACTGAAATACAATACTTCCAAAGAGTCCAAAATGTCCAAAGAGAAAAGTTTTTTATTGAAATGTCACTCACAAAATGAGGTTGTCACATTGTAACTGTGTAATCGTCACACACACACACACACACACACACACCTGGGCTTCTCCTGAGTCTCGATCAGGCGTATGACGTCCTCCATCCAGAGCATGAGGTCCCGCACTAAACTGAAGAAGCGGAACTTGTCCCCGGTGTCGAGCAGTCGAGCGCGCCGGCCCTCGCAGGCTTCCAGGAGACTCCTCCAGGCCTCCAACACCTCGCCCTCGCGCCGCTGGATGTCGTCGGCTTTATCTCCGGCGTATGCGGACTGCAGGCGCACCGCATCTTCCTGAAGCTGCCGGACCTGAGGACACCAGCAGGGGCAGCAGTGAGCGACACACAGACGATCATCATCCTGATCGGGCAACACTACGGTGACCAGGGTTGATTATGAGTTCACTTTTCTAACTGTAGTTAGTGTGTAATGTTGCTGTTTGAGCATAAACAACATCTGCAAAGTTACAACGCTCAAAGTTCAAAGCAAAGGGAGATATTTGCTTTTAAAGAAATCGTTTTTTAAGGACTACAACAAACGGCTGTTAGGAACTACACCACATTCCTCTCGGGTTAGTGACATCACCAACCCCAAAATTTACGCCTTGCACAGGGCTCTATATGGCTCTGTTAAGAACGAGCTGTTGAAGCTCCACCCTCTGCGCCGGGAGCAGCAGCTCATTTGCATTTAAAGAGACACACACAAAACGAAAAAATTTTGCTCAACCTCAAAAAAGGACAATTTTAACATGCTATAAAAAATTATCTGTGGGGTATTTTGAGCTAAAACTTCACGTACACACTCTACTGCACAACAGAGACTGTTATCTCAGTGGCATTATACCACCCCTTTAAACGCAGCCAATCATCAAACCTGATCTGGCAACACTGGATACATGTTGCAGAAATGCTGGATGCACAACATTTGAAGATTAAAGGCCCTCTGAAGTTCCTTGGCTTTGTTTGATGCGTTGACGTACATTCCACTAAAACAGGAAGCTAAGGCGGGACATGTTGAATGGCTCCTCCCCCTTTTCAAATAGCCAATAGCGGTTGGTTTACCTCACAGACTGCGAGTCGTACTTGACAGCACCATGGAAGCGAATCCGAGCGCTGATGATACATATTCAATAGTAGAGTTGTGAATAAATTCTAGCCATTTAATCCCTAGCCAACGTTCAGTTGGAAGATGGAATAAAACTCAAGCGTTGGAGCATCCGAACACACATCTCCGACACACATTGCTCCGTGACGTGTCAACGGTCCCGTTAGCCAGGTGGTATTTATAGCATAGGGGGCGGAGTTTTAGATTCTAGTGAGCATTTGATTGGACAGAAGATGTGATGAGATGTGGTGACGTCATAAAAATTCGTGATCCATTTTAGCGGAAGTGAGAGACTGTAAGTTTTGAATGCTTGTATCTCCTAAATGCGAATTTTGTTTCATATTCATATGCATATTCAGCTTATTCATAACCTTAAGGCTAACATATTCATACTAAAGCTAAAAAACGTAAATTTTGATTTCTGTGGGCCTTTAAAGGTTTGATGATAAAAAAATGATGCGGACAAAGTCTGAGATTTCAAAAGACAACATGTTGTGATCCATTAATAAAGTGCATTTAACCAATAAAACTGGTTAATGTACTTCTTTGTCGTGCAATATTAATCTCATAAGTTCACCTTCAGATATCAGTGATGCATGAATCAAGATCCATATTATGCAATTTTACTGAGAACAGAATGTTTACAATTCATTCTAGCCCAAAATGATTTTTCGTACTAATATCTGTGTGTGTTTATGTATCTGACCGACGCACCTGCGTCCCGAGTGCTTGGATGTCGTGCTCAAACGTGGTGTGCATCCTCTGCAAGGTTTCCACCGTGTTCTGGTCTCGGCCCAGCTCTTCCGGAAGCTTCTTATGCTTGTCCAGGATTCGGCCCAGGATCTCCTTGGCGTCGTGGTAGAACTTGTGCAGCTCGTAGGATGCGGCGAGAATCTGCGTGCGTGTGTCGATGAGCTCCAGCAGATCGGCCCAGGCCTCGTTCAGACCGTCCTTCCACTCGGCCACAGTCGCGGCGTCGGCGTGGCCAGCGTTGATCAGCTCGTCCGCCATGCGGTTCACACCGTCCACGCGCTCCTGACCGATGTTTCCGGTGTCCCGCGCAAATTCACGGAAGCGTTCCTGCAGCATCTGAAGTAGAGAGGAAGACAAATACATTTATTATAAGATCATTTCTGTCAGGACCACTATCGTCAAATACGATTGACAATTAGCATACAGTTTGGATTGGCGGTATGGTTCTGTTCTGGGCAGCCTAGCATGGATAAGAACAGCAATAACCCCCCTTAGGGGCAACAGAGCAGAACCGGCATTAATGCATTGCAGATATCATTAATTAATTTTAATGTACAACATAATTAGAGAATTTTAGTCTGATTCAAATCCTGACTGAGACAGGTGGAGCTGGGGAAGGAGGAGGGTAATTCGCTCCTGAGAAACGCGAGAGCTGTTGATAATACTGAAGGAGCTTTTATATGTACTGTATAGACCTTATGCGCCAGAGAAACGAGGGCGCCGCCATCTTTAGAATATTGTCTTTGAACTTTCGTTTTTGCGGCCGCTCTATATATTTCTATGGCGTTGCTGTCCAGGAGTAATTAGCTTTTGAAGTGGATTTATTTAATGTAAAGTTAACTAAAGTTATCATGAGGACTGTAATGTTAAAGCAGATGTCTAAACAAATGTCAGTCGACCGGGAAGATTTTAAAACGAGCCGTTCATTCATAAATACGCAAGATCGCTGTGAAAATACAGACCGTCAAAAGACAACGAGCGCAGCGCTGAAAAGGGGCGGAGCTACATAAGGTCTATACAGTGGTAGGCGTCGTATTCCTATAGGTAGACGTGGATCAGCTGAGAGTCACTGATGAGAGCTTGACTAGCATGACCTGCCAGAACTGATTTTTTTTTTTACATTTACAACATTTAAAGTCCTTGCACACAGAGTCCGAAATTCTCGTCTGAAGTTTTCGCACGTTAAAAAATAAATACGACTTCGCGTTGTGTCAATCACATTTACACACTGCCTCCGAAACATTCGTCCGTCATAAAAAAATTCGGATCGGGTTTGATTTTCTGCATTATTCGCATCCGGAGCAAGCATTTAGAGAGGTGTTTTGACAACTTAGAGCCACAGAATGACGAATACGGAAAAAACGTAATTTCGGACTCAGTGTGCAAGGACCTATACCCTTATTTACATGCTGCACTGCACCATTCATGAATATAAATTAGGTTATGTGATGATCACCCACACTTATTTGCTAAAATTGTGGCTATAGTTTGATTACCATTCAGTCCTACACAACAAACTTTTTTTTTTTTTTTTTACACTAAAAGCTTATTTCATTTCTGGTTCGTGACTATGCCATACATCTGATCTGTTCATTACTTTAGAGGGGTCATGACATGAGAAATAAAATTGATCTTTTGACACATAAGAGGCCTTTGAACCATTAAAACATCCTGCAAGCTTCTGTGACGTCACAGAGAGAAAAACATTTGCATATGCCCGCCTCCAGAGCAAGACATCGACCAATAGTTTTACATCATTGCATCATTGCCCACTGCCCTTTGGTATCTTAACGGCTGACGGCCTGTGGATGGTTTATTTTAATGGCTTCCTGGATCACGACCCCTTCATGTCATGACCCCTTTAAGTGAAAATTAAATGTATTATTATTATTAATAACTGCAAGAATATGCTGGACATAGAGGTGCTAGAACTGGGACTCACAGTGACGTGTTCGTAGTCTTGTCCGAGCTCGTGAGATCCAGCCACCACTTCTCTCTCGGCGATCCACTGCTCCAGATCATCCACTTCTCGGTTCAGCGTGAAGAGCCTAAACCTTTCCTCAAGTTTTCCTCTCCTCTCCTCTGATAGGTCCTTCAGTCCAGCGTAAAGCTTATCCACCTGTGATTGACGCATGCCGATCCTCTCACTACGGCACAGACACACACAAAGTCAGGGTTCATTTCCAGATCAAGAGATTTCAAGAGACGGTCTCTGATTCGAAGTACAAAATGTGAGAGTTTAAGTCTAATTCAGATTAGTTTCAAATCAAATTTGGAATCAGATTCAGAGTCAGTTTTAGAGTCAGAGTTAAAATCAGATTAATATTCAAATCAAGATTTATAATCAAAGTCACAGTCAAAATCATATTCAGATAAAGATTCAGAATCAAATTCAAAGTAGGTTTTAGAGTCAGAGTCAAAATCAGATTCTAATCCAGATTTAGAATGAAATTCAAAGTCAGTTTTAGAGTCAGAGTTAAAATCAGATTAATATTCAAATCAAGATTTATAATCAAAGTCACAGTTAGAATCAAATTCAAAGTCAGTTTTAGAATCAGAGTTAAAATAAGATTAACATTCGAATATGGATTTAGAATCAGACAAATTTAGATTTAGATTCAAAGTCCATTTTAGAGTCAAAATCAAATCAGATTAACATATTATCTAGATTTAGATTAGTATTAATGTTAGTTTCAGCAATACAGACACAATAAGATTTAGATTCAGATTTAGAATCACAATTAAAAATGAAAGTCAAAGTTAGTTTTAGAGTCAGAGTCAAAATTAGATTAACAATCAAATCCAGATTTAGAATCAAAGTCAAAATCTGTTTGAGAGCCGTAATCAAATCAAATTAAGGTTAAAATCCAGATTAAGTTTTAGAATCAGTTTCAGGATTGTAGTCAAAAGCAGATTTAGATTCAAATTTAGAATCAAAATCAAAAATGAAAATTTGTTGTTAGAATCAAAAGCTTCAAAATCTGAAGCTCAGTTTCAGAGCCAGAATAAATCATATTAAGATTAAAATCCAGATATAGTTTAAAAACCAGTTTCAGAATTGTAATCATGAGCAAATTTAGATAAAATTTTTGAATTAAAATCAAAAATTGGAAGTGGAAGTTAGTTTTAGAGTAAAAATCAGTTTAAATCTAGACTCAATGTCAGTTTCAGAGCCCCATAATTCAAATCCCTATACAGGTTTAGAATTTATTTTTAAATCAAACAAATGTCCGTTTCAGAATCATAAAATCTGAAAAACCAGATCCAGATTTAGAATCAAAGTCCGTTTTAGAGCCGGAGCCAAAATCAGATTTAGATTTACATTCAAATTCAGATCCATAAGTTTTAAAGTGAGAGTCAAAGTCAATATCAGAGTCAAAACTGAGATCCAGATTCAGATGAAGTGTGTTGTGAGTGTGAACGGTAAGTGTTCTGCACCTCTCGGGGTGGTTGGCGGCCACAAGGCCTCGGCTGGTCTTGGACAGTTGGTGCACAGTCTCAGCGTAATCCTCCACCGCCTGCTCCAAGATCTGGTGCTTCTTCAGCATGGCCACTGAACTCTGCTCATCCTGGGAACAACAGCGAGACAACACTTCAGAACAGGAGTAAACAAAATATCAAACCAAGCTAATGTTGGCAAGAAACCACAGGTGAATAGGGCAAACGATTCTATTTCAAGTTAATGCTGTTCTTTTGAACTTTCTATTCATCAAACAATCCTGAAAAGAAATTGTACACGATTGTTTTCAACATTGATCATAATAATGAATGTTTTTTGAGCAGCAAATCATCATATTAGAATGATTTCTGAAGGATCATGTGACACTGAAGACTGGAGTAATGATGCTGAAAATTCAGGTTTGATCACAGGAATAAATTACATTTTAAAATATATTCAAATAGAAAACAGACATGGAAAAAAGGCCAGTTTTACAAAGTCTGGACCCCATATCTGGATGCTTTGGAACCTTGTCTTCGCCCGATTATATTACAAGGAACAATGTAACTGTGTAACTTTCTGGACATTTAACTTTATTTTTTTGTCATCCTCATCATCTTTTGGAAATGTTATTTTATACATGTTATACATTACATAATGTTGTTGCTATTTTTCTTTTTAAAAATCTGCCTTATTATGGTATGGTCCTGTTTTATATAAAAATCATAATTAATATTCAATTTTCAAATATTCAAATATTCAATCATTAATTTCAATTTAATTATGAAATTATAAAAAATTATCTTTTTTTAAATAATTTCATAATTCTAAAAATAAATAAATAGAAAACAGCTATTTTACATTGTCATAATATTTAACAATATTACTGTATTTTTTGTGTGTATTTTTAATCAAATAAATGCAGCCTTGGTGAGCAGAAGAGACTTCTTTTAAAAACATAAAAAATCTTACCGATCCAAAACTTCTGACTGTTAGTGTATGTATGATTAAAACTGATAAATTTGGTGCATGTAAATCTGCTGAAGTGGAGATTTCTGACTCAAACATTTTGGATGTTTTCTTTCCAGTAGTATGAAAATAGTTTAATGAAAAAACAATGGTTTTGCCTTTAGTCACACCTTAAATGCAAAAAATATCTCAATGCACATTAACATTAATGATATCTACACACACTATTTAGCTCACATTCACGAGAACATAACTCTTGCACAAACCTTGGCCTTCTCCTCAGACATCATGTAGAGCTCCTGCTCGCTCATCCAGGCTTCGGCTTCGGCCGCGTCGAAGTAATACTGCTGTGCTTTATGGGCCTCCTCGAGTCTGGAGTGGCGTTTCTCTGTCTCCTGGATGATCAGACTCCACAGCTCCTGCAGATCCGACAGACGGGACCGGATCGACTCCACGTTCGGGCTGTCGGCCTTCAGGATACTCTGGCTGCGCTCGAATATATCATCACAGCGAGGCTGATGGCCCTGGATCTCCTTCTGTAGTGTCTGTGTGCGGTGTCACAATGTATCATAGTCAAGTCAGCTTCATTTATACAGCGCTTTTAACAATATAGACTGTTTCACAGCAGCTTTACAGTGATAACAGGAGATTACAGTAACAGATTGTTTAGGCTTTACAGCAGCTCTAGAATAAAGTTATTGTCAATCAAAGTTATTAATTGATTCACTTCCGTTGCATTAGTTATTAACTTAGCGGCTGCTAACACGACACCGTTCTAACAGAAAACTCTTAAAGGGATAGTTCACCCAAAAATGAAAATTCGGTCATCATTTACTCTCCCTCAAGTTGTTTCAAACCTGTATGACTTTCTTTCTTCTGCTGAACACAAAAGAAGATATTTTGAAGAAAGTCGGTAACCAAATGACTGATGGACCCCATTGACTTCCATAGTAGGAAAAAAAAAATACTATGGAAGTAAATGGGGACCAGCAACTGTTTAATTACCAACCTTCTTTAAAATATCTTCTTTTGTGTTTAGCAGAAGAAAGGAAATCATACAGGTTTGGAACAACTTGAGGGAGAGTAAATGATGACAAAATTTTCATTTTTGGGTGAACTATCCCTTTAATGCGCTCCGGCTGTTCATTCACACAACAACATTGTTTAGCGGATCGAGAACGCAAACCTTGGAATAGGTTCAAAGGTGCAGGCGTAAAAAAATTTTTTTTAAAAAAGAAGCAAAAAAAAACTATCTCCGCGCAAACTTCAAAAACGTGAATCTGTGAAAACACTGACGGCGTGCACATGCGTATTACATGTTTACAATACAATATAATATAATGTTTATTTTTAAAGCACAATTTAAAAACAACCGAAGTTGACCAAAGTGTAGTACACAATTTATAATAATAATAATAATCTAAGAATAAAACATCTCCTCAGTCTATAGGTTTAGTCTATACGTATGCGCGTTTGAATATATATGTGCACAGGCGTGTAGTCTTTCTCTACAAATTGACCTCAACAAACTACCTTAAAAA
Source organism: Leuciscus leuciscus (assembly GCF_965113295.1). Taxonomy (NCBI): domain Eukaryota; kingdom Metazoa; phylum Chordata; class Actinopteri; order Cypriniformes; family Leuciscidae; genus Leuciscus; species Leuciscus leuciscus. Next base: position 1,677,286 of record NC_138747.1, read on the forward strand.
TTCATAATATAGATTTTTTTTTTGATTGTTTACGCGTGTCGATGCGAAACGGCATTATTTTGACAGTGCAAAAATGCAACAATATCGTGGATAGTGACAATATGTATTGTGTATAGTTCACCCAAAATAAAAATTACTGTGTGAGAAAAAAAAAATCAAGTTTACAGAGTTTTAGTGTCAGTAGTACTACATTAAACTACTATATATAATATTGAATATAATGCGGGAATATTTGTGGGTCCTGATAATGCCAAATGTCTAATGTAGTAAAAACTGGCGTATGCATTATTTTAAATATATCTAGTCAGTGAAAGAGTTCAAGCATATTCATCTAAAATAATTCTGTTTTTCAGCTTCAGAATCATGAATATTGTTATTCTGGCGTCTCTATTGTCCAAGACTATTCATTTACACACACAATGTAAAACCAAATTTAGCATTTTAATCAACAGTTAATTTTTTGTTAACCTTTTATCATATGTCTATGAGTATCGCAATTATCTCGTATCGTGAGTTCAATCCCGTGATATGTGTTGAATCATGACACGAGGGCATTGCTACACCGCTAACGGCAGGTGTAAAGTGTGTGTTGAATTGCGCCAGAATTGCTATTTGAATGTGTGTGTGTTTGTTTGTATATATCAGCTAACTCTAAACACATTACCTGGTTCTTCTTGATGAGTAGCTGAACCGTCTGTAAGTTGTTGCCATGGTCTGTTGACGTAGCAATAGGCATCCTTTCCTCAACCCAAAGCTGTCGAGAAACTACGCGTTAAACATCTGCAGTAAAGCAGGTGAACATTCACACACATATTCTGGTGACACTTTACAATAAGGTTCATTAGTTAACACTAGTTAATGTAACCTAATTGTAAAGTGTTCCCCCTATTTAAAACGCAAACGTACAATCTCGTCCTCCACGTCGCGGTTGAACTGGTGGATCTCACGCGACGCCATGAGGAAGTTCTTCCTCTTCAATAGCGGATCCAGCAGCTCCTTAAACTTCTGCTCCACCTCGACTCTACGTCCATCCACCTCGTCCGTGTCTTTCCCCTCCTGTCTCAGAACATGAGCTTGAGACTGAAGCTCCTCCACCTCTCTCTGACGCACCTCCACCTGGTTCTCCAAGATCTGGACCAACAAAGAGTTCAAAACATGATTTTCGGTCCCACTTTATATTAAGTGGCTTTGAGTACGATGTACTTACGGTTACACTTTATTTTAAGGTGTCATTGTTACAGTGTAATTATACATTCTCAAGCTCTTTAAAGCAGGATGGATTCTGATTGGCTGTCAAATTTCTAAAAATAGAAATCTTTTGTAAAAACAATATACACTACTGGTCACTAATTTGGGGTCAGTAATTTTTTTTCTTTCTTTTTTTGAAATAAATCAATACTTTTATTCACTAAGGATGTGTTAAATTGATAAAAAGTGATAGCAAAGAAGATTTATATTATTAGAAATTTTTATTTTATTTTGAATAAATGCAGTTCTTTTTAACCTTTTATTCATCAAATATATTAGGCAGCAGAACTGTGTCCAACACTCATAATAAATCAGAATATTAGAATGATTTCTAAAGGATCATGTGATAGACTGGAGTAATGATGCTGAAAATTCAGCTTTGCATCACAGAAATAAATGATCATTTAAAGTATAATAAATTGAAAACCAATTATTTTAAATTGTAATAATATATCACAATATTACTTTTTTTTTCTGTATTTTTGATCAAATAAATGCAGGCTTGATGAGCAGAAGAAACTTCTTTCAAAAACATTAAAAATAGTAATGTGTCCAAACTTTTGGCCTGTACTGTATATTCCTCATACATGATATCGATCAATCAATGTTTTTCATCCGCAGAAAGAGGTCAATAAAACATCTGGAGAACAATTATGTCACATAACATTAACCTCAGGAAAGCCATTTAATGACCATAATATAGGCTATAGCACGTTAGTTGGCTAGAAAAAAAGAGCTATAGAGAGTATTTAGCTAAATATGTGTGTACTATATTACGTATTTATTATATTTTTACTTGACATATTTTATTTTACTTTTACTAAAGTTGTTATTATAATAAAAAAACACATTAAATAATACTACCAACTCTGTATGTTCTGTACGTGTGATCGTCAACCAGTGGATCTCTGAGCTGAGTGAGTGAGTGGAGGCGGGGCTCATTTGCATATTCATAGAACCACGCATACTAAATGAGGCAAGGGTGTCGAGTTACATTCAAGATATTTTACGGCATGAAGGAAAAAAAAAAAGTTTAAATATGTAATTTTGGTGATCAAAGATGAGTTTTAAGGGATACAGTGATGGACTACAGGGGGACTTTTAAACTATATCTTTATCGTTATCGTCCTTGTTGAGAACGGGTCTTGATTTCTGAAAAATGGATTAAATGAAGTCATCTCAAACCTGTTGTTTCTTGAGAAGGATGCTGACGCTGGTCAGGTCTTTGCCGTAGTCGTCGGATTGGACCTCACCCTCCAGACCCACCAGCCATTTGTCCAGATCAGCACAGCTCTGCGTGAAGAGCTCGGCCTTGTTGGCGTCAAACAGACACTGGGCTTTAGTCTGAGTTGTGGTTTCCAGTTCGGTCCACATCTTCTGCAGCGCCGCCAGCTTCTCCTTCACGACAGCGTCTGTCTCCGGCTTCTCCGAGACCAGCTGCTTCCCGTCCTGCACACACACAGACAATATTTATATGATAATCACTTCAAATTAGATCAAATATTGACACACAATACTTTGCACTGCAACATAAATCAAAATGGAATGCATGATGTCTTCTGCACACAGACAATATTTGGTTACACTTTATTTTACGGTGTCATTGTTACAATGTAATCATATATTTAAGTACTGAGTAATATTAATTAGCAACATGTACTTACTATAGAGTTAGGGTAGGATTAGGATTTGGTTGAGGGTTAGTTGCATGTAATTATGCATAATTTATTGTTATTACTATGGTAAGTACATGTAACATATGTAACAAGGACACTAAAATAAAGTGCTACCCAAATATATATTCAAATTAGATAAAATATTGACACACAATGCAACATAAATCAATAAATCAATATGGAAGAGATATGGAATGCAAGGCAGGATTAAGGACTTTGTGTAGTAAAGCACTTATTTTATTTTTGTTATATCAGGAAAAAGTAGATATACAGTCAAACAAAAATGTATTCAACATTTCTCACATTATCACAGTTTATTCGCTATAGTTTAGAAAATGGTAATAAAATATGACGAACTCAGTTGATATTTGACTGGTTTTGTCCGTCCTTCTGTTAGACTGTCTCACACATGAATTATGTTGAATATCTGTCAGCTGTTAAATTTAACTACACAATTAGATAATACCAGTTTAGCTCAACCAATCACCAAGCAATGCTTCATTGTGTTCAGTCTGTGTGTAAAAAGAGCATTAGCAATTAAAGAAAAAACACTTCAGCAAAACATGATCAGGTCAAAGTTATGAATCATTTTTGGTCCCAAATTGTTACTGTATGAAGAATGTTTGGGTGCAATATGTCACAGTTTACTTTATTTTGCTCTCCTCACTTACATAAATGAACTATAGTGTCCTGCACACACTAGTAAACAAAATATAAAAAATTATATCTGGTGTCTGAATAATTTTTGGTTTGACTGTATAAGAAGATAGATTTATTCTGTGAGGCTTTGTGAGATAAACCCATACTAAAATTGAAAAAAATCAGCACATTTAATGACGTAACGTGAGTGCTAATGAATTAAATGCATTGATAACTGACCTTCTCGATTTTGTCCAGCCACTCTTTGTTGGACTGCAGTTCGGCCATGAAGGCCTGGTGTTTGAGCCATTTGCTGTGCAGGTTTCGAGCTTCATCGTAGGACATGTCCTGTGCCGTCAACATCTTCTCATTGATCCACAGGGACAGCTTCACAGAGGGGGGTAAAAGAAGTCAAGTTAACATGTACTTCCTTTATTATTTGTCTTTATAGGAGTCATGGAGGATGCATTTAATCCAGCCGACTTCCTTTGAATTTCAAAATGAATTTGTTATGGCAACGGAACCCAAACAAAAAGAGTTGCCACTGAAGAGAAAACACACACACACACACACACACACACACACACACACACACACACACACACACACACACACACATACATACATATAACAATAACATATGATGACATCTATTATATAATTACTAATTCTCTTGGTCCACAAATTCCCTCCATCTTCTCCATAAATTGCCAGTCTTCTAAAGTGGGTAAAGTAGGTTGGAGTTGGTTTAGTTAAGATGTGTTTCTCTGGGCTTTGCCTTGTGTTTGAGCTCACCTCCTGGCAGTCCTGCAAGAACTTCTGCAAGTCTCTGTTGTCCTTCAACCTCATGAGAAGCTCCACAGCCGCCTCACGGTTCTTCTTATGCCTGCAGGTCAAAGGGCGAAGGTCAGTCCTACCCTTTTATCTACTATTCCGATTAGAGCTGCACGATTAATCGCAATGAAACCGCACAAGATTTGGCAAAGACTGTGATTATGTGTCAGTGCAGCGGCTGATCGGTAGTAAATGCTCCATCTGAACACCAGAGGGCGCTCACACACACACACCGCGCACACACACGCACCACATATCCATCTGAACACCAGAGGGCGTCTAACACACACACACACACCACATATCCATCTGAACAACAGAAGGCATCTAACACACACACACACACACACACACCACATATCCATCTGAACACCAGAGGGCGTCTAACACACACACACACACACCACATATCCATCTGAACACCAGAGGGCGTCTAACACACACACACACACACCACATATCCATCTGAACACCAGAGCGCGTCTAACACACACACACACCACATATCCATCTGAACACCAGAGCGCGTCTAACACACACACACACACACACACCACATATCCATCTGAACACCAGAGCGCGTCTAACACACACACACACACACCACATATCCATCTGAACACCAGAGCGCGTCTAACACACACACACACACACACCACATATCCATCTGAACACCAGAGGGCGTCTCACACACACACATGCTTTTTCAAATGCACGTTATAAGTGACTCAAACTCTGTGCTTTCAGACGGAGAAGCGTTCACAGAGCCGATCATCAACGACAAGCTGCGTATAACAATAATCTCAGCCTTTGCGATTTCAAAATCACGATAAGCCAAATCAGTTTAAGTGCGATTACATGGAAATTGTGATTAATCGTGCAGCCCTAATTCCTATTCACTTTAAGGTAGTGTTGTCACAAGTACCGACTCCGTTACCAAGTCAGAACTGACAGACACCTGACCACTGTAGCCAATCACAGACATATCCGATGAGCGCGTGAACACAATGGCCAATCAGAGGAGTTTACGATTCCACTCGATTCCACATTTTTTGTGTGGTACCGAAAGCCGTACTTTTGACAACACTACTTTAGGCACTTAATGGCATGTGTCCCGTTACCGGTCGTCGATGGAGGTCGCTCTCTCCTGGATGCGGTCGGCATTGATGTTCCCATCGCTGGCCAGTCTCCTGCCGGCCTCCACCACACTGTTGATCTTGTCTTCATTGGCGTCCATCGTGGTCATGAAGTCCTCCTGCTTCTTAATGGCAGCTTCCGCCCCTTCCAGGGTGGTGGGCATCTCCGTATGGGCCAGAACATACTCCTACAGAGACACAGCAGAACTACATCAAATATCAGCAAGACCTTTCAAGACTTGATTTATGAAGTGGTGTTTCTGAGTTTGAAAATGTCTTAAGGAATGTTTAATTCTGATAGATAGATAGATAGATAGATAGATAGATAGATAGATAGATAGATAGATAGGACGATAAAAGGATGGATGGATGGATGGATGGATGGATGGATGGATGGATGGATGGATGGATGGATGGATGGATGGATGGATGGATGGATGGATGGATGGATGGATGGATGGATGGATGGATGGATGGATAGATAGATAGATAGATAGATAGATAGATAGATAGATAGATCACCTGGTTGTTGAGGAAGGCCTCGGCTTGTTTGGTGTCTCTGAGGAAGATCTGATAGGCGTGAGACTGTGACAGAAGGTTCTGCCGGTTCTCCCACATCTTGTGAAGCTCGTTCCACCCAGTGTCCAGAGCCTGGAGCCTCTGCCTCAGGAACATGTACTGGGCATCAGTCTGTCCCTGCGTCACCATCTCACCCATGTCCCGCATCTTCTGATAGTCCTCTTCATAGTTGTTAATCTCATTCTTGATGCCTTCGTGCTGGGCTAGAAGCTTCTCCGCCTCGGCTAGCGTGTTCGGCATGTCTTCGGACGCGATGGCTGTTTGCGTTCGGGAAAGCCACGACTGGAAATCGTCCAGTTCACGAAGGAACTGCTGGAGTTTACTGGCTTCCCCAAGAGATTCCTCTCGGTTTCGAAGGGTTTCTTTCATCTCTTCCCAAACCGAGGTGATTTCCGCTAGTCGTCCTGTGATGGCTTTGGCCTGGTCGGGATGTTCTCCGGCCAAACGATCCGCTTCGCCGCGGAGATCTCCCAGTTTGGCTTCGATGGCGGCCAGGTCGCGCTCCATGCCGGTGAGTTTGCGTTGCAGGGCCATTACGCCGGTCAGGTCGTTTCCCAGCTCCTGAGTGGACTCGATGACTTTTGTCTTCTCACGGATCCAGGATTTGGTCTCGTTGCAGTCGAGGTGGTAGTTCTGCACGCCCAAGGCGGAGTTCAGGGACTCTTTCTTCTGGTCCACCAGGTCGCGGAACTGACTCCACCTGCGGATGAGCATCAGGCTGCATTTAAACACATGCACTGCAATACAAAGCCTCGTTTTCCACTACAAATATATGAATATTCTCAAAACAAGATAAATTTACTTGAGAAGCAAGATTACTGATACACTGCCAGTTTGTGATTAAAACAAGAAATATCTGTCAGTGGGGTGAGAAAAATAATTTTTGTTATTGCAATATGATAATTATTATTATTATTATTAAATGTATTTCAGTCACAATTTCTTGAAGTTAAACCAAACTTTTATTTTGACGGGTTGCCGTGAAGACCTTTGATTTTTATGACTGAATTTCGCAATTACACCCGCGAATTCCACATCATAGGGCACTAAATGTCTTGTTTTCCAATACAAATATCTGAACATTCTTAAATCAAGATACATTTACTTGAGAAGCAAGACTTCTTAAAACAAGAAATATTTGTCAGTAGGCTGAGAATAAATAATCTTATTTTCCCTTTGAATTAAGTTTATTTTTCTTGTCAAGTATATCTATACTGATTTAAGATTTTTGAATATATTTTTTTATAGAAAACAAGACAAAAATACGTATCCTATGCCACCCTGCATCATATTAGCTGTATTAAATCCAATACTTGTTTCTAACTAATTTTAGAGTGCAGATCCCAAAAATAGTGCATTTCATTGCATTTTTACTTTTGAAGAAGTCTTGCATTATCACTATAAAAGCTGCAACAAAGACATATCTTCCTCTGAGCCAGGTTACAACTATCTGTTCAATTCGCAGCTGATATTCACATGTATGACATTATGTTATGCCTAATGTTGATTAGTAATAATTTCAATTATGACCGGCGACAGAAAATAAAATGCAAACATGATCCAGATGTTTTCTGCTACATCTGTACATCCAAACAGAGGCAGAATGCATATATAAAGCCCTATGATTTTTAAAAAACAATCAGCATTTTTATATATATCTATATAAATAGCATTTTTATCAGACAAATCGCAGTTAGTTTTTCCCCAGCATCCAGTGACATGTTCTGGTGACCGGCTATACTAGCTCTGCTTTCTACACAAACTACATTTGGCAGAAACATAAAGTGCTGTGACTTGCCTGGTGTTGAGTTTGTCTTGTTGGGCTTTGATGTCTTTCTCGCTCGGGTGTCCGTTGTGTATCAGCTGCCTGGCGATCTGATTGACCACAGCCACACGTGAGGCCTGGTTATTCATTTCAGGCTCCAGACTCTCAAACCTGGAACGCAAAGAAATCATTTTCATCATCACACAATCATCAGCGTATCATCATCCTAGCAACTGAGTAGCATTTGAATGATCTGTCTTGTCTGAGAGACTGAATGGTCTTAAAAAACCTTTAAAACTTTGCGCTTTCATAACGGCTTAAACTTAAAACAGCTTCAAACTTTTAAAACCTCTTCAGATTAAAGTAGATTTTTAAACTACTTTAAACTTAAAATGGTTTTAAGCTTTTAAAACTAATTTAAACATAAAACTGCTTCAAAATTCAAGCTTTTAAAATTGGTTTTAAGATTTTAAAACTAATTTAAACATAAAACTGCTTAAAAATCATTGTTTGTCATGACAAACTTTACTCATGTAGCTCAACATTTGGCAGACGGCGGGCTAACCGTTATCCGGTTAATATGACTACGGTTACCGGTTTTGTGAGTGCAAAACAAACTCCTGATTCATTCTATTACCTTGAAAGTTTCTAACATTCTGGTGGAATTCACTAAGAATCATTTACTGTACATGCAAACGCCGCATTGTTCAGTACATTATTCAAAGTGATGGCGCAAAACATGCCGCAAACCCCAACTGGTGTGATGAATACGGTCACAAAGATACAGGGCCCCTATTTTAACGATCTAAGCGCATGGTCTAAAGCGCTCGGCGCAAGTTCACTTAGGGCGTGTCTGAATCCACTTTTGCTAGTTTAACGACAGGACAAATGAGCAAATGCATTTGCTATTTAAATAACGTAGCGAAAGACGTGAAAATGATAACTGCGTCGGGCTGAATCTAGCAAAAAACACTTGCTCCGCGCTGAGTGTATGATAGTGTCCACAGACTTGACCTCTCACCTGTGCTGAATGACCTCAAGGTCCTCCAGTTTCTCTGGGATCTCCATGCTGTTGAGCCACTGCTCCTTCTCATCGATCCAGAGTTCACACGCATCCGCCTCGCTAAACATCTTATAGAGCGCCAGGGCGTCTTGCAAGGCCTGTTTCCTCAGCCGGGTCAACTCCGAAACCTCTCTGTAGCGTTCCTCAATGCCCGCTAGCCGCTCGCTAACGTTCTCCGCCTTCGCCTGCTCGGGAGGAAGAGACTGAGCCTGTTCGTGGAGAGCGTCGATCACCGGACGATAACTAGCCACCTCGGTCGACGCGTCTTTGTGTTTCCTAACCAAAGCTTGAGTTGAAAACTCATCATGGCCAACATCTGAGGTGGAGACGATCCGAAGCGCGTCTAAAGTCCAGGTGTCCACGTCGTCAGCGTCAACCTGGAACTGATGAAGGCTACAAGCTTCTTCCAATCGGGTTTTCCTCACCAACGCCAGCTGTTCCAGAGCGGCCCATTGCGCTTGAACATCCGCGATACGCTCACGGATCTTAGCTTCGCCGAAGTGCCCGGCGTCGGCCATCGTTTGTCCCTCGCGGACCGTGTTCTGGAGGTGTCCCGAGCGCCCGCTCATCTCGTCTTCGAGAGCACGATGTTGACTCAATAGGCGGACAGCGCCGGTTAAATCCTTCCCACAGTCGTCTGAGGAAAGGATCTGCTCTTTCTCCCGAATCCAACCCTCTTCCTCGGCCATTTCCCAGAAGAACTTCCACAAACGCCGGGATTCTTCGAGGCGTGCGCGACGCTCGGATGCTAACTGGGTCAGCTCCTGGTAGCAGAACTCCATGTGGGACACGCGGTCTCGGATGACCTGAGGGTCACAGGGTTTGTAGCCTGAAGAGGGATGGAGAGAAGGTCAAGTCAAGTCAGCTTTATTTATATAGCGCTTTTTACAATACACTGTCAGAAATAGGGGTACAGTAGGAGTCCATTTCTGTCCCCCAAGGTACAATCTACACTAATAGGGCTTATTATTGGACCTCAAGGTACACATATGTACCTTTTTGAGGGTCAAAAAGCATTAAAAGGTACATAAAAGGAGAGAGAGAGAGAGAGAGAGAGAGAGAGAGAGACTTATATCTACAAACTATAAGTAACTTTTCAAGTATGTGAACTTATTCTATAAACCCAAACCTAACAAACTACTAATACTATAATGAGAGTTAGTTGACATGTAGTTGCAGAGTTACTCATAGTTAGTAGAATGTCTAAAGTGGATCATGGAAATAAACTGTGCTGAGATTTGATTGTGGCTCAAACGAGGATTTAACTCCATTTAGAGCATATCCAGACTTCTATAAAATTTATTACATTTCCCTGATTTTTTCCTGGCCTAGAAATCAGTTCTTAAATTCCCTTTATTTCCAGGTTTTCAATGACCGTGGGAACCTGGCAAAACCCGCTCCAGCAATCTGAATCTGAACCTGCTGGTCTTTCACCAGGAATCACTAATGAATCATAAAAAGAGTCATAAAATATCATAAACTCACAAAAAAAAATTTCTCCCACTATAATAAATGAGCCGTCTGGACTCGACCTGGACTCCCTATTTTTATTTTATTCTGAAATACATAATTTTTTTTTGTCTCGTCTTTTGTAAATCCCTGTAAATTAAAAGCGTCTGCTAAAAGCATAAATGTGAATGTAAATGTCAATAGAATAAGTATAAATTGATTTCTACGTATGAATATCATGCATTATTTAAAAAGCATCCGTCACACTAAAGTAAGTTCCTGATGGCATAAAGACACTAAACCAAACGTCACATGTTCTCAAAACGAGAGAGCCGTTCTCACCCTCCTCATCCACGGCGAACCTCTGGGCGTTGGCGTTGACGGCTTTGACGCGGTCGGCCTGAATGCCGATGTCGGCCTCCACCAGCGCGTGTTTCTGAAGAAGATCTTCCACCCCCAGCAAGTGCTTCCCATAATCCTGAGACAGCAGCAGCATCTGCGGAGAACAGCGGACCATCATCAGGATATGAAAGTCAGTTCTGGCAGTTCACGTTAGTCAAGCTCTCATCAGTGACTCTCAGCTGATCCACGTCTACCTATCACTGTATTCATATATGTGACATATATGTCACGAGTCGCATGGGTATATCTGTGGCAATAGCCAACAATACAGTGTATGGGTTAAAATTATCGATTTTTCTTTTATGCCAAAAAATCATGAGGATATTAAGTAAAGATCATGTTCCATGAAGATATTTAGTAAATTTCCTACCGTAAATATATAAAACATGTATTTGTGTGAGTGAATGCTGCACAATCGTGATCATAAATGCACAACATTAAAGGAGATTTTCTCAATGTTTTCATTTTTTTGCACCCTCAGATTCCAGTAGTTGTATCATACATCAATGGAAAGCTTATTTATTCAGCTTTCAGATGGTGCATAAATCTCAGTTTAAAATAATTGGTCACATATAAGCTCCTTCAGTGTAATCAACAGCTCTCGCACTTCTCAGGACTGAATTACCCTCCTCCCTCCCCAGCTCCGCCTGTCTCAGTCAGGATTTGGCATTATGATTCCCCTGTGAATCAGACTAAATTCTCGAATTGTTGTACATTAAAATATTGACATTAATGATATCTGCAATACAATATATAAAAAATGCAATATCTGAACATGCAATATTGGGGTCGACATTTCATTCTGCAACTTTCGGCAGTTTTGATTTGTATGATGTTGAATGTTCTATGATCACATTGTTTTATAGGGCTGGGTATTGACACAAATTTCACAATTCGATTCGATTTCGATTCACAAGCTTGCAATTCGATTCAATTTCGATTTTGATTCGATTCAATATTGATTATTTTGGATATCAGGTTCAATACATGACAAATTTTCTCAAGGAAAACAAATCTCTTAACTAATGCTGTAAACTATGGGAGTCAGTGGTAGCCTATAGGCTTCATTAGCCTACTATAATATTGAAGGTATAATATTGAACTGATTTGTATACAAACAGTTAAATTACACTTTTATTTATTTTTATAATAATAAAGTTAAATGAAATATAAACATTTATAACAAATGGTGGCTGTCATAAAACCCTGCCAGATTTATTCAGACATGCATTAAAAATTGAAGAACATAAAAAATTATAATGAATATGTAATATGGTGCATATATTTAGCAAAATGCTCCTCTCTAGAGTTAATTTTTCTCGCTGACTGACGAGTTTATGGTCACTGGATATGGTTTTTCGGAGGTAAATGTGACGTTACATGACATTGTTTACAAGCTGTTTTACTGACGTCTTTCCACGGTTGAAACACTGATTGGGCGATTCCATGTCACATGATACGGATTTCGATAAGTTGTACTCTATCTTTAACACACTTTCAGATGCTCATTCAAGTTTATCTCGCGCTGTAACTGGTGTTATTAAGGCGGAAGAGAAGATCATGTGCTTCTCTAGAGCTGAGCCAGAGCGATCTCACGCCACAGTGACATAACGGCATTTATGTTTTTGAATTTCGTAAGAAAATGGACGTAATTTGAAATCTGAGACTTTGTTTCATATCAATAGTAACAAAGCACAAAGATTATTGAGATTTATTGGATGGGATGCGCTACAATGTTACATTCATTCATCAACTGAAAACAGGATGACTCATCGATTCTTGGGATTTTAAGAATCGATATCGGTTCGTAAAAATGAGAATTGATTAAAATCGAGAAATCGATATTTTTTACCCAGCCCTATTATTTAACATGTGCGTATGCAATGCTTCTATCGCTTGTTTCTGCTTCTTTTTCGCCTGTGTTTTGATCCAGAGATTATGTACTCTTTCAGAAGTTGTGCAATAGCGCCCCCTACCGTAAAACAGTGTAAAACTTCGATTGACAGACATGTCCATGTCTTAGTTAGGTCGTGAGACTGATAAAATTTTGATACTCATTTGCAAGTACTGGTAGTGTGCGGGAGTTCCTTGTTTTTTGTAGATGTTCATCTCTCTCACCTTCATTTCATCCATCCAGTCCATGATGTAGAGCATCTCCTGGAAGACGCGCTGCAGGCCGAGGTTCATCTCCAGCCTCTGTCTGCGAGCTTTGAGCAGCTCCAGGAGATACTCCCACAGTCGCAGGACGTTATCTTTGCGTGCCGCGATGCGCTTGATGTCGTGGTAGTTCTCGGCCTCCAGTTCTCTGGCCACGGACACCACCGCCTGAACGCGCTCCTCGTACGCCGCGATGTCAGTCTCGATCGCTTCGTGCTTTTTAGTCGCTGCCTCGACCGCCTGGAGGTCGAATCCGAAATTGTCCTGCAGAAAAGAAACGGGAATGTTAGGAAAAGACACTAGTTTAATTGAATTGAACTGAATGCCTTTATTGTCATTGCACTTACAATGAAATTCTTAAGTGCAACTTCTTGTGGTAAAATCAACACACAAGCACAATATAAAACACTAAGTAAAAGTAACACACAACATACAACTCAACATAGTGGGAAGACATAGAAAATAAGCTGTAGAAAGTATATTGCACAATCCCATGTGTATAAACAGTCCCATAAGCAATAACCTCCTATGACCTGCGATTCATGTTTGTCTGATCTGGTTTTTTTTAATTATTAATCTAAGATTATACATCTGTAAATTTCAGAGATGTCAAATGTACAAAAACATGTTAATATGTAAAAAATCACTCTTTATCTTATAAGACTGTTTTGGGTACACTTTTTTTTTCTTTTCTTTTTTTTATATCTATTTTTGTTCCGTATTTGTTTAAAAAAAAAAAAAAAAAAAACCTTCAAAAATAAACTTAAAAAAAAAAAAAAAAAATTATATATTGTATATATGGCTGCGAACACCAAGTTGTTTTTACACAAACTGTATATTAAATCAAGAAAAAGACAAATTTCTACAAACTATCTTTCATAACAGTTCAGAAGTATGATTATTATTTGGCTCATGTGTGTTTAGAGGAAGCAGAGATTTTCTGTGGCAAAATTATGAAAAATGCTAATTTATTTTTATTTGCATAAAACATAATATAAATAATAAAATAAATGTCTAATAAGTAATAATAACATAATAATTTATAATAAATATTCAAATAAAAATAAACTTTCTTTTTTAAATATATTATAATTAAATATCTTTCATAACATTGTTCAGAAATGTAGTAAAATTATAGTTTGGTTCATGTATGTTTAGAGGAAGCAGAGATCGTTCATTTAGAGCTTTTGTTTTCATAAACATAATATAAATAATAATGTACATTTATAATAAGAACATAATAATTCATAATAATTATTAACATAATATAAATAAACTTTTTTTTCAACAAAAATAAATAAATATATATATATACTGTATATACATAATGTATTTATACCACATTATGAAATTATGATTTAAACTAAAGCCATTATTTTAGTAAAAAATATATAAATAATAATATAAATGTACAATAAGTAATAAAATATAATAACTCATAATAAATATTAAAATATAAATAAACATTGTTCATTAAATACATTATAATTAAATATCTTAATATCATAACATAGTTCAAAAATATAGTAAAATTTTATATTTATATATTTGTTGTCATAAATATTATATAAATAATATAAATTTATAATAAGAACACAACTCACAGAAAATACTAAAATATAAGTAAACAATGTTTTTCAAATATATATATATATAATGTACATTATTAAAATTAGCTAATTTAAAGCCTTAATTTTCATTACAAAAGAATAAATAAATATAATAAATAAATAAATATAATAAATATAAATAATAATATAAATGTACAATAAGTAATAACATAATAATAATTCATAATAATATAAATAAACATTGTTTATATATATATATATATATATATATATATATATATATATATATATATATTTATATTATAATATCATAGCACAGTTCAGAAATATATAAATAAAATGTAAATGTATAAATATTAAATAAAATCTTTCACCACCAGGGGGCACAAAATCGTTTGAAATCAGTGCTGGAATAACATTGCAAAGCACCATGAAGGAGCAGAACATGTGTGTGTGTGTGTGTGTGTGTGTGTGTGTGTGTGTATGTGTGTGTGTGTGTGTGTGTGTCTACAGTAAAGCAGAAGGACTGAACCTGTGAAACGAGGCGCTGGTTCTCGCTCAGCCAGGTCTCCCTCATGGCGGCCTTACGGTCGAAGCGTCTGGCGAGTTGCTCCAGCTTCTCCTGTCGGATCAGTTCGGTCCTCAACGCTAACTCCCGCTCGTGCTCGGCCTTTTCCAGACGCTCCCACGCCTGCCACAACATCAACACAGTCAGCATTCAAATAGAGAGAGCAAAGGAACACTTGCAGCTTCTAAGGTCAAATCTGAGGTCATGTTCACCTTGTTGATGTCTGAGATGAGTTTGCCCTCGCGTGGCATGTACACCTTCTGGTTATTAGCCCTCATCTTGCTCTGGATAGTAAACAGAAGCACCTCCAGGTTTCCCTTCTCAGTGAATCTGTGGAGAGAGAGTTCATATTCAGCTCATATTCTGCTGTATGTTAGTGGCGTAACGATGACCTCGTGTCACGAGTCGATACACATCACGATACTGAACTCACGATACCAGATTATTGCGATACTCAAAACATTTACTGTTTATTAAAATGCTAAATTTTATATTACATTGTGTGTGTAAATGAATAGGCTTGGACTTGGTGCTGGAAATGCTTGGTGCTTATGACTCTTAACATATTAATATAAATATTATATTTGTATTATTATATTAAATTTATTATACTTTTTTTATACAAATGTTAACATATTAAGTGTATATCATTAAATAAAATGTATTCATATAAATCATATTTATATTATTATATTTAATATATTATTTTTGTAAAAAAAATATTACATTTTGTAAATTGGTAATGTAAATAAATATAATTTATTATGTGTATATGAATATATTCAATTTATTATTTTAGTAAAAAATAAAAAAAATTCACAGGACAATAGAGACGCCAGAATAACAATATTCATGATTCTGAAGCTGAAAACAGAATTATTTTAGACGAATATGCTTGATCTCTGTCACTGACTAGATATATTTAAAATAATGCATACGCCAGTTTTTAACATTTGGCATTATTAGGAGCCATAAATATTCCCCCATTGCATTATTATACATTATATTCTACATTATATAGTAGAACTGACACTAAAACTCTGAAAACTTGAATTTTTTCTCACTTAGTAATTTTCATTTTGGGTGAATTATTAACAATACATATTGTTGCATTTTTATATTGCGATATATAGTGACATGATGTATTGTGACACCCATACTGTGTGTTTCAGACACTCACTTGGGTGGTTTCTCCACGGTCCTGTAGGTGTTGAAGGCCTGAAGCTGCTGCTGGACTCCAACCAGTGAGTTTGCAAACTTTCGATTGTTGAGGATGATGATGGTTTGTTCAATCCACTCCAGCAGATCCGAAGCCAGAGATTCATATTTCTCGATCATCTTCTCGGTCTCGATGGCGTTGTCGAGCACCTGATGAACACAAACCAGTTTTAATAGAGTAGTTTTGCATTGCCTTAAGGAAATAAAAGTCAAGATGCACCATTAGTTAAAGTTACAGCTTTAGATAAGTTGAAGATTCGATCCTGTACATGAAATCCCACTTTATGTGGATATAAATGGTTGAAAATAAATAAATGGTTGAAACTAAACCAATCACAGTTCAGAATGTAAAACAGATGTAAGATACAGACCAATTGCAATTAAGTATGTAAATATTAAGATGACGCCATTGCTAACGGTCACATTTAAATTACGTAGTTATGTATTATAGTATTTTAAGTATTCATTATATTTCAAATTATTATTATTTATTATATTTAAATTGTTTTTATTATTTTATTTAAAACTTTATTTATTTGTATTTATTTTGTTTTAATAGGAATATTTAAACTTACAACTTTGCTGCTGCTTACAATAAATAAATAAATAAAATAAATAAATAGCACATGCAAGACTGAACTAATCAATTAATAAACAGATGTAAGAGGACCAACAAAAATTATGTAAATATTAAGATGATATCATTACATCTCAAATAGGAATGTATTTAATTATTTTAATTTTAATAGGAATCTTTAAAGTATTATTTATTTATTTCAAAACTGATAAATAAACAAACAAGCAAATAAATAAATAGTACATGTGTCAATAATGTAACGCAATTAAATATGTAAATATTAAGATGATGCCATTACTAACATTTACATTTAAAATAGGAATTTATTTATTTAATTTATACATTTTATTTTAATAGGAATATTTTAACTATTTATTCTTTAATAGGAATATTTACATATTTAACTGTTACATCTCAAAAAGGAATGTATTTATTTAATTATTTATTCATTTGTATTTTAATAGGAAGCTTTAATGTATTATATATTTCTTAGAAAACTGATAGATAAAAAATAAATAAATAGCACATTTAAGACTGTTAATAAACAGAGGTAGGATAGAAGACTAATTGCAATTAAATACGCAAATATTAAAATGATCCCATTACTAACAGTTCAATTTCAAATAGGAATTTATTTACTTCTTATATACTATTTATACTTTTTTTTTAAAAGCATTTTATTTTAATAAGATTATCTTATATAAGCACACGACTAAAATCGTCAGCCTCTAAAATGTTCTTTCACAGAAATCGGAGAACCTTCTAGAAGTGGTTTACGTGTTTTGAAGACTCAGACCTTTCCGATACGTTTGCCCTCCACCTTCAAGGCCTTCATCTTGGAGAAATAATGGTAGTATGTGACGACATAAGTGATGACGGACTTCTCATCGGGATGGTCTACGCTGATATCTGCACACAAAGAAGTCAAGTCAAGTCAGCTTCATTTAACAATATAGACTGTTTCACAGCAGCTTTACAGTGATAATAGGAGATTACAGTAGCAGAGTGTTTAGGCTTTACAGCAGCTCTAGAATAAACTTATTGTCCAGATAAAGTTAGTTTTGATTGATTCACTTCCGTTTGCATTAGTTATTAACTTAGCGGCCGCTAACACGACATCGTTTTAATTCATTCGCACGACAACAGTGTTTAGTGGCTTAGGAACGCAAACCTTGAAACAGGGTCCATATTACATGTTTAGTCTATAGGTGTGCGCGTTTGAATATACTGTATGTGCGCAGGCGTGTAGTCTTTCTTTAAAATTGACCTCAACTACCTGTCTGGCCTTAAAAATTAATTAAACTGAATTTTTTGTTGCTTCCATGTGAACTGGAAGAAAGAGTGTGAGTGTGTGTTTGCTTTCGCACCGGGTAGTTCTAGGAACTAGCCATCATGGTGGTTCCCCGAGAACTAATGGTTGTCCTCGGAACATTTTCCTGGTTGCGTTCGCACCGCTAGTAGGAACCAAGCGTGCCGCACAAACCCTGAAAAGTGAAGCTAAAGCGTCTCGATCGCCCCCTGGTGGCTGGTCCTAGTATAGGTCATAAGCCCCGCCTCCCCGTGTTATTCAGCGGGACTTGAGACCAACTAAACAATTTAATTCCACTTATTTCTGAAGGTGGTTTCTGTCATTTACTGTAGTTTTTATCACGCTGATGTAAATTCAAGTGTATGTTTTTAAAATAAGTTTGTTTTTAGTTAGTTATTTGATGCTATAAAAACGGTGGTGTGACGTCATGATTGACAGCTGTGATTGACAGGTTCTCTGAGTGAAGTA
The DNA here is from genome assembly GCF_965113295.1 of Leuciscus leuciscus. NCBI lineage: Eukaryota > Metazoa > Chordata > Actinopteri > Cypriniformes > Leuciscidae > Leuciscus > Leuciscus leuciscus. The sequence continues at coordinate 1,695,945 of NC_138747.1, forward strand.
GTCACTGAAGCACCAACAGACTTTTTTTCGGGATCTTCGGAGGACTGAGGAGATTGGAGCTTTAAATTTAATATCTAAATTTCTATAATTAATTATTTCACACCGAGAGTGAGGGGGCGGGGCCTTGATTTCGCGGCTTTACTTCCTGCTCACGACTGCGCAGGTCTGTTCCCGAGATCGCCACTGCGCAGACTCAAGCCCAAGATGTCAGCGCCATATCAGGACACTGGCGGCTTCACTTCTCACCAATATATATGCTATAATCCGTGTGTTTACACAGCCTTTTTAAAAATGGCGTGTGCTGGTGTTTCACGTGTGTTCGGCCAATCAGCGAACACTAACGTCACTGTAGTTCCTATAGCGCTGGTTTAGACCGACTCTGAAGGAGGAGTAAATTAGTAAATTGTGAAAGCCTCTCATGAGGTCCAGGACGGGCTTTTACCTTCAGGGTCCAGGAGTTTGGTGAGACCCAGGTGTTGCTCGGCCAGGTTGAAGGCGTTCTGCAGATTGTAGTGAGCGTTGGACTTCTTCAGTTTGTCGAAATCAATCAAGTCTGGCCTGGAAAGATCAAAAGCATTGAGATATTAAGGATATTACGAATGCAAAACAGAGCTTTTGATGAAGGTGAGCTTAATCTCTCAGTGGTGTGAAGTATCGGAGTAAAGGTAATTACTGTACTTAAGCATCGTTTTGGATACTTACTACAAATATATTAGCAACTTTTACTCTCTACATTTAATAAGTAAATGTATTTTCACTCGTAGGTGTCGAGGACTAGTGCATCTTTGACCCTACGTTCAGTATGAGTTAAATACTTAAGTACTGTTAAAATCAGATACTCTAAGACTTTTACTTGAGTCGTATTGAAATTGGTGACTTTTAACTTATAATGGAGTCGTTTTCACTGTAAGGAATCTGTACTTTTACTCAAGTCGTATTGAAATTGGTGACTTTTAACTTGTAATGGAGTAATTTTTGCTGTAAGGAATCTGTACTTTTACTCAAGTCGTATTGAAATTGGTCACTTTTAACTTGTAATGAAGTCATTTTTGCTGTAAGGAATTTGTATTTTTACTCAAGTCGTTTGAAATTGGTGACTTTTAACTTGTAATGAAGTCATTTTTGCTGTAAGGAATTTGTATTTTTACTCAAGTCGTTTGAAATTGGTGACTTTTAACTTGTAATGGAGTCATTTCACTATAAGGAATCTGTACTTTTACTCAAGTCGTATTGAAATTGGTGACTTTTAACTTGTAATGGAGTCATTTTCACTATAAGGAATCTGTACTTTTACTCAAGTCGTATTGAAATTGGTGACTTTTAACTTGTAATGAAGTCATTTTCGCTATAAGGAATCTGTACTTTTACTCAAGTCGTATTGAAATTGGTGACTTTTAACTTGTAATGAAGTCATTTTCGCTATAAGGAATCTTCTGACCTGTTTAGTTGGCTCAAAGTTCATTAAAACAACCATTTCAAAAGCTGAAGTGATTTTCTTTTTTTTATATTATAGTTAGAATATGTATAACTCAGTGTTTTAACAAATTGAAAAAGCTGAATAATCGTTCCAAACGTACTGATTAGTCGGCGAAATAATCGACGATTAGTCGATTAATCGTTCTAATAATCGTTAGATTAATCGATTATCAAAATAATCGTTTGTTGCAGCCCTAGTGTCATTTTTGCTGTAAGGCATCTGTACTTTTCCTCAAGGATGGTTTTCAAGTACTCTCTACACCTGCTGAATCTGGTACCTGGTACTCTCTACACCTGCTGAATCTGGTACCTGGTACTCTCTACACCTGCTGAATCTGGTACCTGGTACTCTCTACACCTGCTGAATCTGGTACCTGGTACTCTCTACACCTGCTGAATCTGGTACCTGTGTTTGTGAATGAGGGCATTGAACGCCATGCCATCACGCCAGCTGGTGGTGAAGTTGTGGATGTTGACGTTGGGATATCTGTGAAGCACAAACGAGAACGGTCAGACATTAAGAACGCCAGTATGTTTAAGTCTTTGCTCTGGATATTCACCCACCCTGCGGTCTTCATCTGACACCACAGAAGAAGAGCGTCCTTGGCCGAGCGTTTCTCTTTATTATCTTCCGTCTCCACACTGATGTCTTGGATCTGTTACACAAATGATAACACGACAAGATGTTTCGTGCTTTTATTTTGCCATAATGTGAGGAAAATCAAAACGCTATTAAGGGTTTTAAAACTCTGGTCTGGGGAAAGGTTTAAATAAAATAAATAAATAAATAAAAATGTGTTCAAATAAATAAATAATACATCTAACAGTACAGTACTATAATGAGTAGAAAACTAAATATTTTTCTGTATAATAAATAAATAAATGATTCCAACAAAAAATGGTTTAAGTAAATATATAAATATAAATAAATAATACATATAAGAGTGTTATAGTGAGTAGGATTTTTAAAAATAAAATAATAGAAACTCAATATTTTCTATATAAATAAATAAAAATCTGTTAAAATATATTTAAAAATTTGATAAAAAATATATAGTAAAAATGTGTTTAAATAAATGAATAATATATAAATAAAAAGTTCAAGTAAATAAATAAATATTTAAAACTAAAATAAATAATACATCTAAGAGTAAGTACAGTGTTATAGTTTGTAGGAAAAAGGTGTTATAAAGTAATAAAAACTCAATAATTTCTTTATTAATAAATTAAAAAATTAAAATGAACTAAAATATATATTAAAAAGTATTAAAATATATATTTTTTTAATAAATTAAGAATATATAAATATAAATTAATACACAAATAAAGAAATAAAATTAATATATATTTTTAATTTTTAAATTTTACATTTTTAAAAATATATAATAAAAATGTGTCTAAATAAATAAATTATATATAAATATAAATAAATAAAACATCCTAATAAATATGTTAATATGTTCTATATAAATAAATAAATAAATAAATAACAAAAATCCCCCCCCCCCCAAAAAAAAGGTTTAAGTAAATATAAATATAAATAAATAATACATCTAAGAGTCTACAGCAAGTGTGACAAAGTAATAGAAACTTTTAGAAATAGAAATATTTTACACATTTATAACATAAATCTTTGACAGTATAAATAGCGGTGTGACTGTGTGTACCTGGAAGCGGAGGATGATGGTCCAGATGAGTCCGAGCGTGAGCCGGTGGTTCCCGTCCACGATGTCATGTGACCCCATGTTCTCCAGGTGCACGCGCTGCTCCTTGAGGAACTGCAGGGCTTTATCCACGTTCTCCAGGCAGTGGATCCGCATGCGGCCCTTCGTCGGCTTGGGCTGTGGAGGAATCGGATCATGTGCATGAGTTATCAGGCTTTTAACACCTCTGGAGCTCTTCGCTCACTCTTGGCCGAATATTTTTACATTGTTTTTTATTAAAACATTTTCTTCATTGGAATAGTACAAAACTTGGTGAAGGTTTTGGCACTTGCTATGTGAACACACAAAAAATATCATGGACATGATTGGAACAGGTTAAATGGTTCTGAAAACAATAGTCACACTTGTGATCCTCTCATTGGATATGAATGGGAGACGGATTTCCTCTAGTGGAAGCGTTTGGTACTGCAGCCAAACACACTCTCACTGAAAGATCATTTTTTGAGATATCAAGCTCAAATTTAGGACACAAATTGTTTAGATTTATGGCTTTGATTTTCTCACAGTTTTAGATTAAAACTGAAAATAAAAATATATATTTCATATAAAAATTGAAAATAGTATTTTTGCACATTTTTCATAACAATAAACGTAAAATTCAATTAAGTTCACTTTTTAAAACCTTTTTCACTTCAGCGATAATCTGCCAAGTGTCGTCTTTGAAAAGAGATCAAACTTGAGTCTGTCGCTCTAAAGCACTCAAGATTTACCACAGTTTAAGCTGGACATTAAATGTTCAGGTCTATGCTCAAAAAGTGAATAAATGGATTATAAATACAGTGTAAATATAATTTAGTACCATGAAATCCTTTAAAAATACAAAATATTATATAAAAACATTATGGAACTAAAATAAAGTACATTAACTTCATTGAAATAAAAAAAAAATTATAATTAGAGAATAGTTCGGGAGGGAAAGGGTTAACAGGGATATATCCAGTGCAGAAACCAGTAACCCGACCCGTCAGACTCGGCACAGCGTGAGTTAATGATGCAGGGGCTTTTGTTCCCGTCGCTCCTAAAGACAGGTTCATCGGCTATTTTTCTTTCTGACACTTTCAGGAAAAAGAAAAGGTCTCACAGGAAAGGCTTCTGTCAAATAATATGATATATTAAACGCCTCGGG
>NC_138747.1:1705270-1722770 GCF_965113295.1 Leuciscus leuciscus
CACAGCCTCTCGCTCATCTGCAGGACGACAACACACACACTTTATCAATAACTATACTTGTAGTTATGTTATTAAGCATCTTCCTGATTGTGGGAAAATCACTCTAAAAGACTGGAGTGGACTTGGAGTGACGAACTGGAGCGGATTGATTTAATAAAACTACTACAACAGCAATACCGGAATTATAAAATAGACAATGATCAAAAGTTTATTATTAATAATAATAACACCATTATCTATTATTTTATTTTTATCAACAGGTATTATTTAATTTAAAATACTATTAAATTAAATTTTAAATTAAAATAAACAAATAAATAATAAAATTTTTATTGTAATTCATTTTAATACAAAATGACTATTATAAAATATTATTTAAATAAAATATATTTTAAAATAGATAATAATCATACAATTATCTCAATTTATTTTTGGTTCTTTATTGTAATAATTTTTTTTAAACAAAATATTATTTAAACAAAATAATTAAGTTAAAAAGTAAGTAAATTAAAAAATATATATATATATATATATTTTGAAATAAATAAATAAAAATAAAAATAATAAAATTCTCAAATTTATTTTAATTATACAAAATGTTATTTAAGCAATAATTTAAATAAGTCTTAATTGTATTTTAAATAATTTGAATACAAAATCATTTAATATAAAAATATTAATAAAATAAAATATATTTAAAAATAATAATAATAACAATACAATTATCTCAATCTTAATACAATTTTAATGCAAAATATTATTTAAACAATACTTTAAATAAAGCATATTGTTAACAAATTTCCCATGATTCCCATAAACAATATTCCATAATTGTATGTAATATACTTAATAAGCTGTGTGCTATTTATGGTTAACAAGTAATGTAAATCATCCAATGAATTATTATTAGCCATATTATTGATCTGCTACAAACTGAAACTGTGTTTTATATGTGCTATATTTAGACAGGAATGAACTAGTTTTCCTAGGAAGAAATGAGGCCGTTGTAACGGTCCACAGACTCTGCACCAGGACACCCCCAGAAAACATTCCCGAATACTAATGACTGTTTTTGGACGAAGAATCAAATGATTTTAAAATAGTCTGTGTGAACCCACACGTTCAACCATGTCGCAACCCGAAACCCTGATGTGCGCCCTGCCAAATGTTCAGCCACTTTCTAGCCATTATCCCATAATTCATGTGCTAGCAGACGATCCCTCCACCAATCAAACGCAGCGAACAATGTAAAGCAGACAAAGGGTGTTTATTTATGCTGGTCCGCCCACGGGTGAGCGGTTCAAATGCACAAACTTATTTATAATCCTCCCAATTTTCCTGTTATTGCATTCCTCGTCCGCGCACAGACGTAAGCGTCTGATTCGATTGTTTTCCCGCCTCCTTTTTCCTGGTTGACCCCTGTGTGTTAAAGACGACAGACCGACCACACCCCCACAGCGAGGGTCCGTCTGAGACCGGGATCGATGAGAGGAAGACGAGAACGGGGAGGGAGAGAATGAAGGGAGAGGTCGTCTGTGACAGTCTGACCCGAAACACACAACAGAACCAACAAACAGAGGAAGAGGAACATCTGCCAGCGAAGCAGGACAGAGGACAAACACATCTACAGCTGTGCGTGACCAAAGCACCATCATATAAAAAAAAATTTAATAAATTTTTTTTTTTTTTTTAATGTATATAAAAATATACATAATGAATCATAAAAAAAAATATTCTAAAATTGTTTTTTATTGTCTGGGTAAATAAATAATAATATTTGGTGTCTGGGTAAATAAAATAAAATAAAATAAAAGATTTGGTGTCTGGGTAAATAAAATAAAATAAAATATTTTTAATTAAAAAAATAAAAAAAAATAAAAAAATTTTTTAGGACCATTAAGAATTTTTGCATTGTGATATTATTTTCGTTATAACTAAGCACATTTACACTTCCTGCTGCTCATTTGACTTCTAAGCTTTAGTTTTCTCTAAACTAATTCTCAATGTCAATTTTCAATATGGTAACTTCTTACTGGGGTGAATGTGCTTAATTGTTACGATAATAACAATAAAATAATGATAACAATGCTAAAATATCTTTGGTCCTAAAATATGCCTTATTTTCTCCATGCAAAATATCACTTGTTTTATATACTGTATTTCAATTTAAAGCACTTGATTGGCAATGATTGTGTTTACATGCAATACTGCCAAAGCATTATACACAAAACAAACTATATATATATATATATAGTTCTTGATATTTTTGTGAGAATCATCATCCTGTATTGTGTCATTTCTACTCATAACACCCTTGTGAAGTGTTCTGAAGCTCACGCAGAGACTGTATATGTACGTCTGCTATATAGACTTCTACTTCAAACAATGAGAATCATTCTTGAACAGCATGTGCAAAACTGATGATTGATTCTCTCTAAAGGCGACGGAACGGCTATGAAAGCAAATTCTAGATGGAAGCAGAACATAGTGACTTCATCTCTCATGTCAAGCTTCACACACACTCCTATACATACATAAACACACAGAGAAACGTCTGGCGGATTCTTTCTCTTCTCCAACATGGACCACATGTTAAAATGCACCTCAATGCAAATGCATGATCACAAACACACTCAAAAACACATCTGGAATGAGGCCGGTGTAATATCTCAATTTTATCTCGTTGAAAGCAGTGATTATTAAATGGATAAAGTACCAGTGTGTCTAAAGTACCAGATCTCAAACTGGAGAAACAAAGACATTTAAATGGAATATAAGTGAGAGATTCCTGAAATCTCCTGAGCTGTTAAACTCTGAGCAACACACTTCTCCTCTGGGTTCATGCAAACTCACTTTTATAAACTCAATCCAAACCACAACATTTCAGAATGCATGTTTTTCCTGGATGAGGAAAAAACTACATATTTCAACAGAGTCAGCAGGAAAAACAGATAACTCTCTGTTCCTTCCTCAGCTCAAACATCTGATCCGACTATAGGAGCGTTTTAAGATCTTTAGCAAAGTGTCTTCTCTATTTACTGTCAGTGCTGTCTGGAGAAACTATACTTTTTATGGAAAAAATACAAATACAAATAATGCATTCTAATTAAATTAAGATTAATTACTTTCTTTTATATGCAAACTTTTTATGTCTCTTCTCTATTCTCTATTTATAAAAGAGCTATACTTTTAATTGCAAATAAATTAAATTAAATTTGTATAATGAAAAAGTATTTTAATTCAATAAATTCAAATTAATTGTAAAAATTAAATTTTTATGTCTGTTCTCTGTTTACTCAATGCTGTCTAGGAAAATAAATAAAAATAAAATAAAATAAAATAAAATAAAATAAAATAAAATAAAATAAAATAAAATAAAATAAAATAAAATAAAATAAAATAAAATAAAATAATGCATTTGAATTCAATTAAGATGAATTACTTTTTTTTTATTATTACATTTTTATGTCTGTTCTCTGTTTACTCAATGCTGTCTAGGAAAATAAATAAAATAAAAAATAAAATAAAATAAAATAAAATAAAATAAAATAAAATAAAATAAAATAAAATAAAATAAAATAAAATAAAATAAAATAAAATAAAATAATGCATTTGAATTCAATTAAGATGAATTACTTTTTTTTTTATTACATTTTTATGTCTGTTCTCTGTTTACTCAATGCTGTCTAGGAAAATAAAATAAAATAAAATAAGAAATTCCTTTTGAGCTAATTCTCAATGGCGATTCCTCTGCATGAACGTCTAATTTGAAGATTTGAGCATCTCAAGATCTTCAGGAAAGTGTAGGAGAAACGATCAGTGAAATGAAACGATCTGTGTTTTCTGGCGACCTGGTAGCGACCTGCTTCTGACTTGACGAGCTCCTCCTCGGTTCGGCCTGACGTGCTGCTGAACTAAGGCTGCTTTGTGAACCGATAACATCGCAGCCAATGCCACCAAACGCTACATATTAGCCGGGCCTGCGGACCCTCCCAGAGGATTGTGGGAAGGGCAAACAATGGCGTCAGTGTTCCTCCCCTCGGCCCGGCACAAACCGCAGGGAACGCTGCAGGAATGCGGCAGCATCTGGACTCAACACTGGGCAAACGCGCTACAATCCCACCGAAATCTGCTTTAATATCAATGAACGTGTTATAAAGTCTTCAAACACGGCTTATCTCACATCTCCAGTGTTAATGAGCTCTTAAATCCCTGCTAGCTTGAAGATCATTGGCTATATCAGACCAAAAGGAAATTGTATACAAGTATTCTTGAGGACATTTTTGCGCATTTTTTTACATTTTTACATTATTTTCGTGATTAAGCACATTTTCTCCCCCCAGCTGCTCATTACGGTGATGTCACTTTACTTTTAATGAGCTAATTCATTAAATTTGAAGATTTAAGCATCTCAGGATATTCAAGTGTCAAAGCTGTCTACGAGAAACAACTGAAATCTATAAAAAAAATTATAAAAAAATCTATAAAATAAAATAAATAAAGTACAATAAAATAAAAAATGAAAAAATAAAATAAAATAATATTAAAATAATTAAATTAAATTAAAAATGAAATAAAATAACAAATTAACTGATGGCTTTGAATATAATACTGCTGTTAAACTAAATAAAAAAAAAAAAATAAAAAAAAAAAAAAATAAAAAAATAAAAAAATGTATATATTAATTAAATAATTAAATAAATAAAAACTGGTGGGTTTGCTGTTAAATCTTCGAAGGAGGTTGCATACAAGTATTCTTATGTGGAAAGAAAATATCCAGAAAATGGGATTTAATATATTTTGAGTGCAATGGCAAAGTCAACTAAATGTCAGGCAACATTTGCCTTTGAGCATCTAAGATAAATCAATACTGGAGTCTGGCTCGTTGATCAGGTCAGGAGGTCAAACTAGTCACAGTGACAGTATAAGCTAAAGCTCATGCATAAATGGTTCATACTAGTATATTTCAATAAGGAGAACACTGTAAAACTGAATTCTCTATTGAATTAACATGCATTCTAGAAATATAACCTCCACTTCCACGCTGACGTTTCAAAGGTTGATAGTGAATACAGAATGAGTCAGTGAGATGTTCTCTTCTATCTGATGTGGGCTGTGAGAGTTCAGGGACTGTTGATTTATTGGCGTTTCCTGCATCCTCAAAATCTTTGTTTGCTGACCTCAAAACAAACCACACCCTATCCTGCAACACACAGATAGTATTGTCTTTACTTTCAGGGGAAACAATATGATCAAACTATCAGGAACAAAAAGTCGGATCATGCAAAAAATGCACAAATTTAAGGGATTTAGACATGCACTAGTGTTCAAAAGTTGGCTTCGTTTATTTGATCAAAAATACGTTAAAAATAGTAAAATATTATTTCAATTTAGAATAGCGTTTTTTCTATGTGAATATTTAGTAAAGTGTAATTTATTCTGCAGAATTTTCAGCATCATTACTCCAGTCTTCAGTGTCACATGATCCTTCAGAAATCACTCTAATATGAGGATTTGATGATCAAGAAACATTTATGATTATTATCAGTGTTGAAAACAAGTTCATATTTTGGTGGAAATGGCAATACATTTTTCCAAGATAAAAAATAAAAAAATAAAAAAAGCATTTGTGTTACACTGCTAAATAAAGTGTTATTTTTAAACTTTTGAACGGTAGTCCATATCAAGTGTTTGTAATTACATTTCAGGATTTATATTCATTACGGTCAGCCAATACATGGGTTTGTCCAACCCTGAAAGAACAAAAAAGTAATCATAATATATTATTTTGAATCAGTCTGAACATGAATTCCAATGAAATGAAAAAGACCAGACCACAGCATTCCTCCCATCAAACCTCCTGGAAACGAGATGTTGCACAACATCTCGATACGGAAACACGAGAGGGTCAAATCTGGGGTCAGAGATAAGTGAGATCAGCTTTTCATACGAAACATTTTCTACTGAGATGATAAATCATTAAAAAAATCAAACGCAAGCGCAGCCATGGAATAGTCGATGGGTGTTTTCCTCTTTTCCCCTGATTTATCTGCTTCCCGTGGCGTAAGCGTCAGCAGAATGGAATTCCTAAGACTTCCTGCGGAGTGGACAGATCTCTGAGGTCACCGTATCACGTTCAGCACTCGGCTCGAAAATAACCCTAGAGTTTCAACACTTCTGGCTAAAACCACAACACACAGTCTGAGCATTCGAAACAAGGGCAAAAATAATAAAGATGTGAGGTTTGACATATTTTAGAGGCAGTTAATGCGTGCGCTGATGAGAAACACATGCAGCGTAAAACAGGCTCATAAAGACAACATTGTAAGGTATTTTTGGGCAAAATAGAATGTTGAGTGGATTTATGTTTATGTTTGACCTCTCTTTCATGCCTTCTTTATGTAATTATGTCAGAATGCCCATCTTGGCAAGTATGCTTGTAAACAGAAGTGTATGTCTTAACTGGAAGAAAACAGTTGAGAAATAAAATGCGTGTGTATCAGTATATTGGATCCGTGCATTAGCTCTTAAAGGGACAGCAGCCTAATAAACATAATAAACATAATAAACCTGCTGCTGTCTTTGTTTTTTTACAACAAAAGACAAAGAACAATCACTCATTGCTCTTCACGGAATAAGTTTTGAAAACATTTTTTTTTTACATTTTTAAATTTAATTTTTTAACAAATATTTTTAGAATTTTTTTTATTTATGCAAAATGCAATAAACATTTCATGGCTGGTAAAAAAAAAATATTTAGGGCTGGAAAATTTTCTTAAATAAAATTTCTGTAATATATATATATATATATATATATTAGTATTCTGAAATATTTCTATATATATTTTATTATTTTATATATATATATATATATATATATATATATATTTAAATATATATAAAAACATAAAATATACATAACATAAATAAATATAAAATATATAAATATTAAATTTATAAAATATAAAAATATTTTATAACTGTATTAAAAAAGTTTTTTTTTTATATATATATAATATAGTAGATTTTTATGTATATGAATATATTTCCATCATTATAAGAAAGTAAGAATATATATACAGCTTGTCATTTGTCACATGGGAAGGAGATGCATGTTTATCATGCCATATTTTAAGTGATGACATTCCTGTTGTGGGACCTCACAGTTCCTCCAGTGTTACGGAGAGACAGCGATGAATGACCCGCTTCACCAGGAACATTCTGTCTCACGAGGGAACAGACTCCAGGTTTACAGTCCATGATAATGTGAGCTAATGGTCAGAAATCACTCCAAATCACTCACTTATTAGTTTACATTTGCTGCCTATATATATATATAGGGTGCTAGAGTTTGGAACAGAGCTGTTGATAAACTGAACTGAGGACTAAGAGAGTATGAGGAGTCTGTCAAGCGATCACAGGTGTAATATCTCCAGCTCAATCTGCCCAGTTTCAGGTTGACTGGTTTAAACTCCACCCTTAGTTTCAGAGACACACGACACACAGAAGCGAGGATGCGCTCGAGTGCATCACTGCAGATGTGCCGAGGGCAACAACACAACGCTTACTATTCATTTGCATTTGTGCTCATAACCTTTTCTCAGAGTTTCGCATCCATAATTTTTTTTAAATGTTTACCATTTCTGGCTGTATCGTGTTCTTGAGTTGCTATGATTCTTTGGAGAAAAAAACACTGCATAACTTTATTTTCCAGCTGATGTTATCAATGCCACTTATTGTTTTATCATAATTTTTTAAGGTCTTATAGAGACACTTTTCCCCCATCCAATCATTTCCAAACATTTAGCAAGTAAAATTATGCAAATGGTGTTGTTTTCAGTAACTGAAATAAAGCTGAAATAAAAGTAAAAACATTTTTTTTTATAAAAATACATTTAAATAAATAATAAAAAAAATATATTATATTGAATAAAATAAAATAAATGTAGAACAAAAAAAAATTCACTAAAATAAAAAATATAAAACATTGTTTTCAGTAACTGAAATTAAGCTGAAATAAAATGCAATATAAATAAAACCTGAAAGCTTAAACTTGTATTAAATCTTAAAATATAAAAAATGTAACTGAACTTAAGCTGAAATAAAATATAATATAAATAAATATTACCTGAAAGCTTAAATTTGAACTTAGAAATTTAATAATTAAGTTGAAGTTGAAGACTAAAATTAGAGCTATATAGAAATATTTATAAATAAAATATATATATATATATAAATTACAAAAGCACAAAGGCTAATTCAAAATATGACAGAATATAAATAATACTAGAATCACTGGCCAAAACAAGTTTTCGAATGAAATGAAACATGTGCAATGAAAAAAAAAAAAGTTTTGTGAAATGAAACGTGATTCTAATTGGAAACCTTAATTTTTTAGGGTGTCACACAATGACCTCTGAGTGAGTGTTCAGTGCAGGAAAGGCTTCAGTGATTCATGGCGTCACGTATCTTTGAACGCCCAGCTGAGTTTCCTGAGTTTCCAACTGAGAAGTTTACATCAGCGTGGCTTCATCATGACAGGCCATTGAGTGAGTCAAACATCCTCACACTGACCCGGACCATTCAGACGTCTCACTCGGCCTCGCTTTCAGTGGCGTATCTCTGCCAACAGCCCAACAGAAGGTCATTGAGGAGACCAGACGGCTTGGCAGCAAGACACACAACGACAAAAGCTCTGCTTCGGCACGAACCCCATGAGCAAAACTGTCCTATCGAGGTCTGTTTGAGTCGGTCCAACATCAGCTGGACGCAGTCTTACCGTCAGTAAACTATCTGTGCACATAGAAGCTGTCAGGATCATGTGTTTAGACTATTGAAGTCGGTCCACAATAGCACCAGAAATCCAAGAATCTGTCATTTATCTTGGCTATAATCTCTTCTGTCAGGAGGGTTTGAAGAATGCTCTTGTGTAGTTTGCATTGATTTTTAAGATGCATAATAAAACACAGAACTTCTTGACTTTGGCGGGGTTGCAACTTCTAAATATCTTAATATCAAACCATCACATCTGAGGAACAAGATGCTACATGTCAAGTATGAAAGCAAATGCAATCTAATATGTGCTATCGGTACACAAGCCTGAGCTAAAGTCGCATGCAGTTGACATTAAAAGAAAAAACTCACTCAGAAAGAAAAGGCAAGTAATCCATTGAATTAAACTGGGAAATTTTGAAGTCGAAAAACTAAAATTGTGAATTATGCATGACGAATTTTAAAGTATTTGGGTGGTGACGGCAATACGGTTTATCTACCATATTAAGTTATTTACAACCCTGAGGTGAAGCTGAATTAGTCAGTCTATTATAGCACAGGTAAAAGGTCAAGTTTTCATCATTAAACTACTTAAAATAAGTGCATGGTTAACCTGAGCTACTGATTATCTGCACACAAACACATTTCTTTAGATAAAATCATCTGCTAAATGTGTAATGTAGACGTATCTCAGCGTTTTCAGCCCATCTAGAGTATCCATTTCTCATCCGACCTCACCAGCATGACCTCAAAAACTGAGCCGTGATTCATCGACGTTTACTTATTAACTGATAACAAAGCAATGACTCGTTTCATACTAAACAAACTTGTGCAATCTCATCAGGCATGCATGACTCTTAAAATGCTTGCTTTGGTTTAAAAGAAGCGATGTGTAAGAGCATGCATTGAGACTCAAACCCCCAAACCAGAGCTCTGGGAAGACATGTGCACTACAGTAAAGGCAAACGAAAGCAATGGCGTAAGCGTGTGAAATCGCTGAGTGTGTGAAGTGCCGAATGCCTAGTGCACATCTATTGATTTACACACAATTAGAAAAGATGCGACTAACACACAATTTCTCGAGCTGCAAAACCAGGTTGGTGAATGCAATGTGTCCACAACAGTCATGCATGGTACAATGCGACTGCTTTGTCAAACTATTCAAGGTACAAACGCTCTCACTGGGGCGGTACCTTTTCAAAAGATGAACATTTGTACCTAAAAAGTGCATATTAGGCACATATTGGCACTAAAAGTGCACATATTAGTACCTAAATAGTAAATATTAGAACCTTTTTAAAGGGTACAATCCTAGTGACAGCTTTTGCACCCATTTTTCTGAGAGTGAACAATGAGTAACAGTAAAGGCCTCATGTGTGTCTTATTGTAAACGGCTGGACTCATTAGCACTCGCGATTCAAATGCATATGAAGCCGCAGCTTTAAAAAACATGCCACTATCAGTGTGATAGTCAGCAGAACAAAACAACCACTCCCACCTTCCCCGGGTTTTCCATTGTTGTCTATGACGGGCCATTCAGCCCCCTTGTTGACTCGGATCCCGGGGATTTTGGGGAAGGGAGGTTAAGCACAGAAGTTGCATGTTTGCATGAAAAGCATGCAACAAAAAAAAAAACTGACCATGTAAAATCCTTTGCACTAATCCAGTCTGCAACTCCCAATTCCACCAGACACCCTTTCAGTGAGGATTACAGGGAGAGTAAAACACAAACCCCTGCTTTCAATGCATCTATAAACCAATGCATTCTGTGCATCTATAAACCAATGCATTCTGTGCATCTATAAACCAATGCATTCTGTGCATCTATAAACCAATGCATTCAATGCATATTCTATGCATCTATAAACCATAAACCAATGCATTCTATGCATCTATAAACCCATGCTTTCAATGCATATTCTGTGCATCTATAAAATTACAGCTGCAGTGCTGAAGGAAAACTAATGAATCGGCATCATAACGGTGCTCAGCGTAGCAACGCCTGTAAACAATGCATTCCCACATCCGGGACGCATCTTACCTTGCAGCTGCTTGAAACGCCCCTCGAGCTGGTTGTAGTTGAAAGGCATTTGCGCGGGGAAGCTCGGCTCCTGGTAAAAGCCCTCGGGGGCCCCGGACTCCCACTCCAAATCCATGATCCCTGACCGAGAGGGAAACTATTCCCAGATTCCTCCCAGAAAACCACGGAATGAGAAGGAACAACAGCGGGAAAAGACGAGGAAAAGCTCCGAGAGGCTTATTTCTGCTCCTCTTTAAAACGAAAGATATCCAAAGAGCAAGAGGTTTCCGTCCCAGACTAATGTCCTAAAGGAGACGTGCATGCTTGTTCGTCTTCCCATTCAAAAGAAGCGTCTCCCCCACACAAAAAACTCCAGCACACACACAAACGCCCCTCCTCCGGTCACACACACACACACACACTCGGACTCAGAGGATGGCTTGCCCACACACTCCTCGAGCCGACCCGCTTGAGACCGACCCGCTCTGAATCTGCAGGAGTCAATGGAAGGGTTTCTGTGAGACTCCTGTAACGGAGCAGAAGAGGAGGGCAAGAGGGTTGTAATTTCACCAGCCTGTGTGTTTGCACATGATGTCACCACCTCATTACAATGAAAGAGGAGGAGGAGGAGGAGAAGACGGGCCGTACCAAGTCTCCGGATGAGATGGGGGAGGACAAAGAGCAGGAAGTCGGCTCATTTCCACGCATTGTTATTTAAAAGTCATGCAACACATGCAAAGGCGCATTAGAAATGCGGAATGGCCTTTTTGGAATGTTGGACTGACTTGCATCCTGTCCAGAATTCCATTTCCCTAAAATTCCATTTGCTTAAAATTCCGTTTGCCTGAAATTCCATTGGCCTCCTCCTCGTGTCCCCCCCCCCTCCCGCCGTCCATCTGTTTGCAAGGTGAGGAGAGACTCTGCCATGAATGCAGACTTTGAACTACTTCTCAAAGTTTGCCTGTTGAATTGCACTCCGCTGTAAAACAAACATCTGCTGTAATTCCCACTCAGGAATCTCACTCACACGGCTACGTCAGGATCCAGGACACACAGACGAACTGTCACGATGGCGAAACACTCTCACGTCTGCTTTTCGTTACGGGTCTTAAACATTATAAAAAGCAGGATTATGCAAACTAAGGCCCTCAATGGTGAATTAAAAGCCAAAAAGGATCATGGGATATTTACAGGCACCTAAGGAGTGTTTTTATGAGAGTGGAGCGCTGATATGAAACGCTGCATGAAATGTTATAAATCAAGCAATAAAACGCTGGTTTGTTTTCTGTCAGCAACAGTGTTCCTGGCACACATCAAGCATTTGTTTCTGCTAAATGAAGAAAGAGGTTTATGTTGTTTTCTTTAGAATTCCAACTAAATTTGCTCATTGACATTCAGAATAAAAACGTGAATAACAGGCACATTTTTGTTTATGTTTTATTAATTGAATGTGTTTTTGTCATTTTTATGACATTTTTACTTTAGCTTATTTCAGGCAAACATTTATAACCCCAATTTCTATTAACATTTTTATTAGAAAAATAGGTTGCACTTTATTTTACAATACGTGCACGTACTTAAAAGTGCTGGTTAATATAAGGTAACAACATTGGTTAAGGTTAGGTTCAGGGTTAGTACCTATAGATAGTTATCACCCAAATATTGTAATTACTATAATAAGTACATAATATGTACTTATTATAGGACAGGGCTGTAAAATAAAGTGCTACTGAAAAATAAAAATGTCAAATGTTCTGCTCTTTCATTAAAAAGTATGTGATATGAGATATATATATATATATCATACTGAATGAATACTATATTAATATACTATTATTTACACGGTACGCCATCGTACTTAAAAAAATAATCCCTCTTTCCACAAGACAGCATCCTCAAGGAACCATGAGATAAGCTATAATGTGACCAAATGTGTCCCATGATCCTGTATTTCCAAATGAAACAAATGTTGGTTTATTCCTCGGAGTGTCTAGCGTGGGATCGCGGCCCGAGGCTGTTCTGGTGGATCTGGGCCCGCAGTGAGAGGGATATTTGTGCAGAAACACAGTCAGTTGTGTCATTTTGAAGTCACAAGACGTCCACGTGTCCTCAGCGCGCTTAATTCACCTCCGTCTGCACTTGTGTTCTCTGTCACAAGTGTGTGTCTGACTCTCAGAGCTGAAATCATCCCTCGCGCCGCGAGACACAGCCCACGATAAAGGAGCGCTTACTCTCAAACACGCACACACTCCGTGGAATAACCTGGAGATAATCGGATGAATTATATATCAGCAAATTATGGGAAATGAAGGGCGATACACACCCTAACCCTAACTGTGTGTGTGTGTGTGTGTGTGTGTGTGTGTGTGTGTGTGTGTGTGTGTGTGTGTGTGTGTGTGGATTTCCATTCATTCCCAATCGTTTCAATGATAAAATGATTTAAAAATCGTTTTTTTTTTTTTTTAAGATTAAAGTATATGTACATTATATTATATTATATTATATTATATTATATTATATTATATTATATTATTTGAAGATATATAATGATAAATATTTTAACAATAAAAGCCGGAAAAATGTGAAGCCAAAATAAAGGGAAAAAAATATTTATACATTTAATAAATGTAAAAAAATGAATAACAACAATACAATTATTTAAAAATATTATATTTAAAAGATAAAAGCATATTATATGATATTATATTACATAATGATACATATTTTAACAGTAAAACCCCCAAAAATGTGATGCTAAAATAAAGGGGGAAACTAATTTATACATTTTATAAAAGTAAAAAATGTAATAATAATACAATTATTTGAAAATATTATATTTAAAAGATAAAGGCATATTAAATAATTATATTATATTATATTATATTATATTATATTATATTTTATAATATCTGATGATATACTGTATAATAATAAATATTGTAAAAATAAAACTCAATTTCTTTTAATGCTGACAAGGGAAAAAATCTATTTATACATTTTATAAATGTAAAAAAATATATATATATTTTTTATAAATTTTTTTTATTATTATTATTATTTTAAAATGTATTTTAAATGATGAGCATAACATTTTTGTATGTCCAAATAGATTTGTATAATTTCTAGAGAAAATGTGAATCTCTAGATATGGCTAAAATATCTGTGGATTTATGGATAAAATGGTCAGATCCCAAACTCTTGTCGAACAGCATTAAGTCGAGCATGACATGACATGATCCAGTCTAGTCTTGATAATCCATACGAGAGGAACAGTATGAAAGTAGAATAATGTCAAATGTTTTTGAAATAAAAAGCCTGTTGAATTGCACTACTTGAAAAAAAATAGGCATTGCATTAACCATGCTTGCATTTTAATGCATTGTATTTTTAGTGCTTACATTTTTATGGGCTGAAATTCAACATGGTTGAATATTTAAGCTGTGAATATTTCAATTAAAAACATTTCAAACACCTTTCATTATTAAAAATTCAATAATCCATATTCACCTTTCATATTTCACTTCCAAAATATTCAAACTGTTTAAAAATACAACCAATAATATTCAACAGGCAATTTTCGGTCCATTTTATTTCGCTTTGCAAATTCGCTTCCACAAATTCAGTGGTTCAAATTCGACAGTAAATTCAACATTGACGTCCAGGAACTGCAGGAAAAGCAGTAGATTACCGAGCATACTCTCCATCTGCTGTCAGTCGACCTCACCAGCAGATGGTGCAAAAGCACTTGTTGCTGACGAAGACATTCATTCATAAAATGAAAATGATTATCTGTGTCAGTATATGCGGAAAAGATGATAAACACACAAAAGCTGTGTTTATGTTTCATTCAATAACTTCATTGTTACTTTCCCTGTGTATTCTACATGTCATCAGCTTTCTCTACCATGAACAGGATTATAATCGGTTTCCCTCAATACCTCATACTCAAGGATTTCCCTTCCGTTGATACAGTGATATGAAAGACCAATCTTGCACCTTATTAGGGAAGTAGGCTGTAGGCTTTATAGGCTACAGGCAAGAAGATGGACTCAGAATATGAACTTAACGTGCAAAGTTTCATGCTGAGCGTTTCGTGATATACTGGCATAAAATCAACACATACATATAGTATGCATACGTGTATTGCATTAGCTTAAACTGTCACAGCACTTGCATATTGTCCTCCTATTGTTAGTTTAACTGTAAATCCCTTTGGATAAAAGCGTCTGCTAAATGACTAAATGTAAAAATTGGCTTGATATTGGACATTCGCACATTTAGGGATCGTCTCTAAAGTTGCATACAACATTGGCATACACGTTTCTAACTTCAATAGCAAACTTACATTTATTTGAATAAATATCAAAAAATCCAAAGGGTGCGCATTATGCCTGACACTAAATGAACACTTTACAGTTGGTTTTATGACTGTAAGTCGTTCTATTCAAATGCTATCGGAGTTAGAAACGTGTATACCAAAGTCGTATACACTTTAGAGACGGTCCCTAAATGTGCGAATGTCCAACATCAAGCCATCTGTATGCCAGTCTATCACTGGGAAACGCTCAGCATTAAGCTTTGCGCGTTATTCTGAGTCCATCTGCTTGCCTGCGAGTTTGGTCTTTTACATCACTGTAGTCCATTAAGCTACGTTAAGCGTTGTATATATCCAGCAGGGGAATCCTTAAGTATTGAGGGAAACCCTAATAGCCTGCATGCAGCACATCGCCACAATATAAAGTTAAGGCAACTAAACAACCAAGAGAAATATATGTCAACCTCAAAAATGTAACATTGGATCTGTATATCCGCATCGGGGAATAACATTATAATCTCGTTCACGGTAGAGAAAAATGCATGTAGGCTACACAGGAAAAGTAACCGTGAAGACACTGAATTTAACATAAAACAGCCGTCATAATAATCACAAATACACTTACATTGCTGTAAATGAGTTTTATGAATGAAATGAATGACTTGTTCTAACTGTTGCTGGTCTTCAACACGCGCTTTTGCACCCCCTGCTGGTGAGGTAGACTAACAGCAGATGGAGAGTATGCTCGGCAATCTACTGCTTTTCCTGCAGTTCCTGGACGTCAATGTTGAATTTACTGTCGAATTTGAACCACTGAATTTGTGGAAGCGAATTTGCAAAGCGAAATAAAATGGACCGAAAATTGCCTGTTGAATATTATTGGTTGTATTTTTAAACAGTTTGAATATTTTGGAAGTGAAATATGAAAGGTGAATATGGATTATTGAATTTTTTATAATGAAAAGGTGTTTGAAATGTTTTTAATTGAAATATTCACAGCTTAAATATTCAACCATGTTGAATTTCAGCCCATAAAAATGTAAGCACTAAAAATACAATGCATTAAAATGCAAGCATGGTTAATGCAATGCCTATTTTTTTTCAAGTAGTGCAATTCAACAGGCTTTTTATTTCAAAAACATTTGACATTATTCTACTTTCATAGAACAGGCCTTAATAGTGGATTCATATCACATGACCTTTTCTAATCAATACCAGTACTTCTACATGAATATTCTGATATCTCAGCATGATAAAGAGCGATGTGAAACTGACCATGAACAGTGAACAGCATGAACGCAGATTTCCCACAAATGCATGTCAGATGTGTTGTTTCTCTCTCACATGAGGATAAACGTATGTAATGCTTGTTTCTGCTGGCGCTGGGATAATCGCTGCTTTGGCAAGTCAACGAAGGCCAAATTTCACATGATGCTCCGCTGTGATCTTATAAAAATGTACTTGCACAATCCCACAATTCCAGAGGGATTCGGGTTGTAACGCAACACAACTGCTCTTCCTCGACACTGAACTCGAGAGTGCTGATTTCAGCAAAGCCCATAACGTCTGGATAGTGTCTGGATACGGTGTGTTTCTGAGTATTATGATGATCTAAAGTGGGGTGATTTTCCAGACATCTGGCCGACGGACTCCGGAAGGGACGGATAGAGGAAGGACAGGGGGTCTGTGGGTGTTTCCTTTCTCTTATGAGATGAACAACCATACAAACACGCAAACCAGGACATTCCAGCCCACAATTACAGTGCCCTCCACAATTATTGAACCCCCTGGTAAATATGATCAAAATTGGCTGTAAAAAATAAATCTGCATCGATTATCCTTGTGATCTTTCATTCAAAAAATGCGCAAAATTCTAACCTTTCATTGAAGTAAAAGAATTGAAAGTGGGGGGAAAATCACATTATGAAATAAATGTTTTTCTCCAAAACACGTTGGCCACAATTATTGAAACCCTTTTATTAAATACTTTTTGCAATCTCCTTTTGCCAAGATAACAGCTCTGACTCTTCTCCTATAATGCCTGATGAATTTGGAGAATAACTGACAAGAGATCAGAGACCATTCCTCCACACAGAATCTCTCCAGATCCTTCAGATTCCCAGATCCATGTTGGTGCTTCTCCTCTTCAGTTCACTCCACTCATCAGGTCAGGGGACTGAGACGGTCATGGCAGAAGCTTCATTTTGTGCTCCACAACAAATTTTTGTTTTGATTTTGATGTTTGTTTTGGATCGTTGTCCTGATGGAAGATCCAACCACGGCCCATTATAAGATTTCTAGCAGAAGGCGTCAGGTTTTGATTTTTTATCTGTTGATATTTGATAGAATCCACAATGCCATGTATCTGAACAAGAAGTCCAGGACCTCCAGCA
>NC_138747.1:1727770-1742770 GCF_965113295.1 Leuciscus leuciscus
AATGTAGCGTGTGCACAACGCACATAGCCTACACTTTGATTCTCTCATCTACACAGAAGCAGCAGTTTTCATTTTTGAATACATTATTACGATAGATAGATAGATAGATAGATAGATAGATAGACTATTTATTATAAAAGCATACATCTAGCTTACACATTTACCCAAATTATCATACGCCTGTTTAACCGAAGTTAATTTGGGTGGGTTTCTCCATTTCAATGTAACTTCTCTCTTTTACGGCCGTGACGAGAGCGTTGCTCTCCTTGGCTGTGAACCGCTCCTGGCGCGCGCCTGGCAAATCTGCCGTTTCAATAGCAATCCGCTATGGAAAAAGCGCGTTTGCTCTTAAAGGGAATGTGAGATGACGCTCTGATTGGTTTATTTCACGTTACGCCCAAACCACACCTATGAATAATGAAGCTACTTCAGACCAACCCATTTTAGATTTGCGCCTGGCGCAATAGTCATTTATCCCGCCGGGAAAATAGCAACAGCGCCGAGACCCGCCCACAAAGTTACTTGCGCTTTGCGCTTTGACACTTGCGTTTCAGATCGTTAAAATAGGGCCCATAATCTCAAATTTAATAGCTTGTTTAGTATGAAAACTCACAAATGAGTCACTAGTGTATTATGTTTTCATATATATACTTCCTTTAATGTGTAATGTTGGTGTTTGAGCATGAACAAGCTCTTCGTTCTTCTCTATATCAGTGTCAGTGTTTCTGAACTCCTGAAACGCCTCTATTGTAGTCTCGAGTTTCTTCTGGGAACACGTCACAATATTCCTCATTATAATAATTTATGCGCAGAATAAAGGGGCGGGGCCTGGTTGAGTTAGTTAGTAGTGTGTTAAACTGGCGGTTATGGGAAATGGCGGGGCACTTCCCAAACACACTCAAAGCGCTCGACCAATCACAACACACTGGTCCAGCCGACCAATCAGAGCACAGTGTGCTTTTCAGAAGGAGGGGCTTCATAGAGACAGGAAGTAAACAGAGCGTTACTGACAGACTGGAAAGAGAGGAGCCGCAACAATGGAGAATATGAGGAATATAATCAACATTCAAGAAGGAAAACCTGTTCTAGTCGAGCCTAAAAACCACATCAAGACATGGCCTATTTAAACATAATTACACACTGCACCTTAAACTTGCTGTGAATCTCTTTCTTGAGCATTATTCCTGCTTCCATGATACAGAATGAGTGGGACAGAGCAAGGGTTGTGTATGCTCTGCTGCCCAGGAATGCAGGAAAACACAATCACGTGAAACGTAGATGCTTTACTGGAATGCTGGGGATTTTTTACAACTCCAGAAATGGTTTGTGGGTTTTGGCAACAAGAGAGAGAAATAGAGAGAGAGAGGACGAGATTTAATATTTTTGTTTTATGTTCCATCTTCTTCATCCCTGAAGTTTCTAAGAGAGTCTCAGGGAGAGCGAAGCGTCTGTTTAAGCTCTACCACCCCGAGAGAATATGAGAAAACTCCAGCGCTCATAAACAACATCACACCTCTGTAAACACAGCGACCCAACGCATGATGCCTGATGGAAAACAGCAGAGGGAAATATGCCACTGTCATCCAAGGAGAATAAATCATATAAAGAAATACAACGAAACCCCACAGTGAGAGTTATGGAGGGGTTGAGGAGGTGGAATGATGTGGAAGTCTTTCAAAATTATGGAAATTTATATCTTGCCGTTCTGACGTTTTGCATTTTGCGTCTCAGAATTGTGAGATATAAACTTGCAATTGTGAGAAAAAAAATATTTTTTTGGAAAGAAATTAATACTTTTATTCAGCAAGGACACATTAAATTGATCAAGAGTGACAGTGAAGACATTTATAATGTTACAAAAGTATATTATATTGAATTATAATTCAAATAAATGCTGTTCTTTTGAACTTTCTATTCATCAAAGAATCCTAAAAAAATAAAATCTATAATCAAAGAATCCTGAAAAATAAAATCTATAATCAAAGAATCCTGAAAAATAAAATCTATAATCAACGAATCCTGAAAAATAAAATCTATGATCAAAGAATCCTTAAAAATAAAATCTATAATCAAACAATCCTTAAAAATAAAATCTATAATCAAAGAATCCTAAAAAAATAAAATCTATAATCAAAGAATCCTTAAAAATAAAATCTATAATCAAAGAATCCTGAAAAATAAAATCTATGATCAAAGAATCCTAAAACATTTGTATCTATAATCAAAGAATCCTGAAAAACAAAATCTATAATCAAAGAATCCTAAAAATATTTATCTATAATCAAAGAATCCTAAAAAATGTGTATCTATAATCAAAGAATCCTGAAAAATAAAATCTATAATCAAAGAATCCTGAAAAATAAAATCTATAATCATAGAATCCTGAAAAACTAAATCTATAATCAAAGAATCCTAAAAATGTTTATCTATAATCAAAGAATCCTAAAAAAATTAAATCTATAATCAGAGAATCCTGAAAAATTTAATCTATAATCAAAGAATCCTGAAAAATAAAATCTATAATCAAAGAATCCTTAAAAACAAAATCTATAATCAAAGAATCCTGAAAAATAAAATCTATAATCAAACAATCCTGAAAAATAAAATCTATAATCAAAGAATCCTGAAAAATAAAATCTATAATCAAAGAATCCTGAAAAACAAAATCTATAATCAAAGAATACTAAAAAAAATAAAATCTATAATCAAAGAATCCTGAAAAATAAAATCTATAATCAAACAATCCTGAAAAATAAAATCTATAATCAAACAATCCTGAAAAATAAAATCTATAATCAAAGAATCCTGAAAAATAAAATCTATAATCAAAGAATCCTGAAAAATAAAATCTATCACAGTTTCCAGAAAAAAATGAAACTGATTTCAACATTGATAATAATCATAAATGTTTCTTGATCATCAAATCATCATATTAGAGTGATTTGTGAAGGATCATGTGACACTGAAGACTGGAGTAATGATGCTGAAAATTCAGCTTTGATCACAGGAATAAATTACACTTTACTATATATTCACTTAGAAAACAGCAGTTTTAATTTGCAATAATATTTCGCAATTTTTTATCAAATAAATGCAGCGTTGCTGTGCAAAAGAGACTCTTTCAAACTTGCTGACCCCAAACTATTATGTTTCACATATATGTCTACATGTTATGACGGAAGCAAGGAACAATGCAACCGATGCTTTATCATGCACCCACAATTTCAGAGCATTTTAATTAACTTTTGTGATGACACACTCTAATGACTAATTAGGTTTTGTAAATCCAAATATATTGTTTTCTAAAATGCATCTTTAGCATTATTATTCACCAAATGCTCCATCAGAGTGTCTAAGTGCCCTACAAAAGAAGCATTTAGTTCAACACAGGTATATTGTTTCTATAGGAACTGCATTAAAAATTCAACTCATGAATAAATCATCATGCATCTCCATATTGATTTTATGTAACACACAGTTTCCCGTACGAGGCGTGAGAGCGACGCGAGCCGGTCGGTGGGCTCGAGGGTTTCGCCGTGGATCTGAAATGGTGTGGGAGCTTCAGAAGGAGCGGATAAAGTGTGAACTTACGCCCACTTTCTCTCTGCCGCAGATCTCCCACGCACACAATCACTGCATGTCATGTGCGAGCGGGTGGGCGTCACATTATCCAGCTATTCAAACTCCAAAACACAGAATAGCTGACAGAAAACACTTAATAACCTCTCTTATTGTTCCTCTCTGTTCCTCATGTTCATCGGTTTAACAGCATCACAGACGGACACTATACTGTCAAATAAAATCTGTTACATTTACGGTAAAAGCTAGAAATATACCGTAAAAAATACAGTAGCAACATTTCAGGTTTTACAGACTTAGCTTAAAATTACAGTAAAAAAAAAAAATAATTGCATTATCTGATATAATGCTGATTTACCGACCCTATTGAAGTACTAATATCTGTTTTGTACCACTGTAATACACTGACAATCACTGATCACAGCAGTGATGAGAGTCACATGATCAATCAAAGCTCATCACAAACACCTTTTCCACATTAAAGTTAATAGTAACATAATAGAAGCTGACAGTGTCATTCACACACACACTGAACACCATCATGGTAACACGTAAAAATGTTAAAATGCAATTAATATTAATTTAACAACATTAAATGTAACATAGGACCGTAATGTATATCACTGATTAGAACAAACTAAGAAAAACTATGAAGAAACATAGTTATTTCAACAAAAGTACATCAAATTAGCCTGGTTAAAACCAGACCATTCTCAGTAGTAACTGAGTTATGGTCTGGCAAAGCTTCATTAATAACTCATTTCCAAAGGGGCGTCACCAACGGACGTCGCTCAAATGCCTCTGGGCGCGATTGGATAGACCTTAACCAATCAGAGCGATCGTCATCGTGTAAAGCCGTATGCTGCGTCCCAAAGTTACACTACGCCATAAAAGTATGTACTCTTTTTGTGAAGAAAATGTATTTTGAATGTGTAGCAAAAAAGTAGGCAAGCTTTGGGACACACTACTTCGTCATCTTTATCGGACGGATCTGTCGCGTGCGTCCTGTCACTTAAACTGCCCTGTCAATCATCTCGTCACAGTTAAAATCCTCTATTAAATCTAATTTAATTTCCTACCGTTTCGGAGAGAAATGTAGAAGCACGTTCATCTGCCAGTGGGTCTTTCATGGAGACTGTCCTCATGTGTTTGCAATTTGAATATAATAATGCATTTAAAAGTCGGTGCGCTTCAACGGGCGTCGCTCAAATGCCTCTGGGCTAACACCAATCAGAGCGATCGTCATCGTGTAAAGCCCGCCTCAACGTTTCTGATTGGTGCCGCGATTTCGACGGATTAGGAATGGGCTTGAATGGGCTCTTTGCCAGACTACTTGCAGAGCATATCTAAATTTGCCGGAAGTTGTCTGGGTTTTCCCAGGCTAACATCAAATGTGAATTTGTGGGAATGTCAATTTACGGTTTTCCACTGTAAATTAGACAGTGACTCCAAAAACTGTAAGTTCAACGGTATTTTACTGTAAAATTACATTAAATGTAGGCCTACGGTTAGATCTGTCACAGTTATTCACTGTTTATAGTACGGAAACGTTCTGTTAACCACTGAACAGTTTTACACTTGTGGCATTTTTACTGTTAAAAACAGTGTAGGTTTGTGATTCCCACTCACCCGCTAGAGCCTTGATGCGCGAGCGCTCGAATAGCCGGGCCGAGCTGTTCTCATTGTCCCATTCGTCCTCCCAGCGGTTGTTCACGCTGTCCGGGTATTGTTGCTGGATGTCCATGTGCTCGAATTCTGCGGCTACTGTCGTCATCCTGACCTCTGACCTTTCGGCTTTTCACCGTTCACACTTCCTCATGGGCGGCGGCTTCCTCTGAAGCCCTGCTGAAAGAGACAGAGGGGTCAGAGGTCGTTACAGTGGGATATTTAAGGTACATCACGGACATCATAATCATATTTGCTCCACTGATTGTGGATCAGCTGGATTCTGTGTAATGGATTTAAATATGGTAATAATGAGGTTAAACTGAACTAAGAATTCAATGAAAATATCGAATTAGTCAAAGAGAAACATTTGCAACCCATTTTACTTCTGCAGCATATATGTATATATTTTTGTGTGTATATATATGAAAACATAATACATATTGTCATTAATATGTTATAATTTTTTACTCTTTTTTTCTGGTTTAGAAAAAGCTATGTAAAATATGTATTACATAAAGCAATTTACACAAAAGTGAAACAACTGTGTTTTCCAGAGTGTTGTTTGTGTCTGACTCTGAATGAGGCTTTAATTGTTCATCGGCTCTGCTGACCTTTGCAAAGAGACAGCACTTATTTATTTCCCATCAACCCCTCCTCTCCTCTCTCTCCATCATCCATCACCTTGACACTGATGCACATCTCTGAGCTTTAAGGACTGACTGCCACCTATTGGACAACCCTGAGATCTGCCCCTGCCTTACCCACAATCCCCGGACCAGCACGATCATGTGGCGTTCCTCACCCGTGAGATAATGGACACTGGCAGAACTACAATAACACACATGAGTTTCTGCTTTCCTAATTAAAATCTGCAGTCTGTCCTGAAATACATCTCAGCGTGCCGTGATGACATCATCAGCCAATACTGTGTGTACGAATGGCCCTAAAATGACTTTCCAGCTCTGGAGTGATGTTAGCTTGTTTATCTCAGGTACTATATTACAAGGTTTTTCAATGAATCCCAAATTTTCTGGGGATTTTTTTGGAGCGGATCCAAATGCCTTCTTTATAATAAATCTAATTCTCTTTCTATGTAGATTTTATATCCATAAATGTAATTTTTCAAATTGTAGACATATTTTTGAAATATTCTTACAAGACATAAAACATTATTTACTGACAATTTCACTCTCGCCTTACAAGAAAGCTCTCAGAACATTTTTATTTACTTTTACTTTTCTTTTTTCTTTTTTTTTTACTGTATTTAATGTGCAATTTTTATTTATTTGTGTAATTCTCTCTTCTTTTTGTTAGGTGACTGTCTGTTTTTACTTTGAGCTATGGCACTGGTCGTTCATGTTTTTGTTTTATTCTTTACTCTATTAGTGTTATTCTTAACTATTGTGATGCTCTAATTTAGTTGTACCATAGTGTAAACTGAATGTTCAAATAAAGCATTAAAAAAACAACAACAACGACAAATGGCCTGAAAAAGAATGCTGTGAAAATTATAATTTTTTTAATAACTTTTATATAAAAAAAAATGATGTAGAACTACATTATTACATTATGATACAAGTAAATACTGTATCACCAATAAAGTTTAAGAAGTTATTAATTTGATTATCTCAAGATTTTTTAGAGACATGGACAATAAATGCGTCTTTTGTAACTTAGAAGAAGAATCAATAAAACATTTATTCTTTGAATGTGTATTTACCCACTGGCTTTTGTATTGATATTGAATATTGAATATTTAAATTCACAAAATTAAAGATTTGACTATCCGGTAAAGATATATTTTTGTTGTATAAAAATAAGAGTTGAGAGCAAAATTTGGTGATTAACTTAATAATTTTGAATGGAAAATACCATATACATAAACAGAAATGGACTAATAATAAACCTAACATTATATTATTTAAAATTGAACTTAAGCGTTACATTCAGTCCCTAAAAGATGCAAGAAATGAAAAAGCAAAACGGATGTATAGAATTTTTTTTATTCTTCTTTATGTAATTTTTTGTAAGTTATCCCCTTTATATATTTTTTCTGTTGTTTCCTTTGATGCTATTATGAATCTAATAGATAATAGTTGAATGCATTGTGATCCTCAATATATGTATGTTGTTATTGTTCTGTTATGCAACAAAAATACATAAAAAAGTTAAAAAAAAACGAATGGCCCAAAAGATCAGGGGGGTTATGATGCACACCAAGTGCGCCAAACAGCACAGAAACACCCTGAAATGCACTGCTTTTCACTGTGAAACCGTTTATCGTTCTAATTGCTATAGCATCCGGCTTGGTTTGCATGCGGTCGCTCTCCTGCGAGATGTTCTTCTTCAAACACCTCCCACACAAAACCTGCGCGGCGGCGCTAACATCTCACAAGAGCGTTTCTCAAACAAACGGAGAGTTTCCAGGGCATTTTTGTAGTGAGAGTAACACCCGTGTCCCAGAAACCGCTCGTTGCAGTCGGCTAAATATAACCGTGCCACTGGGACGGGCTTCTGGAGAGCTGAGAGATTCGGGTTCGGAGTGAGTAGCTACTCGAGCAGAATGTCAAACAATGAGCAAGATGACACAGAAATCAAGGGCAAATGCTGAATACCAGCATACGACTCGTAGGCCTACTGTTTCTGCCATAGAAAGATGCAGTAAGACAACTTTTTGAGTGTAGCTTGAAGTGAGGATAATGGATGGGTGTGTGATTCAATTCATAAGCTTCCGATTCGATTCGAATCTTGATTCAATATCGATTCATTTGGCTAAATATCAGGAAGGGCATGTTCATTTTTTCTCAAGGAAAGAAATCTCTCAACTAATGCTGTAAACATACAGGGAAACCTAATATTATTATTATTAAAGGTTAAAATTAACAACTTTGTATAGCCTACATGATGTTCTGTATCTTTCAACATTCCTTCTGATGTTCATTCATGTTTATTTGGTGCCGTAACTAGTAGTAAAGAGGAAGACAGATCCGCTGGAATTGAGCTATAGATCTATTTACAACACACATCTATTTTCCCTCCATTGTGTGAAATGCTGAAGGCTTTTATCAAGCTCTAGCCTCCCAAAAAGACAATAATGGTCTGTCAGTGACGTCTTTGCCATTCAAATGTATTCAAAACAATATGTATTACTTTAACATAGCTCTTATGAAAGTATTGTGGTAGTACCGTGGTGTAATGATGGTATCAGATGGTAATACTATAGTACTTTGATATTGAATTATGTACCATGGCAAATTGGTACCATATCCAAAATATCATATTTCCTTTATATAGCATTTTTATAGGCTTTTAAATGATAAAGAATGACATAATTATAATGTCCAAAACATGGTATTTCTATTTTATATTAGCATAGATGTGCTATAAAATGTATATAAGGTACTTCAAAGAATACTAGGTACATGTCTAAAATAAAGTACCCTAATTTTTTTTAAAGTGTACATGTCCAAGTATATTAATTGCATTCATGCACCATATTAATGACACCGTAGTTATTTTCCATAGTATATTTTTATGGTAATACCATGGAATTTTATAAGGTAAAATATACACTTATACAAAACACACATTGACTTCTAAATGCACATTATATTAAGGAATGACTCAAACTTGTGTATCTCAAGTAAACGCAGTGAAGTAAAGACAGTAAAGACAGCATGTGACGCAGCAGGAGACGTTCTCGTGTCAATATGTCAGCTGGACTGATGGGTTTGTCTGGCTCGAAGAGTATTGATTTCCCAGCATCCCTCAGACACAGTTAGTGAAGCGAGCGCCTGTCCTCTGCAGTAAAAGCCTCGGCATTACCATCTTCTCTGACTTTACTAAACACAACACAAAAGCCCACGCAACCTGTCTTTGCAACTTTATATTGATATAAAAAGTTCATCTTGCAAAAAATTACTGTGGTTTTAGCATAAAGATACACCATGGAAAGATTTACCACAGTATCTTCATTTTATTCCCATTTCTTTTTCTTTGCACATGATGCAACTTCAGTCATAGGCCTATGTTTTTGAGATATGTACCATAGTAAAACCCTGAATACATACAATGATATTTATGTATACTAATCATTTAGTGGCATGGTACACACACACAAACATACACTCTCACACACACACACACACACACACTCACACAAAAACACACTCTCACACACACACACACACACACACACACACACACACACACACTGTATACTGTACTGTGTATTGTGATATTACACCGTGTCCTAACAACACGCGACGCGCGATAAAAGGTTATTTTCCATGTTAATCAGAGTGTTTGTCCTAACCAGCCGCGACGGCGACACGCGACGATTCGGTTTCTATTTTTCTGCGACGTCGCGCTGGAACAACAAACACAAAGTGTGTCAATGATAATCTCAGGCACTGTTTATGTGCTTTATTTAATGTTAAAAGCGTGTCATGTGACTCTGAATATCATTTAGTGCTCCAGCTTTGTGGCTGTAAAAGCAACAGTGGATAATTCACCTCAGATCTTGAAATTAAACAAATGGAAACAAGAACGTTCAAACTTTGAACAAACAAGTGTATTATTTGACTAATATTGTTTTAGTAACTCAGTATGTATTTTTAATAATGTTTAAATGGTGTAATATTTGTGAATTTGATTGTGTACTTAACCATTTTCTTGCGAGTGCCGTGAAAATTACTCCGCTGCTGTGCGTTTGCCGCGAGACTCCGCCCACACGCTGTTCTGATTGGTTGTGGGTTTTGATTGATTTGACGCATCTCGTAGTCGCGTCGGCGTCGCTACTGAGTTACGACCATAGTTACGACAGGCAAATTGCTTGTCGCTGGAATCTTATCGCATCGCGTCCTATGATGTCTGGTTAGGACATGGTGTTACTCAAAAAATTGCATCAGTATACCTATATATTTTTTTGTATTATTTATATAGCCTAATGTTATAGTTTTTATACATATTTTGAATTATATTTCAGTAATGCTTTTGTCATTTTTGTTAGTTTTTGCTTTTTAAAATATTTATATTAGCTTCAATTTATGTTTATATTAGTTTTAGTAATTTTGTTATGCCATTTGTTATGTTTTTTTTTACATTAATGTATAGTTTTAATTAAAAAAAGTATTTCTGTTGTAGTAATGTTTGTACTTAAACTTAGATTACTTCAGGTAATTACCAAGGTCACATTTCTATTTCTATTTTAAAAAGTTTTTTATTTATTTAAGTTTAAGTTTTTTATAGTAAAGTTAAATAAAGTTGCTTTATTTCAATTGCCCAAAACTCTTTTGAATTATTTGAACAGGTGAATGTTAATCAATTTAATTTTAGTTAAAAAATAACAACACAATTATTATTGTTTTTTGTTGTTTTTAAAAAAATTTATTTACGAGTAATTACGGTAATTACGAGATTTCAACTTATAAAAAGCGTTCATGTCCTCGTCGAGCTCGTAATTACAACTTGTAAATTGGGAATTTTCTGAGAGTTCCATGAGACCATTGCAGATGAATTTAGGCATTGATTAGAAACGCATAATTCCCATTACCAGCTCCGAGCAGAACATCACGTGTTGTCATCTAGAAATTACAGTAACTAGATGTACCGCATGGCGGTACAAAATATGACCGCCGCTCAGGCCTGCACTGGCTTTCCACAAAAATAAATGACGTGGAGCAATTTGGCTGTATTGCGTGTTTATGTATATACCTAAAAAAAGTAGTAGTATGTGCATGTCTGTTTGTGTATGTGTATGTGTGTGTCTGTGCGTGTATGTATGCGTGCGTACATGTGTGTGCGCGTGTGTGTGTCTGTGCATGTGGATTTGTATGTGTGTGTATGGGTGTGTGTCTGTGCGTGTGGATGTCAGTGTGTGTGCAACTGTGCATGCTTGCGTTTGTTTGTATTCCTGCATGTGTGTGTGTGACAGTATCATCCTAAACCAGCAACCCTTCGCTCAACACCACCATCTACAGGCCGATGAGTGTACAGTCACTAAATGTGCACATAAATGAATTTATTTTATACCCCCCCCATGGATGAAATTCTACGAAACTTAGCATACCCCCAGAGGATGTCAAGTTAATCATACACATGAAATATGGTGCAGTTCTGAACATCTCAACTGAAGATAGGGGCGATTAAAGCAGAATAATATTGCATTTTCATTTTTTATGGGAGGGGCGCAAATCACAAATGAGTGATTATGGGCTAGGTTGATGTGGGCCCTTAAGACCAACATACCATAAAAATGTATTCATCCTCGGTGCCACGGTTCAGGTAGTTATTTAGGAAAAACTGCATTTTTTGGGTTTGGGGGGGCCCAGCGCGGGGGGGGAGTGGCCCCCGGGGACCAAACGAAATTTTTCCGTAAAAGTCTAGTGGGGCTACATGCCCACCAAATTTCATGTTCCCCGGTGTTTCGGTGTCCCTGGTATCGTTGACGAAAAATTCAGTAGATGACGAAAGAAAAAAAAAAAAAAAACTTTGACAATCCCTATATGATGATCATAATAATGGCATGGCGTGAACTCAGCATATGAATATTGTTATGAAAATATCATCTGATATCCTTTCTAAGCCTTGGTACCAGCAGTGTGTGACTCAAGGTCGACATCATCCTGAGGATTCAAGCATGATCTTGTCTGAAAGACGATCCAGGTGACAGTTAAGACCAGTGAGTGTGTGTGTGTGTGTGTGTGTGTGTGTGTGTGTGTGTGTGTGTCAGCATCGCTCTTATACTGCTGAGGTCAAAGCTGCCGCTAGCATGTGCGCTAGTTCTCTGCAGAGCTGTTTTTAGCATCACTGGCACACACCCAGAGGCTGCTGGGACAAACTGCAGGGATATAGAAGGGATAGTTCACCCAAAAATCTCTTGGAGAAGGCCTTAATTAACCCCCGCAGAGCCTGTGGAGCACCTTTATGATGGATAGATACACCTATATGATGGATAGATACACCTTTATGATGGATAGATACACTTTTATGATGGATAGATGCACTTTTATCATGGATAGATGCACTTTTATCATGGATAGATGCACTTTTATCATGGATAGATGCACTTTTATCATGGATAGATGCACTTTTATGATGGATAGATGTACTTTTATGATGGATAGATGCACTTTTATGATGGATAGATGCACTTTTATCATGGATAGATGCACTTTTATCATGGATAGATGCACTTTTATCATGGATAGATGCACTTTTATGATGGATAGATGTACTTTTATGATGGATAGATGCACTTTTATCATGGATAGATGCACTTTTATGATGGATAGATGCACTTTTATCATGGATAGATGCACTTTTATGGACTTCAAAACAGAAACAGTCATCCACTGCCATTATACAGCTTGGAAAAGCCAGGACATTTATTAATATATCTCTGATTGTATTCGTCTGAAAGAAGAAAGTCATATACACCTAGGATGACTTGAGGGAGAGTAAAACATTTTTGGGTGAACTATCCCTTTAAAGCACACAAGATCCGGCCTCTAGGAATTAAGATCATCTAAATGACAACAGCCTGTGCTTTTTTGAGTATTGCATCGTTAGCTCTGCAACATGCTAAAGGCTAACTCTATTTAAGCCAATTGTGCATTGAATTTTCCATTTCAGTTTAGATGTTCCCTGCTCACTTTTAGAGCAATATCAAGTCATCATAATCATTATCTTTCCTCTCTTCCTCTGAACGGCCATTACAGGCTATTTCTCCCTCCATTTCTCTCCGCAGATTCAATTAGCGGGTAAACAACAGAATGAGGATCTTTTAGCAAATTGCTGACATTAATCTGCACAAACGGCTGAGCCAATGAGATCAAACGGCTGTTTTAGCCACGGCCTGATTGGTTGTAACAGTGTCACCTGACTCAATCTGAGCAAGTCATGCTAAAATCACAGAAAGTTTGGGGTCTAGAAAATGTTTGAATGTTTTTAAAAGAAGTATTTTCTGCATGTATTTGATAAAAAAATATTGAAATATTTTAACAATTTAAATCAGCTGTTTTCTATGTGAATATATAGTAAAATGTAATTTATTCCTGAGATCAAAGCTGAATTTTCAGCATCTTCAGTGTCACATGATCCTTTAGAAATCATTATAATATGATGATTTGATGCTCAAGAAACATTTATGATTATTATGTTTGTGAAAACCATGATACACTTTATTTTTCAGGATTCTTTGGTGAATAGAAAGTTCAAGAAAACAGAATGTATTTGTTTTACAATAATTTGTAACATTATAAATGTCTTTACTGTCACTTTTCGATCAATTGAATGTGTCCTTGCTAAATAAAAGTATTAATTTTTATAAAAAATTATAATAATCAAGTAGTCAAACATCATAATTCGAATTGCACATATCTAATTTAAAGCGCTAAATATTAAAAGGTTGTATTAATGTAATTAAATTATGTTACAGTTTTAATTTTTAATTTTTTTTTTTTTTTTTTTTTTTTTTTTTTTTTTTAAAGAGTTTCATCTCACTAACAATGATTTTATTTATCTATACATTTGATATTCTGGCAATAACAGGGGAAACTGTAGTTAAAGCTTAAAATTATTAAAACGTGGCCTTGTGATTTTGTCAGATGTGTAATTCTATCACGATCTCTTACATAAAGCAAACGTTGGCATTTTTCTGAGCATCTCAAGGTCATTTCATGATCGAATTTTATTCGGCACACCTTGCACTAAGCTAAAACGATTCCTATTAATGGATTAGTTTTGTACACATATTTAGAAAAGCTTTAAAAGCCCGTATCGATCTGGTGTTGAAACCGAAGCGGATGCATGAGTGCGGATCAGCAGTGAACTCATTAGGACTCAATCATGCCTCCATTTACCCGGTCAGTGTTTCCGCCACACTCTCATCTGTGGGAAATGAATGCTGGGATTCGCACGACACACACAAACGCCCTCTGTTGCACTTTCATTAGTTTGTGCCCCCTTTCTCCCCGTGAGGTGGAAACAGTCTTTGAGAAACACAGTAAAGCGGCCATTATGAATCCGGAAACTTCATCTCTGGCCAAAGCATTTCATGCAAACTGTTCTCAGACCCCTGCTCGGCCAACCGAGAGATGCATCGCGGTCGCGGGCAGTGAATGCAGGCCTGAGACGTGTTATGACAGCCTTGTGTTTTGGCATCCCGACTCGAGCCAAGAATCATGGTGGGGGAAGCATAAAAGCTTGTGCTGAAGGCATTCTCGTCCCATCGGATGCAACACACTTGGAGAGTGAGAGACGCGCTGAGACTCGTGAAGCCGAAGCATGAGAACTCCTCCAGCAGGGGGCGCTGGTGCATGAAAACAAACACTGGCCTCACACTAATCAAAGTGTTTTTCAGGGATGCAGACCGGATCTCCAGGGATTTACAGTAAACGTTGTGTGTGTGTGTGTGTGTGTGTGTGTGTGTGTGTGTGTGTGTGTGTGTGTGTGTGTGTGTGTGTGTGTGTGTGTGTGTGTGTGTGTGTGTGTGTGTGTGTGTGTGTGTGTGTGTGTGTGACCCAGATGTCAACTATAAAAGCTTTAAACGCATCAGTGTGGGTTTACTGTCAGTGAAGTGAAGCTCACAGAGAAATGGCCTGGTCACATTTACACCCCAAATCAAAAGAAATGTAGCATATTTTTAAGACCTTAACTTTTAATTTTTTGGGGGGGATTGTGAGATTATTTTTTATTTAACTGTAGAAAAAAGAGCAAAACTAATAAAAAACAAATTATAAATGTAATTTT
>NC_138747.1:1747770-1840270 GCF_965113295.1 Leuciscus leuciscus
ATCCAGAGGGAAGCTGGGCATTGGCAGGGGTTACTGAGTTCCCATGACGGGCTAGACTGTTCCCACAAAAACACACGTTAAACAGCCGTATGGAAAACATCCTGAAGAACGTGAACTCCAGCGCTGTGTTCATATAACAACTGAACGGCCCTAAATCTGACAGAGGTTTATATATAGAATGAATTATTTGCACATGCTTTTTCTGCATTAAAGAGAAAGACGTTTTAAAATACGGATGGCATTGAAAAAATGTTCTGGAAAATAAACGTTGACAACATTAAAATTACGAAAGTGCACATGAATCAAAACAGATCAATTAAATATATATAATAAATAAATTACAAATTATAATTAAATAAAACATTTTCAATACGCCCAAAATTCTCATTGGTATCAAAAACATTATATTTATTTATTAAATATATTTATATATAAATGTCTAGATATTTTGTGGAAATGTATAGTTTATATTTTTTTTAAATCTATTTATGTTTATTTATTTACTGAAATCTACAGAAATGTATTACAATCTGACCATATTCAAAGTACAAATTATTTATATTTATTTAAATATATATTTATTTATATGTTTACCTATGTAATGAAATCAATAAAAATTATAATTATAATAATTATATATTATATATATACTAAAATCTATAGAAATGTATCACATTCTTACCATAAGTAGAAATTATTTATATATATTTATAGAAATGATTTAAATATATTTACATGTTTACTTATTTATGTATTGAAATCTATAGAGATTTATCACATTCATAATCAAGAAAAGTAGAAATTAAGCCGAATTATAAAGAATACTAGAATGAGGAATGACATTTTATGGTGACAACTGAACAATATGTGCTAATATTTCCCTTCTTATGAAGAAGCCAGTCAGTTTCAGTTCTGTTCACAGGATCCCCCCTATAAATAACCGCATGTTAAATTAATAAAACATAACTCAGTGTAATTACCAGTATGATTTGAGCGGTCCTGATGGCCACAGCTGTGTGTGTTTCACGATGACAAATTGGTTTGTTCTGTTTACAAAGGCCCCGGTCCAAAAGAGCTTGTTATTATGTATTGTTTAGTTCTTGAAATGGACGACGATGTGAAACAAGCATGAAAGATTACAGATGTGGTCTCAGAAACATGTGGAACCTCGAGATGCTCGATTTACAGACTCTAACTAGCAGATTAAAGGCTAAAATACACACCAGATCTCTTTACAAGCATCGTTTGTGTTTCCGGTGAGAAATGCATGGATCCTCCTTTAGAAAAACTCCAGTTACACTTTATTTTAAGGTGTCATTCTTACAGTGTAATTATACAAGTACTGAGTAATAATAAGCAACTACATACTTATTATAGGGTTGGAGTAGGATTAGGATTTGCTTTGAGGGTTAGTTGCATGTAATTATGCATAATATGTGACCCTGGATCTCGAGTCGCATGGGTATATTTAAGGCAATAGCCAAACTTTTGACCATTATTATATATTTTATTTAGATGAAATTCAGAAAATGAAAGATTGTATGGGTCAAAATTATTGATTTTTTTTTTTTATGCCAATAATCATGAGGATATTACGTAAAGATCATGTTCCATGAAGATATTTAGTCAATTTCCTACCGTAAATATATAAAACATGTATGTGTGTGAGTGAATGCTGCACAATCGAGAACATAAATGAACAACTTTAAAGGAGATTTTCTCAATGTTTAGATTTTTTTGCATCCTCAGATTCCAGATGTTCAATAGTTGTATCTCGACCAAATATTGTCCTATCCTAACAAACCACACATCAATGGAAAGCTTATTTATTCAGCTTTCAGGTGATGTATAAATCTCAATTTCATAAAAATTGACCCATGTGACTGGTTTTGTGGTTCAGGGTCACGTATGGTCAGATATGTAACAAAGACACTGTAAAATAAAGTGTTACCAAAACTCCCAGTAATCTCACACGAGTTTCAGAAGAGATCTCAAACATTCATTCGAGGTCACATGACAGCTCTGTGTCTGCTATAGAGACTCATTAGTGTGTGTTGTTGAGTATGATTGATTAGTGTTAATTGGTCCATCTCTTCATCCAGCACACACACACACACACACACACACACACAGAGCCGAACGATCGGCCTTTTGTTAGATCTCCAGAGATGTCATTAGATCAGAATGTCACACTGGCCGGAGAATGACCTCCATTATGACATCACTTCCTGGTTTGCGGAGAACAAGGCCTTGCCAGAATAGCAGATCATTGTGACTTCGATCGAAACCAGAGACCAAGGTTTCCCGTCAGACCGAAAATAGGCCTATGAATCGAACTACTCATGAGATGTTATGCAGCAAATCTGTCTAAACGCTTCCAGAACATGTTCAGGTGCCCAGAAACGCAAGAGAGAAATCATTTATTGCATATATATGTTCACATTATGTCAAAAGAAATAGAATTATAAGAGAACATTAAAATTATAGACTATATATGTTGATTTATTTTCTGAATTTCATCTAAATAAAATATATAGGCTACTAATGGTCAAAAGTTTGGAATAATTAATATTTTTTTAATGTATTTTTATTTATTTTTTTAAAGAAGTCTCTTCTGCTCACCAAGGTGGCGTTTATTTATCAAAACATTATTACAATTTAAAGCAAATGTTTTCTATTTGAATATATTCTCAAATGTAATTTATTCCTGTGAAGAACATGTTTAGGTCATATTTAATGCCAAAATTAAACGAAAGAAATTATATTTTGCACATATTTATATAAATTACATATGAATTAAAATAAATAAAATTATAAGAAATTTTAAATATATGAAATAAATATAATTTGTATACTAAATATTTATTTTCTGAACATTTTTATCATTTTTAATTATTAATTAATTATTTACATCCATCTACATATTTTGCATATATTTATATAAATTACACATGTATTAAAATAAATAAAAATATATTAAATATAATTTATATACTAAATATTTATTTTCTAAACATTTTTTATTTCTAAACATATTTACTATCTATCTATCTATCAATAAAAAACTCTAAATTAAATCTGTTCATCATATAAAGTAATCGAGTCGCTTTTTAAAAATTAAACTAAACGAACTAACTAAACCACTCAATGCATATGGATTAGTTTTACGATCTCTTTATGAACTTTATGAATCTTCAAAATGGTAGTTGCATAACTGTCAATCAATGGAGGGACAGAAATTACTCAGATTTCATCAAAAACATCTTCATTTGTGTTCCGAAGATGAACGAAAGCTAATTAATGATAGCATTTCCAGTATTGGGTGCGCTATCCCTTTAAAGTCCAGTGAAGGAATGTGGTGTGATTACACTGCTGAACCTCACTGGTCCGTGTGAAGTGTGTGTGAATACTCCTGCTCTCAGTCGGGAGTGTCTCTGATAGGCTGTGATGAATGTGATACAGAAGTCGAGACACTAGCACACATTCCTACAGTCTTTCAGGCATATTAAAAGACCTCCATGAAATCAAACCTTAGGATTTTGTAGCTTATAGTTCATGCATAGTCTAAAAGTGGCACACAATTTCTCATATATCAATTGCTTTTTTTATTGTCGACAGCTTGTAACGAAACTCCGACTCCCTGTGTTCTCTATGAAAGCCTGTAGACTGATGTTTACACTGTGTCCTAACCAGACGCGATGCGATTAGATTCCAGCGACAAATAATTTGTCTGTCCACACTAGACACGACGCGACTGCGAGATGCGTAAAAATCAATCAAAACACACAGCCAATCAGAACAGCGTGTGGGCGGAGTCAGCCAATCAGAACAGCGTGTGGGCGGAGTCAGCCTATCAGAACAGCGTGTGGGCGGAGTCAGCCTATCAGAACAGCGTGTGGGCGGAGTCTCGCGGCACCAGAGAGTAATCTTGACGGCACTCGCTAGAAAATGGATAAGCAGCTACATAATCAAATACACAAATATTACACCATTTAAACATTATTAAAATACATAGACTGAGTTACTAAAACAATCTTTGTCAGATAATACACTTGTTTGTTCACAGTTTGAACGTTCTTGTTTCCATTTGTTTAATTTCAAGATCTGAGGTGAATTATCCACGGTTGCTTTTACAGCTACAAAGCTGGAGCACTAAATGATATTCAGAGTCACATGACACGCTTTTAACATTAAATAAAGCACATGAACAGCACCTGAGATTATCATCGACACACTTTATGTTATGTATAATGCTTATACAATGTTCAGGGATGCACGATATATCGGCCACCATATCGGTATCGGCCGATATATGTTAATTTTTAATGTTATCGTTATCGGTAAGAAAATTTGTCCGATATATTAAAGCCGATAAATACTGTATTTTTTCCTTCAGCTGAGACACTTCAGATGCGACTGTTCAACATGATGGGTTTGAATCGCTTGAATTATGACTGGAATCACTTCAAATAAGCAAAATACAGTAAACATGTGCAACACAAGTCTGTCATATCGGCCGCATAACATTATAATTGTGTGTTTGAGGCGTGGCTTTTAATGGTGAGACTTTTGTTTTTGTAATCAGGCTCTCAAAATGATATACAAATGTGGATTTATATACTAATATATCGGTTATCGGCTTTCAAATACAAAGAATTATCGGTTATCGGTATCGGCCAAAATGTTCATATCGGTTCATCCCCGTGTTCAGGATAATGCCGAAACATTACATTGCACATATTTACATATTTAGATCTCCTTGTTTTTAATAATACGTCAACAAATCATGGACTTCATGAGCTTCTTAACAACTGCAACCTTCAGCACGTCTTAAACACTCGGCCAAACCAACCAGAACTCATAAAGACAAACTAAACGCTTTTAAAATCAGCAGATTTGAGCTCAGACTCGCTGAATCCCGGCTCTCACGCTACTCTCGTTAACTTGACTTTTCCAAACACACACACACACACACACACACACACACACACATTTACAATCTCACTTTCGTAAGACATTATAAGATTAAGTCGGTTCTAGAGTTGTGAAACATTGTCTAAACATTTACAGTAAGAGTGTCAGAGGAAAGTGCCAGATGTTTATATTATACACTGAAGTGCTTCCCACCTCGACACGGACAAGTGCTTGATTAAATATCTATAAAGATGTATTCATACGCTGGAAATATAGATAAAAAAACAGCTTATGAGATGAACCGTCATTTCAACCCGACAGCCGTGTTCCCAAATACATCCCAGTGTGTTTAATGAGGAAAAATACAGCAGAAATCCAGTCAGAAATCATCAAGGAATCTTTTCACTAAATGAACTCGAGGAAGATTTTTGAGTCTTGTTTATTAAAATGGATCAAATCGTTTTTGCGATTGAAGTTTAAATCAGAGACGCTGTTAATTAAAACCTCACAATGTTCTCGCAAAACTGATCAAATGACATGGTTTTGGAAACTTTATGGCCAAATAAAACATGCATAAAGGCATGGCATGTTCACACACTGTACAGATGTGGTGTTTGGGCTTCTTTGAGTTTCACGAACTGCCCAAAAGTTGAGATAACGTCATGCATTTTGTCACTGGAAATCCAAAATGATTTTTTTACAGTGTGATGTTGAGTAATCTTATATAACCTGCAATACACTGTCAAAGCATTCTCTAGGCAGATGTGTAGAAGTGTGTGTCCACATCTGGGCCGTCTCACACACACACACACACACCACACCCTGGGCTCTGGCAGGGACACAGCGGGAATTGAACACATCCCGTTTGGACGTGTGTGTGTGTGTGTGTGTGTGTGTGTGTGTGTGTGTGTG
Organism: Leuciscus leuciscus; assembly: GCF_965113295.1. Classification (NCBI taxonomy): domain Eukaryota; kingdom Metazoa; phylum Chordata; class Actinopteri; order Cypriniformes; family Leuciscidae; genus Leuciscus; species Leuciscus leuciscus. The sequence goes on from NC_138747.1 coordinate 1,753,597, forward strand.
TGTGTGTGTGTGTGTGTGTGTGTGTGTGTGTGTGTGTGTGTGTGTGTGTTGAAAAACACACATGGCTTTGTGGGAAGGTCTGGATGTCATTATACTTCTACGTCTCCCAAGACTGTTTATTTCTCGCCCTGTCTCTCACACACACTCTCTCTCTCTCTCTCTCTCTCTCTCTCTCTCTCTCCTGTATTTCTCACACACACTCTTCCTCTGAAGGGAGTTTGGTTGTGTACTGGGCAGTGATGGTACGGTACGTTAACCACATGCTAAACTGACATATACAGTAGATTACAGTACATCAGAAGCTGGGGCCGGTTGCATAATATTCATACTATTCTTACAAGTCAGTCCTAATTTTTTATGAATTTTAAAAAACGTAAATTGGTTTAATTTGATACCAAAAAGTAAGACTGATTACCCCTAACAAAATGCTATTTGGTCATAGTTCTTAAGACTTAATATAATGGCAATGTTTATGAAACTAATGTAATATATATATTTTTATATTATTACAAAATATTATAATATAAATATTAAGAATAAAATAAACTATCAATATTATTAATAAAATAACATTTTATATATGTTTTTTTTATAATTTATAAAATTGTAATGATAAATTATTTTATAAATATTTAAAATATAAATCATTACATCACTTAATATACAATTAAAATATTATTTTGAAATAATCATCATAAAACATCAAACATTAATTACAACTTTTTATTTTATTTTATAAATAATGACAAATATTATTCATAAAATTAAATATCACTGGAACACACACACATTCAATCACCACATTTTCACCACAACTTATATGTTTTTTTCTTTGTTAATATTATCCTTTTACCCCATATTACTTTCAATTATTAATTTTGCCCATTTTTTTATTTAATGCAGCCAATCTGCAAATGCAAAATAAATAAATTAAATGTCACCTTGGAATCTTGGCAAATCTGAACAACCAGACAATAGACAACAGTCTCATCCAACAACTATAACTCACTATCCTGTTGATTCCTTAAATAAATCAATCAATCAGAGCGACGAACTGAACACTCGGCCAACGGGACGCTTTAATCAGCAGCTCCAGAAAACCTCACGAGAGACACGACGGGACAACAGGCGTGAGCTCTTCCGCTTTCAGTCATGCACAGGGACTCTGGGAAAACCATGGGATAAATGGAGCGAGTCCAGCGAGTGTCCGTTTCAGATGACCTCATCTTTTCCCAAAGTCCAGACAGATGTGAAGCACAGCAGATCTCAAGCCCAGAAAGAGTACAATGGTATATTACTATAAAAACAACACTTTATAGTGCAGTTTAACACAACGACCCGTTGAGAAGAAGCACTAATGAGGAAAACACCAGAGAAAGTGAGGAGAATGAAGAGAGAGAGAGAGAGAGAGAGAGAATCTGTGTTGCAGATCATCATGGTGACCTTGAGAGCTTGAGAGACTCCAGTCTGTTCCTTCACATCTCATTTCGAGGGATGGAAACCTCCAGACGGAGGCGGACGGAGACTTGTGTGAGCTTTACTTGCTTTGCATTTCACAGCGACAGATCGTCCTTTAATGAGCAAGAGCAACTAATGGCTGTATTTATGTTCACATGATATTCACAAGATTATCTGAGGATGCAGTGAACACACAGAGAACGACCAATTACACATGCAAAACACTATTATAGGGGTTTTCAAATATTTCTGATGTTTATGCATCAAAAATGTTGAAGATGAACGAGTGAATCTCTGTAATATCTCAATTATTTATTAAATTCTTCTGTTTATTATTTGTTCTGGTAAAAAAGGGCAAGATCTCATTACAAACTAGAAATGATCCGAGCTGCTATTCAACATGAATATACTTTTACTGTGTTTTTAAAATGTTAATAAATATAATATTTGATAATGCATAAATATGAATAAGAACTATAAATATAAAAAAATATATAAAAATGATTTATCTCTCAATTATTTATTATCATATTTTTTTAGAAATTTCATATCAATTATTTACTGTCAACTAAAACAGTTTAATTAATAAATAAACATAATATTTAAGAATATATAAACAGTTTATTTTTAAATATTAAAAACTATAAATATTATAAAAAAATAATTAAAAAAAAGAAATTAAATATATTTTAGTCATGACGTTTCTGCACATCTGTGTTGGAGATGAGATCATGATCATGGGTCGGGTTCAGCCAGGAGAGAGAGGCCGCCCAGGGACGAGCTGCAATGTGTGCTGGGATTGAGCCAGCAGAGAGAGAGAGAGAGAGAGGAGAGAGAGAGAGAGAGAGAGAGAGAGAGAGAGAGAGAGAGAGAGAGAGAGAGAGAGAGAGAGAGAGAGAGAGAGAGAGAGAGAGAGAGAGAGAGAGAGTCTGTTGGGCGTCCTGCAAACAGCTGTGTTCGGTCTGCTGAGTCTCTCAGTCTTTTATCACTGGTTTTTATGTGATAAGAAATCTCTGAATGGTCACAATCGTTTGAGGAACACCACAAAAAACTCCTTATCACAACATTGAAGACTTTTAATCAGTAAAGTTTTACAATAAGCTTCCATTTGAGACTCCCTGTGGTGCAAATAGAGTTTTTAGGGTTGTTGTGGTGCTTTAAAACAAACCATGTGCAAATGAATCAGTCAACAGCATCATAGTGGAGTATATTCTCCTTAAAACTACTAAAGACAGTTTTAAATCGTCCCTGTTTCCTACCATCACAAACATGTGACCAATCACGTCACGAGGGGCTTTACTCCACTGACTTTCTATGATGTTTGATGCTGATGTTCAGAAGGAGCTGTGACTCTGAGATGGGGAACGGGAACATGTGTGTGTGACATTAGCAACACTTTATTAGCCGTTTGATAACGTAGTCGAGACAAACGCTAATCATATCAATGTGTCCGACATTGAATAAAACGCATCATGATTCTGATACATGATCCTGTATAACTCACTCTTCCTCTTCCTCAGTTTCTGGTTCAAACATATTTGGCTGAATTAAACCAATATTTCCACTTGCAATCGTGTCGTTTACTACAGTTGAGCGAGTGGATCAGGTGATCCGAGCTGCTGTGAGTGAGTGGAGGCGGGGACTCATTAGCATATTCATGAAGCAAAGGGTGTCGGGTTACATTCAAGATATTTTAAGGCATGAAGAAACTATTGTCAAAGGAAAAAAGGCAAATAAGTCATTTTGATTATTAAAAATGAGTTTTAAGTGACAAAATGATTGACTGGTTGGACTTTAACGTTAGTTAAATACATTAGTTAAAATGCCATCCAATTAATACGCAGAATAAAGGGGCGGGGCCTGGTTGAGTTAGTTAGTAGTGTGTTAAACTGGCGGTTATGGAAAGGGGCGGGACATTTCCCAAACACACTCGAAGCGCTCGACCAATCACAACACACTGCTCCAGCCGACCAATCAGAGCACAGTGCGCTATTCAGAAGGAGGGGCTTCATAGAGACAGGAAGTAAACGGAGCGTTACTGACAGACTGGGAAGAGAGGAGCCGCAACAATGGAGGATATGAGGAAAATAATCAAGATTCAAGATCTAGTAGAGCCTGAAAACAACATCAAGACTTTGTAAAAGGGAATAATATGGCATTGTTACTGACTAGCCTAACTCACTGACAGCTCTATGCCATATTACGGCACTGTCGCACATAAATTAAGAATAAGCTTTACTGTAGTTTCCCTCTCTTCGCTCCAGCCGCGCTTTATCCCTCAGAAGCTCCGGGATCAGGATTGGGATTTGAATAAGGTGCAGATCAGGGTCGTGACCCACAACAGCTGTTCAGCCTTGAACGTGAAGCCGGCTGGGAGAACAGATCATGGAAAAACAGCAGTGGACGGATCAATAACTGGACAACAGCCTGGAATGTGCAGCTGGAAACGGCCAGAGACGGATCAAATCAGCACAGAAGATCACGGACAAGAAACAGACTTCGTTCAAAATGGCTCACTTTGCAAAAATGATTAATCAGGGTTCCAACAAATGAATGTCCTTCTGAATATGAAATATGAAAACATAATGATGTTTAGTGAAAAACTAAGGATGAAGACTTTATGAATTTAAACAAAATCACAAATTCACCAAAACATAAATTGGTACAACTAATACAACTAAAAAAACTATTCAATAAAATATATCCCAAAAAATATATAAACATATAAACCGATGTATTAATCATTAATCATGTTTTTTAATCATAATCATAAGATTACTTAGTAAATGTAATGATTAATGCGACGAACACCCACAGAAAAGAGAAAAATAACCATATCTTGTTACATATTAACACTTTACTTTTCTTTTAGATGGAAATGTGATTCAATTCTTCTCTGTTTAGTGTTTCTTCTGATACAAAGACAAGATCTCACTATGAACTCAAACATTTTTCGTTCCCAAAAAGTGACCAAACGACATGAGCTGCAATTTAATTCAATATATAGAAGCATTGCTGACACACATGTAAAATAACGCGATCATTAAACATTAAACCACCTAATTCTAATATAAATCGAAACTGCGTGACGTTACTGAATGTAATGTTGAACCCATGAAGGGTTAATGACCGAAGCTTTGAGGTGTTGATGGACTCGATCTGTGTTTAGATCATCGCTCTGAATCTCATCCGGATGAAGACTTTGACAAAAACACGAGTTTATCAACTTCTTCTGCTAAAACCTTCAAGTGTTGATTTTAAAAAATGCATGAATCTGGAATAACTTCTTATGTATTGTTCAGATATTCACTAAATATTTTGGGGACCATGAGTTTTTTCTGAAAATGATTTTAAATAAATGCTGGATAGACGCTTAGATCATCGCTCTTAATCTCATCCGGACCAAGTCTTTGACAAAAACACAATTTTCTCAGCTATTAACTCTCAGATACTCATTCTGCTGAAAGTACTGTGAGAGAAACGCTGGCAGTGAAAGAGTCAATGTCTCGTAAAAGCTTTGAGATGGAGATGCTTCTCTAATCGTCTCGTGATCCTGCAACACATCAGCCAACACACGGAGGGAGAGAGCGAAGGGATCAAATAACAAGAGGAGGAGAAGAGGAGAGGAGGAGCGACAGCAGGAGAACAGCGTCCAGGACTGCAGACCTCACCCAGTCCCTCAGGACCGTCCTCATTTCCTCTGATCCAATCTGTGTTTCTCCGAGAACATCAGCCGTCGCCCCGAGACCACGCCAGCATTCCCTCATCCCGGAAACATCTTTGATTCCCGTCTGATCTGATGCAACGGCTAGTTATATCTGTGACTGTGGGTATCTGACTCAAGCTAAATCTGATGAAGTCAAGTCATTAATGACCCTGGATCACAATAGCCAACAATACATTGTATGGGTCAAAATTATCCATTTTTCTTTTATGCCAAAAATCATGAGGATATTCAGTAAAGATCATGTTCCATGAAGATATTTAGTAAATTTCCTACCGTAAATATATAAAACATGTATGTGTGTGAGTGAATGCTGCACAATCGTGAACATAAATGAACAACTTTAAAGGAGATTTTCTCCATTTTTTTGCATCCTCAGATTCCAGATGTTCAATAGTTGTATCTCGACCAAATATTGTCCTATCCTAACAAACCACACATCAATGGAAAGCTTATTTATCCAGCTTTCAGATTATGTATAAATCTCAATTTCATAAAAATTGACCCATGTGACTGGTTTTGTGGTCCAGGGTCACATGTATTATGTGTACAAGTTACCAATGAAAAACTTACTTGAATGCTACTCTACCGACTATACAGACCGAATACAATAAACATCACTGCTATATAAACAAATATACATTAGCAAATGATTGCTAAATCACATGACAATAAGATAATCAGTGACAAAAATAAATAAGATTTTTTATCAAAAATAAATAAGTGGCATAAAACAAAAAAGAGTTTCACTTTATTTTAAGGTGTCATTGTTACAGTGTAATTATATATTTAAGTACTGAGTAATATTAAGCATGTACTTACTATAGGGTTAGGGTTTGGTTGAGGGTTAGTTGCATGTAATTATGCATGATTTACTGTTATTACTATGGTAAGTACATGTAACATATGTAACAAGGACACTGTAAAATAAAGTGTTACCCAATAAAGTGAAATTTTTTATCTAATGAGTGTCTAGTAATCTTTCCTAATACTAGTTGATTAAACATGTTGAACAGTCTTGTAAAAACTATTCCTGATTCTGAATAATCCTGAGCCTTTTACCAGAGGGGAGAAAAGAATAAATAATTAAGAAGAATATTGTGGAAATTACCCTATAAAGACGTGACCTAAGCGCGTACAGAATGTTCTGACACACGCCTGTGTCCACTTGTGCTGGGTGTGTTTGTGCGCGACACAACCCTTCTGATTATTATGTTTGGATCTGTAATAATGCAACATTTACAGACGCAACTGGACGTTGCAATTAGTTTCATTTTGTTTTGAGGGGCTCGAACCGGTTAGAATCAAAGCAACCGTGCAGGCAGACAAATGTCCTTGAGTTCCTCCGCCTCTATTGGGTTAGTGGCTCTCAGGCCCTAAAATAAGAGCGTAAATTAAATTCCAGGCGACCCGAGGAGAAGCAGCTGTAGAAACACAGAGAAGATATGTGTGTGTGTGTGTGGGGTGGGGTGGGGTGGGGGGGGGGGGGGGGGGGCATGAGCTCATTCTATAAGACACTTAAAATCAGCCACGAAATGTTATGACGTCCAATCGTTTAGTCCTCTTATACTCCGCTCCTGCAAGCTCACGCTCATCTGTGTCAAACACTTTAGATTTACAAAGACTCGACGGTTGCCAGATTGTGGACGTGCAACAGGAACGAGTGCAAATGACAATAAAGGCGACGAGACATGATTTATCCGTGTTTTAATATGCCTCGTGTGTGTCATCTTTTCAGATGGATACCGAGGCTTTTCAGGTCGGGTAGAACTGCGATCTCTGAACCAGTTTGATTGCTGGCTTCAATCGCTGTGTTTTCCACTAACTGGCAACCCGGAGTGTCGAAATACTATTGGGTAAATTGGCAAAGTGGGCGGAGTCACACTGACCAACACAAAAACAGACATTCCGACACGGAACACACATTTCAAAATAGATTTACTGGTTGTAGTGTGTGAACTAATTTGCATGATTTTGTCTGTATAGAGTTTTGAAAGCCACGCCCACATCTCAACATCCAATCAAACACCGATACACAGAATAATAATCCATTACACTCTGATGAACGTAACGTCACAATATGGAAAATATACTATCGTTTCACTATGACTTTAATAAGGCCAAAACATACCCTGCATTTGGGCTAGGTGACATGAATAAAACAACTAAATATCCTATAATATTTATTAAAATAAAGCAACATGGTGAATGCGGCAAGTGCTTTATTAATAAAAATAATATATTATGTAATATTTCCCTGTGTTCAATTTGTGGAAAAAATATGCCTTGATTATTTATAACTACACTTTCCTGCATTTTACTTTTTTTTTTTTTTTTTTGCATTTAATATTTTGAATTGGTTATTTTGATTGAAAAAAAAAAGTATTCAAAATGTTCAATAATTTTAGAGCAAATACATATGTATTAAAATCTATAACAAGTGTGTTTTAATTTTTGAATTAAACATTTTGCATTTAATAGTTTGCAAAATAATTTTTGAATCAAAAAAAAATATTAAATTTTTTGCATTTAACATTTTGATTAGAAAAAAAAAATATTACATAAATTTTTACAGCAAATGCATAACCTATATCAAATGTCCTCAAAAGGCTGAAAACATTTTAATAAATATAATAAATATAATTTAACAAATACATTGTATAAATATTGTATAATTATATATTATTTGATAAATATAATAAATCATAATTTATATTTTAATATAATTTGTAGAACTTTTTTCTATCCACATCGCCCAGTCCTAACACGCTCATTCCCGGGGCCACCCATCGGGAGCATGTGTCCCTCACCTGTTGTCATGACAGCTGGTCCCTCTTCAACAGCACATCGGGCCCCAGCACCTGTCCTACTGTTACACACTCTCTGCTGTGAAATGAATCCACCCTTGTCGTACAACAGGTATGCGTTTATAAAGAAGACAACAGGGATATTGTGTCGCTGCACGCTTCGCCGCTCTTGAGTGGGAACTCCATTTTGTTCGGAAGTGTCGGAGGGAAACTCTGCTGTTGTTATTGGACAGACGCACCAAAAGCCATTCGCATGATGGAAATATCGACAGGAGAGTGACTTTTACTGCTTACTTTGGCTGCAAACCCAGCTCTTGCCATGCAGACAATCAAACAAGTCATAGAAGTGCAGGAAAGAGGTTGAAATTTGCCTTATACAAGAACACATGAACACATGTTTAATGATAAGATCACATGCTAAGCAATCCATCAAATCAAGGTTTCATTCCTCAAACGGGCCAGAAACACGCTTGATGTGATTGATTGACCACACAGTCTCATTGGGGGAATTCAGGCTGATTGGGACACTTTTCCCATTAAAATCTCCCAATCAACAAATGCGTTCTTGCATTGCTCTGGTGGAAACGCATTTCAAATAACTCAATTTTAATTAATTTGCTCAACAAGATTCCCTTCAAGCTGTTTCTCTGCCATTCTCTGACCTGAGAGAAAACTAGCCAAGAAAAGCTGACCGTAGAAGACAACGCCTACAATAAAACTCCTAGCGGCAATGCATACTTGTGTTGCATTATGAATGCTGGTCTAAAACATTGCATAAACCCAGATCCAAAGCATCTGCGCTCATGCACTTGAGTAGAGCTTCTTTAAACTGCAATGCTTGATGTAAAGCAATCCGAGGGCGTCTTCTTGAGCAAACCGGCCTGTGCATAAAGCTGATGCATCAAGGGAAGAAAGAAAACTAATGCTGAGTGCATTTTCTGTGCCAAGCTCTCACTCGGAAAACCTGCCAAGACCTCTCAGAGCCCAACCAGAACCAGAGCTTTTACTGATAAACTGCCTGAATCATATGCCAAAGCTTGATGAAGACTATAAAAGAGAAGGGGGTAAATATTAATTAGAGATAAAATGAAAAAGAAATTCGTCTTCCAAACACCAAAAAGCAACATGGTGTTGACTGAATCATCAGATGAGAGGCCATTTCACACCAGTGTGGAGAATGTTGCATGAGTTCTCGCACTGCAATGAGAAATAGTTTCACAGCAGATCTCATTCACACCAACGGATCACAAATGCACTATGCATAAGGTTATTCAGGGAAACAGCTTGCTCATTTTATAAGGAATAATGCCAAAATGTTCTTTATTTGCATTGCACAAAAGGTTCTTTATAGTGGAAAAATGGTCTTTTTAAAATGTTCTTTACACTAAGAAATGGTTCTTTTAAGAACTGTTCACTGAAAGGTTCTTTGGTGAACCAAAAAAGGCATCGCTTTTTATTTTTTAGGGATACATATGCATAAAAGGCTCTGATCAGATATCCAGGTGCAAACCGTCCCCCAGAGCCTTGAATGCGTCCAGGATAATAGTTAAATATATAGTAGGTGTGGCTCTAGTGTAAAAACAAATGGAATCTCTGAGCTGAGCACCATCACTCCAGGGTGCCCACGCTCTTGTTGAACAAAACCATCTGGAGCTGCTTTAAATTCCAGAGAATTTGCAAGTTTCAGGTCTTCTTTAGCACCTCTAAATCCCCTCACGCCTCCCACCATTAAACCAATGAAGCAGCCGGCTGTCAGAATACACAATACACTCCTGCAACTCTGCTGAATGTTGCTGGGGGACACACAATCACTATGGGGACTGCATGGCACACTACGCTCTGCTGGCATACTATCATACTTGTTTGTGTATAGTATGTGAAAGTCAGAGTCTGTGAAGTCATGTATAGTATGTGAAATTGTGCATAAGTGAAACTCAGAATGCATCAAAATGTGCCAAATGTAATGCACAAGTCTTAATTGTCCATTTTCTGTGCCTTTTTACCTTTCCTTGACTCAACATTTATGCTACGAAGTGATAAAAATATTGGAGTGCATATGCAAAATAATCATTTTAATATCTGCAATGAGACTGGCTACACTTGTTGAGTCATGCAATGCAACTAGGTCATTAAAATGTTCATCTTTGTGCATGCTATTAAGCGCGGTTGAATACTGCACAGTATACAAATAAACCTTTCCAAATTGCACGAGACTACGTGCATGCCTTCATGACATCACAAACGCTTGCGGTGCGTTACATGCGTGCCATTATGACATCATGTCCGACTGTTTTGCTGCACTGGAGTCTGATGTTTCCCATTAAGCGCTAATGTGGTGAGCGCGTAACCGCGACAGTCCGGATAGCGTGCGCAAGTATTTTTAATTTATTGAGTGCGATTTATGCGCACTTGCCCAGAGTGATCACGCAAAGGCCGCATTAGTGCTGCAGCATGACAAATAAACGCTCTCTATAGGCCCTTATAAAACTAAGCCCTGCGGCGATTATCTGAATCATTTACATCCACAACCCCTGGAAATGTCACGCATAGTCATTCGCAAACAGACGCTAACAGCATCGCGACGACGCGACGCCTGAAGTGTAAAAACACAGAGCCGTGAGATCGACTGAAGGATATTAGTAACCCGCTGCGGTTCTGTCATGCAACAACAGTAACGTGTGAAACGGTGATTTCTCTTTGGAGTACCGCAGTGGAGATGATGGGCACCGGATCAACATCCATTTCAGGTCACCGAGAGCAACATCCCAGATTTCCACATTTATATCATAAGACGACGAGTTAGCACATCACAAACTGCTAGATCACAACCACACTGTCATTTTACAGATTACAGTAACCCACTGGTGATGCAAATGGCTGTTTGCGATCTGGATAACTCCAGCCATCTGACCACGCCTGTTTGCATCCATATTCTAGTGTACCGTTATTCCAAAGATTCCCACTATTGATTACGCACATAGTACGGCATCAATCCTGGTTTGTATATAACATATTATATATCTTAAACAATTATTTAAACACATAAAGGCCTCTAAATCTGTATCCGCATTTAATACACCTGGATTTATATCATTGACGCAAACTCCTCTCATTTGGACACCATCACCACCCACGTATTTATGGGAAAATCACTGTTAGTATTGCGGCAAACGCGGTCTGAGCGAGCGCGTTTCAGCCTGTATGTTCCCAATGAAACATTTGATGATGAAATAAAGGGTTCTTTTGCACTTACCGATAAAAGAATGCGTGATAAACTTCACCGCGTTTGGAGTCCGCAGCGCGCAATGAGCGAGAGAGAGGCTGGACACACTGCGCTGGGAGTGACCGATGCGCACTGACTCCCTCCCCGTCTCTGCTGCACTGAAACACGGGGCGGGGATTTTACCAAACCTACTATAGCCAGAAATAGTGGCCTTCGCCATAGTAGCGGGGGAAACATTTGAATTGTTTAAGAGAACCGATTCGATTGATTCAATGAACCGATTCACTGATTCATCTCCAGCGTTGCGCGGTCAGATGTGTTTGAATGAAGTCTAGCGTGATCGCGACTTCTTTTGAGTCGATTCTTCTGAACTGATTCAAGCTTTTGCAAATCACAGGGTAAAACAAATGTATGGGCGTAGGCCTACAATATGAGGTAACAAGTTAGAAGAACCATAGGCTACTCAACGTTTGCTACAATCTTGGTGGGAAGATAACAATGATAAACAATAGGTAGGCTATCTAACCACAACAAATAAAGATTAAAATGAAAATCAATCGGTGAATCTGACCGTAAAAAAAAAAAATCATAACATCAATTGACAATTATTTTCGATGATATGGCAAAAACATAAATGGAGAATCTCAATTAGTAATTAAATCAACCGAAAACACAGAAGTAAAAAGCAGAATCTAACTAAATATTTGACTACTACTAAAAGAAAAAGAAAAGATAGACTTTATTCATACACATCTGAACGCGCAACGTAGGAGATGAATCACTGAATCGGTTCACTTAAACAGTCGAATCTCCACGCTACTATGATGAAGGCAGCAATTTCAAAACAAAAAGAAAATGACCCTAGCCTAGACTTTATTCATGAGCATCTGAACAACACGGGAGACGAATCAGTGAGTCGGTTCATTAAAACAATAGAATCGATTCGTCCAAACAAATCAAACGTCTCCCCGCTACTATGATGAAGGCCGCAATTTCAAAACAAAAAGAAAACGCTAATGGGATATTACTAGTCACGTTAGGTCTATGGGCTGTTCTAAGGTCAGTGGATATATGATGTTTAGGCCAGACACCATGCTTTCATGAAGAAAATATGATGCACTTAAATGTCAAAACCTGTTTTTGCGGCCTAAAACTATTGTTGGTGCACATGTGCAATTTAAAACACAATGATGTTGCTTCAAAACATTCATGCAGTAAATATCTTTGTGTATTGTGTCTGTCTTTTGATTTTATAGCTGTTAAATAAAGGAAACTACACTTCTTGTTGCTGTTATTTGGGATCTTACTGAATTAAAAACATTAGCCTAAACCTTGTATGCCAATATATTGTAGTTAAAGTGTCCAGTTCAAATATGCAGACCGTTTTCATGAAGTATTTACATCTTCTCCAATCAGATGAAGAACATGCAGCGTCACACAGACACACACACACACACACACACACACACACACACACACACACACACACACACACACACACACACACACACACACACACACACACACACACACATTCATAATTCAAAGAGAAGGCCTTTCATACACAAAGAACCAGAATGGACTTCCTGTTGGGTGGGTCTGGAAATTGTCTGTCCACCAACAAGGACAACAAGCTCATCCACTGCTACTCTGTTTTCAGTGTGTTCGCATGTCATCCGGGTTATGGATCGGCCTATATACTTAATCTTAATCATCAAACATTCACTGAGATTTCAATGTTCACACTGATTTGATTTCATACATAATTTGATTATGGATGATGAGATCCACTCGCCCCTCAGTTTGTGTGTAAGGAGAAACTTATCAAATAAATTGTCACATGTTCATTAGAGGCTTTAATTCTAGTAAACATTATCAACACCATGGATATATAAATGACTAAGATTATTAAAATAAAAAAATAATAATTATTTTTAATGAAAAAATTATATGAAAATAATATAATAAATACATAAATATGTATTATTACAAATAATATATTAATTAAATATAAATATAACACTTTACAATAAGGGCTCATTTGTTAACATTAGTTAATGCATTAACTAACATGAGCTAAAAATTAGCAATATATTTTTTATCATATATAGTAAATTTTAACATTAATATAGTCAGTCTTTTTTCCTTAGAATTGGACTTTATAACACACAATTGTGTTTATATCTCGCAATTATGAATTTATAACACACAATTGGGAGTTTATATCACGCAATTCTGACTTTATATCTCGCAATTCTGAGAAATAATGTCAGAATTGTGAGATGTAAACTCACAATTGTGAGATAAAAAGTCGCAATTATCTTTTAAAATGTTTTATACTGTGGCGGAGACAAGCTTCCATAGGAATCTGCTCTTGACGGGCTATATGAGCTCATCCTGCCGTCCCGCCCGAAGGACAGATTCCTCTCGGTCTCCCGGTCCTGCTGTGGGACGGGCCTCCAATCTACTGAGAGGAACACCAGGATCAACAGGTCCACCGTCCCTGCCCAGGGCAAACAAGACCCCTCTGAGCTCAGGAATGTCCAGGAGAGAGAGAGAGAGAGAGAGAGAGAGAGATTTAAAGGAACAGTGCGCTCAAACAGTATTTCTCTACATTGTTCACTAGGGTTTGGACCAACAATAGTGTAAATGACATCAGATCCTTCATTTTCGGGGTGAGCTGCTCCAGCACACATGACGGGGAATGAACGAACACAGCTGTTCAAGTCCAGCCAAGAGTCAGTTCACTGTGAGGGAAAAGAGGAGTGCGCACATCTGCGAAGTTACCACACTCAAAAAATATTTAGATTTATGTATATAAATAATTTATACATGTATTTATATTGCATATAACATTTCCATCCATCTGGATTAGACAGTTTTAACATAAAAAAAACTAATAGCATAAGGTGAGGCATGTTTGTCATGCATCCATTTGACTATTCAAAATGCATTCATTCAAATTGCTTATAATCAGCATAAATCTGTTCATTGTGAAAACAATTGTTTATTCAGTTAAAAAGTATGAACAGGATTAAAGTTAGGCTAGCTTTGAAACTTTGATTTTATCCCTTAAAACTCATCTTTGATCACCAAAATGACATATTTAACCATTTTTTCCTTGAAAATAAATGTCTTTATGCCTTGAAATATCTTGAGTGTAACTCGACACCCTTGACTCATTTAGTATGTGCGGTTCTATGAATATGCAAATGAGCCCCGCCTCCACTCACTCACTCAGCTCAGAGATCCACTGGTTGACGATCACACGTTGATCTGATTGGTTACAAGGTAGTTTGTGACGTCAGAAACACCAGCGATTTCAAAGCGTGTTTTTGAGACTGTCTTTGGTTCACTGCAGTTTTAAGGAGGAAATACTCAGCAATGCTGTCGACTTATGAACTTACACATGCTTTGTCTTAAAGCATATTAAACACACCACATACACACATAAACAACATTAAAAATTTTATTTTCAAGTATGGGACTGAAACAAGGTCTTACCTGTTTCTTCATGTATGTATGAATGTATGTATCAGTTTATTTGTTTATGTTAAAACTGTAATGCAAAAATGTCCATTATAAATAGGCCTTGAGTGCAGATGCACCGCCCTGACAGACGACACAGTAAAATGATTAATGACTTTACTGTAAATCATTTCACATATCAGTGATGTTCAGCTGCAGCTTCATTTGCGTGAGTCTGTTAGCTGTCACTGTAGAGAGCATAACTAAGGCTAAACCTGAGTGTGAATAACTTTATTCCCTTGATGTTGTTTTCAGGCTCTACTAGAACTTGAATGTTGATTATTTTCCTCATATTCTCCATTGTTGCGGCTCCTCTCTTCCCAGTCTGTCAGTAACGCTCTGTTTACTTCCTGTCTCTATGAAGACACTGTGCTCTGATTGGTCGGCTGGAGCAGTGTGTCGTGATTGGTCGAGCGCTTTGAGTGTGTTTGGGAAATGTCCCGCCCCTTTCCATAACCGCCAGTTTAACACACTACTAACTAACTCAACCAGGCCCCGCCCCTTTATTCTGCGTATGAATTATTTAAATGAGGAATATTGTGACATGTCCGTTGTTATGATACTGTGGCTCTTTAATGGTGTTCTTGGAGTCCAAAAGGTTTTACAGTTTTTCTAAATCACTGACTACGTTTACATGCTGTCAAATATCGGGTTATGGTCGGGTTAAGGTCACTATTTGGGTTTCTGAAACATTTGGAATAACCCGTTTACATGCGTGAGCAGAGAGAGTTACTCCTGTATACATGGAATTTGTAATCAATTGGCAATATCCCGATGTAAACGGCGACGCACGGTTAGCGTCTGGACGTACGGACAACCTTAAGACGCAATATGCGTCATTTCCGATTCTTCTTCCTGTATCCAAAGGCAACAGCAGCAGCAGCAGCACGCGGATAATGAATAGTTCGGGGCAGACAGCGATCGCCTTTGTTTGCGCTTTCCTCCTCGCTCCAAAAGTCTGGTGCTGTGCTGCGTCTCGCCATGTTTACCTCTACTTCTTGTTTACTTCCGGTATACTGCACGCGGGTTTCTGTATGCGCCGTCTCTACTCAAAAGACCAAGATTCCTTGCGAATAGAACATGCGCAGAACACAAATCAATGTTCCTTTTGATGGGGATATGCCGATACGCGTTTACATGAACAAATATTCGGGTTAGAAAAGGGGTACCCCAGGGATCATATCCGGGTTTTTAAAAACCGGGATATGAGCATATCCGGGTTTTTGCCGGTGTTTACATGGCCGTGCGCGACCGGGTTATTGCTAATATCCCGGTTTTGAACGGGTTATTGGCTGCATGTAAACGTAGTCACTGACACATTTTTTGAAACAGTCTTAAAGGGATAGTTCACCCAATGATCTTCTTTTGTGTTCAAGGTGTTAGGGCTGGTCATGTGATCTTCAACAATCATTCAGGTCTGTGAAAGTCCTGGAGTTTTTCTGATTGGTCAATGGAACTTAGAGCTGGGACTGCAAAACACAGAAAAAACATGTTTGATAATAAAAGCGGCTGATGTCATAATATACTATTACTGTACATTTACACACACACACACACACACACGCTCACACACACACACACACACACACATACACGCTAACCCGACCCCTAAACCAACCCATCACACACACATACACACACACACACAATTTTTTTAATTTCAAAAAACACCATTTAGTGTTAACCATCTATGTTTTTTTTAGACCGTTTGGTTTATTAGGACACAGGGGATTTCCTCATAAACCATGTTTATGTTGTAAGACCCATGTTATTATACACATTTGTGTCCTCATAAACCACACACACACACACACACGTACCGATTCCTCTGGCCGCGGGTCTGCTGGTGTCTCGTGCTCTGGCAGGAGAGTCTCTGATTGGCTGGAAGTCTCGTCTCTGAGTGCTGGATTTACTGTAAGCTGGTTTCACAGGTGGAGCTTCTTCAGGACTGCTGGACCACCAGTTAAACTAGTTATTGGGCAAAATGGTAAAAAATTATGAGTTAAATTAGAATGTTATCTTCAATTAAACAGCTTACACAAAGGAAAATGATACATTGAAAAACTATTGTTTGTCAAATTAAATGTAATTCATTTATGTGATTGGGCTCTTGACTCGAACTTTTATTATTAAAGGGGTGGTATAATGCCCTTTTCACAAGATGTAAAATAAGTCTCTGATGTCTCCAGAGTGTGTGTGTGAAGTTTTAGCTCAAAATACCCCACAGATATTTTTATATAGCATGTTAATATTGTCACTTTTTGAGAGTGAGCAAAAACACACAGTTTTTGAGTCTGTCCCTTTAAATGCAAATGAGGAAGAATGTGGTGTAGTCTCTACCAGCCGTTTGTTGTAGTTCTTAAAAAGCGATTTCTTTAAAAGCAAATCTCTCCCTTTGCTTTGAACTTTGAGTGTTGTAACTTTGCAGATGTTGTTTATGATCAAACAGCAACATTACACACTAACTAAAGTTAGAAAAGTCAAATCATAATCAACCAGCCCTTTAATATTTCCCTTCAGTATGATATATGATATTTCCACCTGCTCTGTGTCCATGTGGGCGATGGGCTCATTCAGGAATCTGACATTAGTCCTGATGAACCTGCAGTTGTGTGGATGTGGGATGTTTCGGCTCTCGGGCTCTTCCGGGTCTCTTGCAGGACATGATCTATGGTTCTGATAAACTCTGACCGGATCAAGACGCTCCGGCACCGTCTCATCAAAGATCCTGAAGGTGTTTGACCTGCAGATATAACGTTAGAAGACAGAGTCTGACATCAGATCTTCGGGAAAACAGGGAGTTACAGTATCACGTATACTCACTGGAAAGACTCCAAAACCTTCTTTTTTCGAGGCAGATATATTTCTGCATTATGGTACATTTGCTCTTGCATTGAATGCAGAATAAAGAGGGTTCAGAGCTGTTGGCGACTGGTTGCTATGCAACAGTGACGATACGAAATCTGACACCCACTCATGAGGCTTTCTATAAAACAGACAATAATGCAGAGAAAGAGAAGATAACTGAAATTATGTAATCGATTTATGTAAGAGATCAGGTCTGTGGTCAACTTTTTGGTAATGCCAGTAGCATAAAGGTACAATATTTGTATGGAAATGTTTTTTGAAACATGTTTTGTGTGTGTGTGTGTGTGTGTGTGTGTGTGTGTGTGTGTGTTTACAAAGCATACAATGTATGTTGATGAAAGAGTATATTCTGCTCACCAGGGCTGCATTTATCTGATCATACAATACAGTAAAAATTGTGAAATATTTTTACAGTTTAAATCATCTGTTTTCTATGTGAATATATAGTAAAGTGTAATTTATTCCTGTGATCAAAGCTGAATTTTCAGCATCATTACTCCAGTCTTCAGTGTCACATGATCCTTCAGAAATCATTCTGATGATTTAATGCTTCATATTTTTGTTGAAATCTTGCTACATTTATTTTCAAGATTCTTTGATTAATAGAAAGTACTGCATTTATTTGTTTGTAACAATGTAAAAGTATATACTGTCACTTTTGATCAATTTAGTGTGTCATTGCTAAACAAAAGTATTAATTAAAAAGAAGCATAATGACCTCAGATATTTGAACAGTAATGTAACTTCAAGTACTACAGTATTTTAGTACTATTGCATATGAATTTAATAATTCAGTACTATGGAATAAATCAAAGCACCATGATTTTGCCTTCTGAGACCATCACTGTATGTGGAACTGTGCAGTACTTTTGAACAAAAGTCAAGTGTTTCCACGTTGTATTATTTATTCATTTATTTATTCAAGTATTTATGAGGGAAAAAAGTGTCCTTGTTACATATGTTACATGTACCTACTGTAGCAATAACTATAAATCATGCATAATTACATGCAACTAACCCTCAACCAATTCCTAATCCTAATCCTATAGTAAGTACATGCAGTTTATTATTATTATTACTCAGTACTTAAATATATAATTACACTGTAACACGGAGACCTTAAAATGAAGTGTAACAGAAATCATTAAGTAGATCTTAAAGTGCAATAAAGCCCATGTTTGCATTACTCCTGAAGCGAGTTGGAGAGTCGGAGAACATGTGCATTCCAGGATCACAGTTTTTCCACTAGCAAGAAAAAAACCTCAGTGGAAATCTGAAAACAAACCAGTTTCCTGTTCTTTCACTGCTTCCGTTCTGTTATTGCTTCCTGTTTCAGTCTGACATGTAATGTGGTTAAACCTGGATGTAAATAGATGCATAAACACATAAAAATATTATATATATATATATATATATATATATATATGAAGAGTTCAGATGCAAAAGCCTCTAAATGCCATCTGAAATTTTCTTATAGAATGATCATTTTTATCAAGCTTGTATATTTAAGTTAAGTAATTTCACTTAAATGACAATTAATAGGTAATCTTCATTGCCATTAGAGTGAAATTATTGAATTTAAATATACGAGCTTGATAAAAATGATCATTCTATAAGAAAATTTCAAATGGCATTTAGAGGCTTTTGCATCTGAACTCTTCATATATATATATATATATATATATATATATATATATATATATATATATATGAAGAGTTCAGATGCTCTAAGTGCCATCTGAAATTTTCTTCTAGAATGATCATTTTTTATAAAGCTTGTATATTTAAGTTACAAAATTTCACTTAAATGGCAATGCAAATTACCTATTAATTGTCATTTAAGTGAAATTACTTAACTTAAATATACAAGCTTTATAAAAATGATCATTCTAGAAGAAAATTTCAGATGGCACTTAGAGGCTTTTGCATCTGAACTCTTCATATATATATATATATATGTTTTAGATAGATCATTCAAAGAAGCATGAGCATCCACAAACAACACAGAATCATTGTGTGGATTGTCTTGAAGTTAAAAGGGAAAGTCAGATTTAACCAGTTTAGCAGGATAACTTTAAATATGTTAAAAGACCTCGGTCAAACACGACGTTCAGGAAACCCTGATCCAATCAATCAAACCCCGAGTCCATTAAAACACTGAGTGACCGGCGCAACGAACGCCACTTCAAATACAGGCAAAACTGTAATATTGTGAAATATTAATATAGTTTAAAAGAACAGTTTTCTATGTGAATATACTGTAAAATGTAATTTATTCCTGTGATCAAAGCTGAATGTTCAGCATCATTACTCCAGTCTTCAGTGTCACATGATCCTTCACAAATCACTCTAATATGATGATTTGCTGCTTAATTATTAATATTTTCAATGTTGAAAACAGTTGTGCTTCTTCAGGTTGTTGTGTTATTTTTCAGGATTCTTTGATGAATAGAAAGATATTTGAAAAAGAAACATTTTGTGACATTCTAAATATCTTAACTGTCACTTTTGATCAGTTTAATGGAACATACAATGATACAATGTTCCACTAAAGTTCCAATGATGTCACTTAAGTTTCCAAACACTTGTTGGTCTCAGCTCATTTGCCTGAGATGCTTTTGGGAAACCCAGAGAGATCCCGAACAAAGAGCCCGGCACATTCCATCAGAGAGAGGCCCGGATCCGGGATCTGTGGAGTCTGACAGATATTGTGATTTCTTTGATCAACTCAGACCTGAGCACATCAAACTGTTCCCAGATCAGTCTGAGAGCAGTCCGTCTATTCACAGACACAAGCCCTAGTTAAGCCTCTGATCTAATCTTGCAACTGTCAGCTAAGAGGATTCCAGTCTCTCTAACCATGCAGATTAGCCGAAGTGAAGCATGCTGGGAGAAAAAGGACACCCCGGGGACTCTGTTTTTGTGTCTCTGATGCAACATGTTCAATCTGAGAGACGCTTTGAGCTCAGTTCTGAAGACATTATGATGTTAGCAATAATTCCTGATGCAGTTTTGATGTGGACAGAAGCTGACGCTGCATGACACGTCACACACCACAGTCTCACACACACTCCACCTTAAGAGAGCTCTGTGAGGAAGGATGGGTTTTTCCCGGAAACACAAGCGCCGGATGCCGTGATTGGTCGATTATGCATGAAGTGAAGATCTCCTGAAAGAGGATAATCAGAGGACGATATTCATATCTCTGAACAGCCAGAAAGCCTGTCATACTCATTTAATAACAAGTCAAAAATGCAATGAAACAGTCTGTACGATGTTTGGGTGTATTGATAGAGGTTTATTAGTCTGATCAACTTTACATCAAGCGGTTTTTAATTTTTAATATAATTATCTATAATTCAATAATTCAATTTTTTTTAATTTTTTTTAAAAAGAAGTCTCTTCTGCTGAATTTATTTGATAAAAAATAAAGTAAAAAATTTGAAATATTAGTACAATTTAGAATAGCTGTTTTCTATGTGAATATATAGTAAAGTGTAATTTATTCATGTGATCAAAGCTAAATTTGTAAAAAAAAAAAAAAAAAAAATTTTTTAAATCTTTTAAAATATATAATACTTTATAAGATAACAATCCAGTTCAATATTTGATATTGTTTTATCTTTGTAGAGTGTTGAGTTTGAATGGATGGATCACAACTCTTAAGTTTGTGTTTTGCTTTGAGAAAGTTGCATAAAATCAAACAAGTTATTCACATTTACAACCCTATGCTAATAAATATAAACAACAAATGACAATTGTGGGGTTCTGGTTTTGTTCTTCAGGGTCAGTTGATGTCACACAGAGGTATCTGGTGAAGATCTGGCCAGTGTTTGGGTTTATTGATTGCCGGTGCCGATGGGACTGGGTCGGGTTTCAGTATCGAGTGCCAAATCCACGAATCTCCAGTTTAGAGATGCGTCTCTCGTTGGAGAACTGAGCGCGGTCGATCCGAGAGCTGGGACTGCCCACCTTACTGAGCCAGTACATCCTAGAGAGAGAGAGAGAGAGAGAGAGAGAGAGAGAGAGAGAGAGAGAGAGAGAGAGAGAGGAGAGAGAGAGAGAGAGAGAGAGAGAGGGAGAGAGAGAGAGAGAGAGAGAGGAGAGAGAGAGAGAGAGGAGAGAGGAGAGAGAGAGAGAGAGAGAGAGAGAGAGAGAGAGAGAGGGAGAGAGAGAGAACATGTCAGAGAATATGGAATATGATGCACGAGTGAGTCAACTGGACTCGTTTGAAGAGACTGTCATTTTCTGAACTCGACATCATCTCTATGTTCCACAGAAGAAAGACAGTCAATCACAGGTTTCACAGCTGTCATAAATCTTACAGGTTTTTTTGGTTTTTTTTTTTTACAATGCAGGTTTAGAACGACAAGAAAAAACGGCATAAGAAACACTGACAAAAACATAAACAAAGATCTTATTTTTTGCCCAACTACAGGAGGATAAACAGCATCCATTTTCTTTTTCGAAAACAAGGGCGAGGGCGAGGCACACACACACACACACACACACACACACACACACACACACACACACACACACACACACCCTAAACCTACCTATCAAACACACCCACACACTAACCCAACCCCAAACCCACACACACACACACACACAAACCCGAACCCTAAATCTACCTATCACTCACTCACACACACACACACACACACACACACACACACACACACACACACACACACACACACACACACACACACACACACACACACACACACACACACACACACACACACACACACACACACACACACACACACACACACACCCTAAACCTACCTATCAAACACACCCACACACTAACCCAACCCCAAACCCACACACACACACACACACAAACCCGAACCCTAAATCTACCTATCACTCACTCACACACACACACACACACACACACACACACACACACACACACACACACACACACACACACACACACACACACACACACACACACACACACACACACACACACACACCCTAAACCTACCTATCAAACACACCCACACACTAACCCAACCCCAAACCCACACACACACACACACACACACACACCCTAAACCTACCTATCAAACACGCACACACTAACCCAACCCCAAACCCACACACACACACACACACACACACACACACACAAACCCGAACCCTAAATCTACCTATCACTCACTCACACACACACACACACACACACACACACACACACACACACACACACACACACACACACACACACACACACACACACACACACACACACACACACACACACACACACCCTAAACCTACCTATCAAACACACCCACACACTAACCCAACCCCAAACCCACACACACACAAACCCGAACCATAAACCTACCCATCACACCCACACACTAACCCGACCCCAAACCCACACACACACACCCTAAACCTACCCATCACACCCACACACTAACCCGACCCCAAACCCACACACACACACACACACTGTTCCTCAAAGGGCTCTAAATGCATTCTTCTCCCTGTGGTCCGCAGCGCTGATCTTATATTGGATCAGAGAGTGAAAGAGAGTGTGTGAGAGTGTGAGAGAGTGTGTGTTCAGAGCATCTGCATGACTGCCCAATATCCAGCTCTATAATGGGCTTTCAGGAAGAGGAGGAGCTCGAGTCAAAGAGAACAACACGATCTCTACAGCAACAGCACAGGAACGGCCCCTGATAAAGAGTGTGTGTGAGCCTCGGGAATGACGGATCACAGACGGATCCGGGTTATTCCGGGGTTATCAGCCAGCCGTTACGAAAGCCTCCACTTTCACCAGGGTGCGGTTCACTCAGAACTGAGGAAACACAAACCCTGAGAGAGGAAAACACACACATGAACAGGCCTCACATCTCGGGTTTAAAGTGTTGATTCGTTTATATAGTGGACAAACTACACTGAGGGAAAATAGCTTTGAAAACACTTTCACTCAGAAATGGCTTGTAAATTTCACAAAGAAACAGCAAGTTATACAATAATGTCATACTTTTGACAATATGTTGACATTCAATTAATTGCAGTAAAAATATTTTTTATTTAAAAGATTTAGCCAAAATTATGATGTGTTTAATAGGACCAAACAGAGGCCCCTATTTTAACGATCTAAGCGCATGTTCTAAAGGTCACGGTGCAAGTTCACTAATGGCGCTTTTCCATTACCAGTACCAGCTCAACTCAACTCAACTCGACTCAGCTCGGCTCGGCTCGCTTTTCACTCCGTTTTCCATTGCAAATAGTACCTCCACAATAGTACCTGGTAGTCATAGCAACGCCGCAGGAAACTGCCGTGACTTAATCTTTTACGCGAGACGCGCGACACACCCCCGCTACCCACACACACAGGACAATGGAGGAAATCGAGTGTATGCTGTTTTTGGATGTTTTTGTTTTTATTTTTGCTGTTTTTTATTCAGGATACTCCGTCTGGCGCGTGCAATGATGACGCAGTGAATAGTGACGATTCTCTCTGACCAATCAGCAGTCTGCCGTGTTTTCACGTCACATTTTAGTATCGCCTCAGCTCGCCTCGGCTCGCTTAGAACCTCGCCGTAGGTGAGTTCTAAAAAAAGTACCTGGAAGCAGGTACAGGTACAACTTCTACACAGTGCAAAACCAAACAAAGGCGAGGCGAGTCGAGCTGGTACTGTGTAGTGGAAAAGTGCCATTAGTTCCGAATCCACTTTTGCTAGTTTAACGACGGGACAAATGATCGGCGCTCCCGGCGCATGGTCTAAAAGGGTTGTCTCGATTCTCTTCATGAGTAATGGGTGTGTTTTGGGATTTACGTGCGTTAAACCAATCAGAGTCTCATCTCCCATTCCCTTTAAATGACAGTTGCGCAAACGGATCTGCTCGTGCGCGAGGTTAAAGTGCGCTAGCAGAACATCTACGGGACAAGCCGGATTCACCATATCTTTATGTACACAATAATAATCTTTTACATTGTAACCCTTTTATTTTAAATATGGCATGTTTGTGTGCTTCTGTGCATCTCTGTGTGTGTAACAAGCAGAGTGTGTGTGTGTTGTGGACCCGCCTATAGGCGCACATTACTAACGCGCTCTTTAAATAACAAAAAAATATTGCGCAATTGACTTTCGACCAGGTTTCAGTCGGTCAATGGCTCAGTTCCTCAAAATAGCAACACGCCAACAATGCGCCAGAACACACACTCATTCTCAGACCAGCAGCCCATGGGCACACAAATGGGCGCAAATGCATTTGCTATTTAAACAACGTGAAAATGATAACTGCGTCAGGCTGAAACTAGCAAAACACACTTGCGTCGCGCTTGGCGCTGCATTGCGCTAGGTGTAAGATAGGGCCCAGATACTTTTATTGTTAATTTATGTAAAATGCATTATAATAATTGTATTTAATAATTAAAAATTTATAATTTCAAACTAGCATCTATATAGCAACCAAAATATATATATTTTTTATATTACATTATATTAATTTATAATTATTTAACTACACTTTAATGGCCTCTTCTGTGTGTTCATATATAGGTGATAGAGAACCCTTTAAACAATGAACTTTCCTCATTCTCACGCTCTGAATGACTGATCCGCTCTTCTGAAACACTCTCACTCTCTTTCATAAACCCGTACAGCTGTTCTCTGAATATATAAACACTGGAGTTTCTGTAGTGTTCATTGTGTTATGAAGGAAAGGAGTTTCCCATCTCCCCCTGTGAGGAAGTCAGATAACATTGACACGCTGTGATAGGAAGGAATTTCTTCATACAGATATGCATTTCCATAAACCTCAGTCTAACAATCCGCCGGACGCTCTCACTTGCTCTGGTCAAACACCAGGAACACGAGACCAGTGTGACACCAAAACACCAGCGACTGTTTACTAACTGTGACTGCAATAGTGTTACAAGTATCACTAGATCAAAAAAAAAAAAAAAAAAAAAGTTTGATTAAATATTGAATGCACACATATATATAGTCTAAAAGGTGTGTGTGTGTGTGTGTGTGTGTGTGTGTGTGTGCATGTAAAAAATTTAATTTCAATTATTACAAAATATTCAATAGATTAATTATAATAAAAATAAATATATAAACTATATATTGTATAAAATGTATATTTTATTTTATTTATATAATATATTTAAAATATATAATAACATATTTTATATTTACAAACAATTTAGAAAAATAGTTAATAAAAACAATAAATAATAAAATATATAAATATATAATATAAATATTAGATATAATATAATATGAATATAATATTAAACTCTCACTCAAAATAATATCTATATTTATAACAAATAATATTGTATTAAAAATAATACACAAAAAATATTAACTTTTTTATTAATAATTACATTTATATTATATTGTAATTATATTATAAAAACAGTAAGAAACAATACATAGTTCAGAACCAACAAATGATAATAAAATATATAAAATGATATAAATATTATATATATATATAAATATTTAACACTCACAAAAATAATATTTATATTTTATAATAAATAATATTGTATTAAATGTAATATAATATTAATATATTTACTTTTTAAATTATAACAAATTATATTATAAAAACAATAAATAATAAAATATATAAAATATAATATTAAATACCCACTCACAATAATATTTATATTTTATATCAGATAAAAATATTGTTAAACAATAATATAATATTAAATATATTTATTTTTTTAAATTACTATTTATATTTTAAAATGATAATTCATATATTATTGTATATTTTGGGGATTTATTAAAATGAATAAGCTTAACTATGAGCAATAGTAAAAGTGATTCTAGCAACCCACAACAATTCTGAAAGATTTGTAAGAAAATGCGTTTAATTAGATGTATGAGTGGCACATGACAGGAGACAGCTGTAAAATGTCATGAACACACAGTGTGATGATCCTGACGGTCCTGAAATGCTCTCTGGCAACACTTCTACACTTCAGAGTTCATCCAGATATCATTCAGGGATGGGCGGAGGCCGTCTGGGAACGTTCCTTCGGGATCTACAGTCTCATCAACGTCACCAACACACACACACCCGTCCACAACCCAGGAGAGTTCACCAAACCATCCCAACACGCCAACAAACAGATGAAGAGAGCCAAGTGATAACATTACAGAGGAAACAGACTGACAGATGTAAAAAAATGAGCTAATTTAGGTAAAGAAAAACAAGGAATGGGAAAACAAGTAAAGGGGGCGGGGCCTGGAGGTTTGCCATCCGTCTGAGTAAATATTTAATGAGCAAACACATTTGTGTTCACTTGCATCTCGTGTTCACCAGCTGGAATGAGGAAGAGGAGGCTTTCAGAAGAGGAAAAGCTTTTCTCATGCAATACTGGAGCTCTTTGTCACTGTATCCAGGCAATCGCATGTACAGCTACATGATCACACACACACACACACACACACACACACACACACACACACACACACACACACACACTCAGGGGGTTTCTAGATTGTGTAGCAGAGTGTAAGTAAATAGGACACGGTTCCACCAGAGAATCACAGCTAAAAATGGCTTTACAGGGCAGCGGCCACCTTAACCTACTTCAGAAACATAATCAAGTCTAAAAGTCCTTTCAAATCCCTTTCTCATTGAAAATACCTTTTCACTTAGAAATATGGAATATTATTTAAGTAAAATAGTTTGCGAATTCCATTTGATATGACTTTAAGACAAGAATCTTCTAGCTAGAAAGCAAAGTTCACTGGGACAAACTTTGATGTTGGCTTGACAAAGCCGTATGAAAGTTTTAACGTTTTATAAGCTTTACATTTTGTGAAGTAGAAAGAAAGAAACTAACATGACTGCTAGCATGAATTAGCATGTTGTTATCAATTTTACCAGATTTTTAACATGAACTAGCATTTTTCTGGCATTTAACACATTGCTAGCATGAATTATGTTGCTAACATGTTTTAACACGTTGTTAACATGAATTGGCATGTTGCTAGCACAAATTAGCATGTTGCCAGAATGTTGTTAACATTATTTAGCATGTTGCTAACATGTGTTAGCATGTTGCTAACATAATTTACATATAAAACATATTTTAGCATGTTTTCACACATTGTTAGCATGAATTAGCATGTTTGCTAGCATTTGATTTGATTTAACATTTTGCTAACATGACTTAGCATGTTTACTAACAGTAAAATTCATGCATGTTACTAGCATGTTTTAAAATCTTGCTAACATGATTGGCAATTTGTTAGCATGAATTATCATGTTATTAGCATGACTTAGCATGTTGTGTGTATGTGTTCAATGAACTCTAATGCTAATGTTGGTCAAAAACAAACTTTCAAAAGCAGTTTTTGTCTTGTCAAACGCAGGCGATGATACTGAAGCCGCTGAACGACTGTTTAAACAGATCAAGCTGACAGTAATGCTGTTATTATAGCGCTTAACAAACGCTGAAGAGCCTCATCAGTGTCTTCATCACCAGATTAATGATCAGACTCAGACTGCAACTGTGACACAGATTTCTGGACAATTACGCAAAAGAAATTAATTACATTAATGGACTACAGGGATTTAAGGGACTTTAAACCTACTGTGTGCATTTGAAGTAATACACAATTAAAGCTCAGCGATCATTCATTTTAGTAATATCCAGCATTATTGTTCAGGCCTCCATACTGAGCAGCGCACACACTGTACACGATGTTCAACGTTTCGCTGTTGTCACATGACCTCGTTATCTTTCATGTTTAATTCAGTGAGTGACATCCTGTTATCATCTCAGAAATATATGCAGTTATTTGGCATATTTCTTTCTAATTTTGTACAAAAAATATCTTAGTTTCATCAAATAATAGTTTTTAATAATAACAAAATATTTATTATAAAATTTAAAAATAATATTTGTCATTTATTGAATATATGTAGTTTTATTTTAGCATTGTTTATATACTATTATCGCTTTTATTATAATAATATTAATATTTATTAATATTTATTATTCATTATTGTATTAATATTAGCTTGAAATATGCTTTTGGCTTTGTTTTTTAATTATTACTAACGTTTAATTTATTTTTAGTTAAGTTTATATTTTTTTTTTGCATGTAATAAATGTAGTAATTTCAGGTAGTCGCCAAGGCAACAAGTTTCCCATCTAATATTTATATTTTATTTTAGCTTTATTTCAATTTAAAAAATGTTTTAAATACACTGTAAAAAACATAAGTTACTGCCTTAAACTTTTAAGTACATTAGACTTGTTCAAGTCATTTCAACTTAAATTAACTTACATTAAACTTAAACTGACTTAAAAAAATTTTGTTGAATCTTGTATAACTTAAAAAAGTTGAAAATTGCTTAGCTTATTTTGATGAGTTAAAGCGTTGTAAATATATGTTGTTATAACTTATTGATCATATAATTTTTTACAGAATGATTACTCAGATTTATTCAAAAACAAACTAAAAACTTCACAAAACAGAATCTCAGAAACATGAACAGAACAACCAACTAAACACAACAACGCACTGATGCAGATCTGAACGAAACACAAGGCTTAAATAGACAGCAGAGGAACTAATAAGACTAATTAATGAGACACACCTGAACTGAAACTCAAATCAAATCAGTAACCATGGAAACAAACAGGCAGGGGGCGGAGAAAGACGGAACTGAATTAATGAACAGATTAACCAAACACAGACCTCAGAGATATAATCTGAGTAATAATCAGAGACTCTGTCCGTGTTCTGTTTACGCCTCCGCCTTCTGGCAAACGCTGTCATAGCATGCCATATACTTAGATATTAGCAAACTTAACTCACATTAAATTGTATATTTTCAGTATACATTTAGTTTTGATTATCTTATATGTCGATTTGTTAATTGGTCTATTTATAGTGTATGTTATGTCTACCTGTTGTTTGTCCTGCTAATTTGTTTTTCCTATTTATGCTTGTACTTACTTTGCACATTTCTGACCCTGGACCACAAAACCAGTCGCATAGAGCAATTTTATGAAATTGAGATTTATACATCACATGAAATGAAAGCTGAATAAATAAGCTGTCCATTGATGTGTGGTTTGTTAGGATAGGACAATATTTGGTCGAGATACAACTATTGAACATCTGGAATCTGAGGATGCAAAAAAATCGAAACATTGAGAAAATCTCCTTTAAAGTTGTTCATTTATGTTCACGATTGTGCAGCATTCACTCACACACATACATGTTTTATATATTTTATTTACGATAGGAAATTTACTAAATATCTTCATGGAACATGATCTTTACTTAATATTCTAATGATTTATGGCATAAAAGAAAAATCGATAATTTTGACCCATACACATTGACCCATACCCAGAATACCCTAGCAACCGCCTACCAACCACCCAGAATACCCTAGCAACCGCCTAGCAACACCATAACAACCACCCTGAATACCCTAGCAACACCCTAGCAACCACCCAGAATACCCTAACAACCACCTAGCAACACCATAGCAACCACTCAGAATACCCTAGCAACCGCCTATACAGAATAGCAAATCATCACAATAGCAACCACCCAGAACACCCTAGCAACTGCCTAGCAACTCCCTAGCAACCACCCAGAATACCTTGGAAACCGGGCCAGAACACCATAGCAACCGCCTAGTAAAACCCTAGCAACCGTGCCGAATTTTGCCACTGCAAGCACCACTCACATTTTCTTCAGGAAATGTACATTCTAGTTTTATTTTGCTATTGCCACAAATATACCCGTGCGACATGTGACTGGTTTTGTGATCCAGGGTCACATATGAGCTTGGAAAAATGCAATTTCATTCTGCCGTAAACTATTGCTCTATAGTTGGAATGACATTAAAGCACTTTGAACTTAAAATCAAAACAAACTTGACGACGTGACACATGCAAAACATACAGTGCACAGTTTTATGCAAAAATAAAAAGTAATAATAAGTAAGTAAGTAATAAAGTAAGAGTAATCTCATCTCTCCCTCAGTAATGTGCACAAATAATGTCTGGTTCACGTTTGAGACTGTGATGATGTCATAAAGCCCTCGCCCCTGTGCTCCCCCCCGCCCAGACTGACATCATGACATCATCACTCCACGCCCCACCCGACCCGAGGGACTGCAGACCACAAACACTCACTCAAAACACAGCTCAGGCTGCAGAAGCTTTCAGCACACTAAAAGCTTTCTACTCTATAGTCTCCATCTATCAGTGTAGGTTACAGCACAGCAGTGATGGGTCTCTCATGATCGATCCGTTCGCTGCGTCTGTCACGTGACAAATGAACGAAAGACTAATTGTTAATGTTCCCTGTGAATTATTTTTGACTGCATTATAATGATTTCTTAATTCAGTCAGAATATGATCAGGATTGCGTGGGTGGACGTGTTCGGGGAATTTGGCTGTTAAAAGTATAACATTTAAAGCCACTTAAATGAACAAAATGACTCAAAAAAAATAAAAAGATTAGTTAATTTAGAGAAACGATATCGAACAAGAGTCAGTAAAATGATCCGAACTTCCCAGAATCTATTTTCACTATCAGTCTTTCTAGACTGTTCCATGACTCAAACACTGGAACGCTAACGCCACCTTCTGGTTAGAAGAGGAACTGCACACCAGACAACACTCATCTGGGTTTAGTTTATCTGTAAATTAGTTCAGTTCTGTCTTCCTCCGCCCCTGCCTGTTTGTTTCTACAGTGTTTGATTGATAGTTAGTTCAGTTCAAGTTTGTCTTGTTAATCTGCTCTCCAGTTCTGCCTCTTTAAACCCTGTGTTCTGCCTTGTTCTTGGTCAGTTCTTATCGTTGCACTAAGTTGGTTGTTCTGTTTCTGCTCTTGAGTTCTTTGTAAGGTTTCGATTTTGTTTAATAAAAGACTGCTGCAATTAGATCCTGCTTCCTCCATTGCTGAAACCGACTGTAACTGTAATTATAACTGATTGCACACTGACCAGATGCATACTCACATTTCCTTCACTTTCTCTGGAGGTCCCTGCACCTGTCCGATCACAGTGCCCTGTCTAGTGTTCTTCACCCAGCCTGTGACGCCCAGATTCTTCCCCTCTGCTTCTGTATACTGTGGTAAAGCAGGACGGATGAGAAATGAGGGTCAGACAGAGTCAAAGACATGAATGATGAAACAAGGGGCTTGATCTTGCATTAATGCATTAGAAAAATGCTATTAATTTCATTGTATTCAAAGGACAGATTTTATCAGTTCATGCATTCATATACTCGTATGCAATTATATACTTTGTATGCTCGTATATATGCATTTATACACTTTATCATATATATTATATATACTCGTATATTTGTACTTATACACTTTATCATATATACTCGTATATATGCACTTATACACTTTATCATATATATTATATATACTCGTATATATGCATTTATACATTTTATCATATATATTATATATACTCGTATAAATGCATTTATACACTTTATCATATATATTATATATACTCGTATAAATGCAATTGTACACTTTATCATATATACTCGTATATATGCACTTATACACTTTATCATATATATCATATATACTCGTATATTTGTACTTATACACTTTATCATATATACTCGTATATATGCACTTATACACTTTATCATATATATTATATATACTCGTATATATGCATTTATACATTTTATCATATATATTATATATACTCGTATAAATGCATTTATACACTTTATCATATATATTATATATACTCGTATAAATGCAATTGTACACTTTATCATATATACTCGTATATATGCACTTATAAACTTTATCATATATATTATATATACTCGTATAGATGCAATTATACACTTTATCATATATACTCATATATATGCAATAATACACTTTATCATAAATACTCGTATAAATGCACTTATAGACTTTATCATACTCATATATATGCAATTATACACTTTATAAAAAAATTACTCGTATATATGCACTTATACACTTTGTTATACATATCATATATACTCATATATTATATATTCTCGTATACATGCACTTATAGACTTTATCATATCATATATACTCATATATATGCAATTATATACTTTATCATATATTCTCGTATATACGCACTTATAATACTTTATCAAATATATCATATATAGGCCTACTAAATACCAAATATATTCAGATATCTTACCCATTTCACTTACTTTTATTACCCATTTACTACTTACATCTAGTAGATCTAGCACGTGTTTGTATTTGCACAGCAATCACTTATTTTCTAGTAGAATATCATATTACCATGTCTAAAAACATAATACAATGTTTCTATTTTTGGTTAGTGTTAGTAGGGTCTGCCATTCTTAGTTATATAAGCAAACTTTGTAAAACAAACTTAGTTTGCATTATCCATAAATGTCTCACCATTCTGAAGCAAACACCTGAAAAAAGACAAACATTTATGAGTTTTTGGAATACGTGCAACTGTCTATAGCCTACAAATGTAATTCATTTATGCAGCCCTATACTTGTATACAATAAACACATAGCAATAAAGAATAATCAACAAAATTAATATTATATTAAGACATAAAATGCACAAAGCCGTAAAGCCTTTTTTGAGCTGAGGCATAAATAAATAAATGCTCGTCTATTTTTGGAGGCGTGGCGTGAATTAATATCGCCAAGTTTGCAAAACAGTCAAATACCCACCCTGAACATTCCCGAACACCTCAAAATCTACAGACACATATTTTTCACCGGCGTCTGAAGACATTGCAAACAATGTTACAAGGATCAGGACCAAAAGAGAAGTCCAGCAGATGTTTAAATTACAGATAATCATAAATAAAAGAGCCTGACGCCACGGCCACGCGCAAGGCAACGAGACCTAACACGTGCGTCACGTGACACCTGTTACTTTTCTCAGCGTTTGACGTGATGGACAAATCACAGTCGTTGTGGTTACAGGATGGTGAGTTTTAAAGCATTATTTTGTAAAGATTGTTTGGACTAGGTTTATATTTCTACGTTAGACTCCCATACTTTAAAGTATCACATGTAAAAGATGTAAAATGCCTCTAATAAGACAAAATTCGTCCAGAGATTTGCTTTCTGAGCGGCCGCGCGCCCTCTGGAGGATGAGACTTCTGTGTTCATTCTCGCGAGAGTTTTCAACACCGGATATATCAGTGAGATTTTAATAATAGATTCAACATTAGGCTGTGTTACAACTCTAATATAGAGTGTTATTATACATACATGTAATCATTCTGAATAATATCCTATATTTATGAATGAGCAATAAAAAAAATAAACAATACACTGTTAAAGATATTAAATATTTTACATAGTACAGTTAAATGTTCTGAGGCAGTACATTGATTTTTGCATGTAAACACATCAAATTATTTAGTCTCCTTATTCCAGAATGATTGAGTTTATAAAAGCAGACCAGATTACATCAATAACCACAAATAATGAGCTTCAGAAATGTGCCGACACACACATAACACGACACAATATTCCTCTAATATCCTGATGAGATTTGAATATTCTCAGCCACAGTTTGTCCTCTGTAATCTAGTATGTTTATGATTGAAAAACAAGCCTGGCCGTCAGAGATTAGATACAAAACATTTAGATCTGTGAATGCACAAACATTTTATTAGAGATGCAATTTGCATACAAGGGTTTAAATGTCTTCACAGACAAATCCTTTCAAGAAAACAAATCACATTTGGATTTGACAGAGACCTTAGACCCAGAACATGACAGTTCAGTGTTTTCACACGTCTGATGATCACAGAAGGACAGGATCAGACGTTCATGCCTTTAAAAACCACAATCTCAAAGATCAGCCTTGATGATGGACAGTTTTGGAGCATTATATGTTGCATTAATGCTGAATATAAATCAAGTAAAGGAAAAGGTGATGCAATAAATTAAACATTTCTTTAGTGAATTTATTTCTAATTTAACAGTCTAGTTGGAGCAATTAAAATGTTTTATCTATGCACACATCATCATTATTGTGTTAAATGCACGTGCATGTAATCTTAGATCAGAATAACTCTTCTCTTCTCTGATGATGAGGGCGGAGCCAGGGCCGGCCCGCGGCATAGGCGGTATAGGCAAATGCTAGGGGCGCCACTCATCCATAGGGGCGCCAGAATGAGTGAACGAGTGATTTTTTATTTTATTTATTTTTTTACATTTTTTTTTTTAATATATATATAATACCATTTTAAAACCATTAATTCGAAATACTACAAAAAAAAAAAAAAAAAAAAAGTCCGGCTCACCAATCGTCCCCCGCCCA
The DNA here is from genome assembly GCF_965113295.1 of Leuciscus leuciscus. Taxonomy (NCBI): domain Eukaryota; kingdom Metazoa; phylum Chordata; class Actinopteri; order Cypriniformes; family Leuciscidae; genus Leuciscus; species Leuciscus leuciscus. The sequence goes on from NC_138747.1 coordinate 1,788,548, forward strand.
TCGAGTGCTTGAAGTGCGTCAGAAACAGAGCGCGCGCGCGATCAGTTGTTGGTAATTTGTTGTGTAGCGTGCGCGACTCCGCATCCAATGTAGACAGCACTGCTTTTGTTAACACACAGCTCGTAGAAATGGGCCTGGCAGCTCGCGCCAGTTCTAGACGCGGTGAAAGTTTCCTGATTGTGACGGAAGGCCGAATTTACATGACACATTATAAATGAGCATAGTCTGCGATAGATACAGTGTCAAAAAGAAGAGAAGAGGATAAAAGGGGATAAAGACAGAGGTAAAGTGATGTAGTGAATGAACAATTTATGGCATAGGAGTAAGATACTATAATTTCATGGCAGTTATTTTTACCTTAAACTTAATGTTAGCAGTTGTTCTGAGTTCTCCAGAGTCCCCAGACTGTGTGGTTTTGTAACAATCATGTCAGTTTTAAGACGCATTTTTTATTATCACTTTTTTATTAATGTTTTACTCTACAGTTGTGCAGTTGTGGGGATACAGTACAGGCCAAAAGTTTGGAAACATTACTATTTTTAATGTTTTTGAAAAAAGTTTCTTCTGCTCATCAAGCCTGCATTTATTTGATAAAAAATACAGAAAAAATAATAAATATTGTGATATATTATTACAATTTAAAATAATTGGTTTTCAATTTATTATACTTTAAATTATCATTTATTTCTGTGATGCAAAGCTGAATTTTCAGCATCATTACTCCAGTCTTCAGTGTCACATGTGACATCCAGTCTATCACATGATCCTTTAGAAATCATTCTAATATTCTGATTTATTATGAGTGTTGGAAACAGTTCTGCTGCCTAATATATTTGATGAATAAAAGGTTAAAAAGAACTGCATTTATTTAAAATAAAATAAAAATATTTTCTAATTATATAAATCATCTTTACGATCACTTTTTATCAATTTAACACATCCTTGCTGAATAAAAGTATTGATTTATTTCAACAAAAAAAACAAAAAAAAAGACCCCAAATTACTGACCAGTAGTGTATATTGTTGTTACAAAAGATTTCTATTTTTAAAACATTTAAAAAAACTATTTTACTATTTATTTATCAAAGTATCCTAAAAAAGTATCACAGGTTATGAAAAAATATTAAGCAGCAGAACTGTTTCCAACTTTGATAATAAATCAGAATATTAGAATGATTTCTAAAGGATCATGTGATAGACCGGATGTCACATGTGACACTGAAGACTGGAGTAATGATGCTGAAAATTCAGCTTTGCATCACAGAAATAAATTATAATTTAAAGTATAATAAATTGAAAACCAATTATTTTAAATTGTAATAATATATCACAATATAAAAAAAATTTCTGTATTTTTGATCAAATAAATGCAGGCTTGATGAGCAGAAGAAATTTCTTTCAAAAACATTAAAAATAGTAATGTTTCCAAACTTTTGGCCTGTACATTTTATGGCATAGTAATGATATTTATTTACAGGTTTATTCAAAATAGCAAAGTTCACATTAAATCTTTATTGTAAATCGTGCTATAAAAGATAATGGGGACTTGACTTGAATGCTATGTAATGCTCTTGGTATTTGTGTTTAGGCTGTAATGTGTGTGTGTGTGTGTGTGTGTGTGTGTGTGTGTGTGTGTGTGTGTGTGTGTGTGTGTATATAGGCCTATATATATATATGCTAAATCATGAACACAATGACGGGGTGAAATGGGCTGTGATGCATGGGGCGCCAGGTAAAATCTTGCCTAGGGCAGCAAATTGGTCAGGGCCGGCCCTGGGCGGAGCCACATGTCAATCACATGAGATCAGCCAATAGTCTTCCTCCCTTAACCCAAAAGCACTCAGAACATGTACAATTTGCAAGACCTACAAACTTTTTACCATAATAAATGTTTAGATATCTTTTCATTTAAGTAATGCCCTCTGTCTTTCTTTTTTGTCTTGTTTTTTGTTTTATTTTTATTTACATCCCTGTCTAACTGTTTTTTGTTGAAGTGTTTTCTTTCACTATTTTTATATTTTTGTTATTCTTAATAATTATTGTTGTGTTCTGATTCTGTTATTTCACATTGTAAACTGAATGTTCAAATAAAGCATTTAAAAAAAAAAGAAGAAAAAAAGGCTTGTTACATTGTTACATATAAAATAATAATAATAAAAAAAGAGATCAGCCAATAGCAAACCACACACACACACACACACACACACACACACACACACACACACACACACACACACACACACACACACACACACACACCATTTGTTGATTTGTTCCAACAGAGAGAACCCGTAATCCTAGAGCTCAGACTGACAACATTGTCGGCACATAAACATACGCGCACGCGCACACGCACGCGCACGCACACGCGCATTTAGCTGTCTAAATCAGTGCACATACATCTATTGTTTTTATAAAAAGACACAGATATTCAGATTCAGCTTCATTCTGGAGACACAGCGAAATAAACTCTCTTACACACTCACTGTTGGACGAACTTAGTCAACAAGGACGAGTAACTGGAAACTGATGATTCTGATGATGATTAATTACCCTGATCACCAGTCTGATGATTACAGTAATATTGATATCATTTCAGCCTGTTAATGGTTTTGTCTCTCGAATTGTTTTTGGTTGAATCTCTGTTTGGTTTATAAAATCTAAAGTGCCACAGAGGTTTTTTTATTGTTTTGTATTATGATTTTTTTTTTCCTCTCCATCCATCAGAACTGTCAGATTTGGCAATATTGTGCTCTTACATAAGACACAGCTGCACCAAAAACTATTTAGTCACTTAAGTAACACTAAAAAACATAATTGTATTAGATAACAAAATATCAAACAAAGCCTTAGCATTAAAAGCATCCGCACACACATGAACTAGTTCAACATGAATTAATATGGTGATAATATAGTCATTTTTCTGCTCAAGAAAAAATGCATACATAGAATTTAGAATTGAAATGTCATTTTGCTAAATTTTTTTATAATTATTGTGCATGCATGAGCATTTAATCAAAAGACTAGTATAATCTGTCACTCCACATTTAAACTTAACTAGTAAAGGCAAAAATTAAGAATTAAAAATGAATATATTATAGAAATGACTTAAACTGCTCATAGTGAATTAAGAGCTCAGTATTTTATTGCACATCAGTGTAGAAGTTCCTAAAATTCCCTTCAATAATTCACACAGAGTCACATGGACAAAGAGGTTTATATTGAACAATGTTAGTGATTGTTAAGGGTTTGTGAATTCCCAGCATGCACTGCAGCATGAAGAAAGGATGCCGATGTTGTTTACTGGGTTTATTCACACATGCTGTTGATTATTAGCTTATTAGTAGTTATGTGTGTCATGCTCTGATGTGTTCTGTTAGATCTGTGTCTGTCTGTGTTTTACATCAACTATCAACAAGGCAAACATGTTTTAAAGTCCGAAATTTTGTATATTCAAATGTTTTCTTCATATATTGGCATAAAAGCAATTAAATAATCTACATTATGATGATATGATTAGTGATGGTAATTTACGGTTCAGTCTTGGGGTGTTTTTATAAGAGGACAGGCTCTTCACTCTGAAGAAAACTCCTTATAATAAACTCTGACCTTTTATTGAAGCTTTTGCACTTCATTTTCATCTGGTCAAGGCATTAACCCCTCGTGTGTCAGTTAAAAAGAGTTGCACATAGGCCCACAAAAATGTCCATGTCCAAAAACTGTCATAAAAAATTACAATGACTTAGTTTGGTCTCATTTTAACGAAGACCCTTGGCAGATTATTGTTGAAGTAAAAAAAGAAGAAAAAAAAAAGATTTATGAACATTATTTTATATAAATTATATATTTTATGAAACGTGTTGAACTCTAAAACTGCAAGTAAATCTTGTGCTCCACATTTGAGGTTGATATCTCAACTAATTTCTTTATTACACACACACACACACACACACACACACACACACACACACACACACACACACACACACACACACACACACACACACACACACACACACACACACACACACACACACACACACACACACACACACACACACACACACACACACACTCTGACATCCATAACACACAATTATCACTGCATGATTGATCCAGTTACTCTATAATATGCAGAAAACTGGAATAAAGCGAGTGTTTGCTTTCCAGACCGAACCTGAGAAAATGGAGCCATCTGGTAAAAAATAGTAAACATTTTAATTTTGAAGCCTTGCCAACAGAATTAAATCCTCTTAACAAAGACTGCATCGTTTTATAGTTAAAAGGACCTGGGTTTAAAAAATACAGTGTTTTTAAAATCGCTTTTAGACACTAAAAGTGGAAGTTGAGACTCACTGCAAAACTACAAGCACATCATGAGCTTTAAACTCAGTTTGCAAAACTCTACACACAGTTCTCTACATCACACACACACATTACTGAACACTAACAGCTCTTGTGTTTCATTTAGAAAATACTGTTATTTAAATGCCACAATTATACAGACAACATGTGTGAAAACACTGTCTGATGATTTGCATGTTGTGTGTGTGTGTGTGTGTGTGTGTGTGTGTGTGTGTGTGTGTGTGTGTTCGTGGTTTTGTGTGTAGAGTTTCATGAAATTAAGCAATAGTTTCAGAAATTGTGTGTAAGCAATTTGAAAAAAGCTGTAACGGGTTTCAATGAGGATATTTTTGTCAAAAACTATAGTGTAAAACAGATTTCTTAAAGGAAATGTGGATGAAATAGTAAAATTCCAATAAAAATACACACTTTATTATGGTAGGTATTTTAACACAGGCAAATTACTCCCTGCAAATCACTCATTTTGGCATGACTGAACTTGTTTTTGCCCTCAAATGATAATGAATAATTTATATTATTTTGTGAAGTCATTTTGCAGAGCTGGGCCGGAAAAACTTGTTTTTTAAATAATAATAATATTGTTAAAAATATGGGTTTTTAATTGGCCACACTTCTTTAAAACAGGTAAAGATGTTCCTGCTACAAACTGAATGTTAAAAATCATCTTAAACATTGAGAAATAATAATTGTTTTCTTTGCTAATTCACATTTAACTCATTGATTACATGATGGATTGGATTACATCTGCGGTGCAAAAAAGGAAAATAGAAAATAGAAAAAGCTCTGCTCGTTTATATTGATGTAAAATACAATTTATTAAAAATGTTTTCTTCTTGTGTAATTATTTGATAAATAATAAATAAAACCTGATTGAAACGGGCGTGAAAGACTCGACGACTTACTGATGCTTTCATTATGCTTAAAATAAAATATAATTTGACTTTGAAAATAAAAATAAACTGTTATTTTGTCAAACAATATTATTGAGACATCCCGTCATTTTTTTTTTACAATAATAAGAATTTATTATAAATGTTAAAACGTTAATTTACGTGACACTGCTGTTTAGAGCTCGAAAAAGCTTTATTTTTATTATTATTAAAAAGTCGATGGATAGTCATAAGAACACAACATGATATATTGTTTGCACTGCAAAATATAGTTTCAATAAATTCAACAAATATATATATATATATTTCATTAATAATAGAATTGCTACGGCGAACCGTCATCTGACGCAATTACTAGTGATGATTTTTAACTTGTTTTTTTTAAATAGAAAATAAATACATTATGTACACATAAAAGCATGAATTTATATAAAATGAATTAAATAAAAATAAATTGAAAAGTTATTCGTTTGCTTTGCTTTTTTTCCGAATTGAACAATTTCTTAAAAACTTTAGTTAATTATTTAGAGATTTTTATTTCATACACATTCGATGTTTCTTTAATAATAGCTATAAATAAAAGAAAGAGCTGTATTACTACTCTGTGCATCAATAAAATAATCATTTACATCTCATACAAATCAAGTCCAGTCTCAAGTTTATATATATATATATATATATATATATATATATATATATATATATATATATATATATATATATATATATATATAAGGATCGAAACAGCAGCAGATGAAATGTTCAAACAGCCTTCAGACAAGAAAACAATAATAAAACCCATTCATTGGTTCAGAACCCATACAGAATATTTAACACTAGATATACATTTAATTTCAATGAATGCGAAAGGATTGTTAGTATAAGCGCGAACGGGAAAAAAGTGTTTATTTCAGAATGAAAACTATGCGAAATTTAATAATGAAAGCTATTTGAGATACAGACGTAAATAAGATTATTCTAATGCAAGCTGTGCAAAATATCAGACTAATTGAACAACGATAAAAAGTGAACAACAGTTCGAGCGTTTATACAGTTTATGGCGTTCGTGATGGAGAGGATTGAATCCAGCGCACTGAATCACAAGGGTTTGCAGATTATTACTGTCATTATTATTAATAAAAATGTCATATATGCGTCCTTCAAAGTGTCAACAGAACTTGTCCAGTTCTCTGGCAGGAGTTAAGTGGGTTTGTGACCCGTGCGGACACTAGAGGCGCCGTTGGCTCGTGCTTTTACGCACAGCTCTGTGGAGTCCTTGGAAAGCCAAATAATCAATAACCCCGGACCGATCATGCATATACACATAATATTATCGTCTCAGACAGTTTATTATGAATACTTAACGGTTGTAATATTTACAAGCCCAGTTTGAACCCTCCCTCCCGGGTTCAAATTGTATTATTAAGTGTTATTAAGGCATTCTGAGAGTGCCATGAGCGATCCGGCATCACTAACACTTTAGTTTTGGATGATTTAAACTTTATTTCAGTGCGTTTCAGGCAACGTGAAAACAACTCCTCGTCCCTCCTATCCAGGCTACGTGATCAGTGACGCACAGGAGACGCTCCAGACTCCCGCGCGCACGGGGCTCTCCGCGCATTATAATGGAGTAAGCGGGGCGCGACTGAGACTGTCCAGCACCAGCAAGAGAAGAGCTCCTCCTCCCTTTCATACGATGAGGTAGTTGGTAAGAGTGAGCCCTGGTTAATCACCAATGAGTCTGCGAAGTTCTGTCATGCACGCGATGTCCCCATCGTTGCGCGCTTGACCTCCTGTGTTTTAAAGTACGAAACGGGGCTTTTACGCGCTTCATCGCCCGGCATGGGAGATCACAGTGAGCCCACCATGGTGCAGAAGTCCACATCGTTCAGCATCAAAAGCCTGTTACTCCCATCGAAGTTTGACAGCCCGGGTGCGGACGATGGCGCGGAGCGAAGCCCGGTATCCGACAAACCCTCAGAAACAGTCGAGATAGACCCCGCGCAACGCGACGCGGACGAACCCGAGCAACCGTGCAGAAAGGGAAAGAAATTCGACAAGCCTCCGTTCAGCTACAACGCGCTCATCATGATGGCCATCCGACAGAGTCCCGAGAAGCGGCTCACGCTCAACGGCATCTACGAGTTCATCATGAAGAACTTCCCGTATTACCGGGAACACAAGCAGGGCTGGCAGAACTCCATCCGGCACAATCTGAGCCTCAATAAGTGCTTCGTGAAGGTGCCGAGACACTACGACGATCCGGGGAAAGGGAACTACTGGATGCTCGACCCCTCCAGCGATGATGTGTTTATCGGAGGAACCACCGGGAAGCTCCGGCGGCGCTCGGCGACCTCGCGGGGGAAGTTGGTGATGAAAAGGGGCCTCCGATTCGCGCCTCTCGGACTCGGACTGGGTGAACGCCCGAGCAACCCGCTTTACTGGCAGCTGTCTCCGTTCTTACCCTTACACCACTCGCACTATAACGGATCCACGCACGGATTTCTAAACCAAGGACACGCGTACGGATCTTTACTCCCCGGCGTCGAGCCGCTCGGGAACGGGGATATGTCTCGCCAGATTCTGGGAGCCTCTAGCGGGAGTATTAACCTGTCGAACGGGTACGGCGTGTCTCCGTCGTCCGCTGCTGGATTACTCTCAGGACACAATGGATATTTCGTACCGAGCGCGCAACAGCCGCAGTCTCTCCCGAGCGCGCCGGGATACGGGATCTCCAGCTCTCCGTCTTCTCTGCTCTCGGACTCCATAAGAACTAGTTTACCGTCCTTCACATCTCCACTTTCCAGCGGACTTCTGTCTCAACACAAACGCGTCGCGCCCAATTCGTTCCTGAGCTGAGCGTCGCGCGCTAAACTTTCCTAGAAAACCTCGCCAAGCGTTCCCTTCGTGAGAGGACTGTGCGTCTGTCTGGACGATTTTTGTGTCTATTTAAGATCATTTTTGTAATGGTAGTATGATGTTATGCCAAAGGCAATAACTGTACGTGTTTGTTTTTCTTTTCTTTTTTTCTTTTGAAAAAAAAAAAAAAAGGTATTATTTATAGTATTTCTTTGTGAATGATGGTTTTGTATTTATTCAAAATGTTTTTTATCCCTTGTTACTGTGGGATATTGTTGTTATTATTAGATGGATGGCACATATTATTCGTTTAGTACGACTAATTCCTTTTTTATTCAAAATATTATGTCCCAAACTGTGAATGCGCCTTAATATCTTAAATCAGGGTTGACTCAGGTGTGCGTTCTGACAATGAAACGATATATTATTATTATTATTAGCTGTGTAAACCTGGGTAAAATATAACTCTATATGCAATGTTTGATGAATTAGGTCTGTGAGTGTGTGTTTGTGTCCAGAGAGGACAGAGCTGAGCTACTGAATTAAAGCACTGGATTAAATGAACTGTGTGTGAGTGTGTGGGATGAGTTTATATATTGTCATAAAATACTGTTCTGGGTCAGCCTGGGTCTGTCCCATATTTACACACACATAACAGTATAGTTTTGACTGTGGAGGTGCATGGTTCATCACCAAAGACAGATCATTAATGTTTTTGTTTTTTTAATATAACATCCCTGCACATTAATTTTGCTCTTATGACATTCTGAAGCCATTATTTAAACTCTCTGCGCAAACATGCGTTTATGAGAAATGTGATTGTTTATTTCCCTTTAGTTTTAACCAACATGTGATTTATAGTTCTGCACCTTTAGTTGCCACGGTCATTTAATGTACTAGTTTGTCGTTGAATTTTTTTTTCTTGTATATTTTGCCTGAACTTCAGTTCAGAACAAAGAAATAAAGTATTGAAATATTTCTGTATGAATGCATGAATCCTTTCCAGCCTTACTATACACAAATCCTACTTTTGAGAAAAGACTCGAGGGGTTTAATGCATTTAGCTTCTCATGTTATTTCCCAAACAGACCAATTTAAATGCATTTATAGCATGCATGCTGTAATATTTATTCCCACAACACATAATGTTACACACACAGACCAGCTTTCGGCTTTCAGGGCTGATGGTGCTCATGCATCCCAGACGAGATTCACTTAATATTCATTTTCATTATTATGTCATTGATAAAACATTACACAACATGCAAATCCAAACATTATTAATGATAGGCTAAATATAAAGTTGCATGATACGTAATTAAATATATTTCATGCATACTGATGTAAAACTACTTTTTAATGAAAGTGCAACCAATTTATTCATAAAAAATAAGCCTAAAACAGCGCCATCGGGATCGAGCCCAATCGGGAAATAGGAAGAACCCCTAAAATTCACGAACTAATGCAATGTGTTCATAGGCCCAACAATAAACATATCTGAGATATAACGAGCAAACAAGTGTTCATCGTGGCCCAATAGAAATAAAATAATGTCAAACTTACTGTGCAGATGTTCCTGAAACTCCAGCACGTGCTCCTGAAGGGAAAACTCTCACTGAGGAACAGACCATATGAATCCAGGGAACTCAAGAAGTCCTTCACGGAACCAGGACCAGCGTTAATGTGTTCGGACAGACTCAGAGGGAGGGGACAAACTCTCCCAAACATTCCCTGCACTTTTTTACACACATAACCACTCGAATATTATTACTCATCTTTACTAGTTCTAAAAATGATCTGTTTTAAAAAAACTTGTTTTGACGAGTTAAAATGCGTTCTTTTAATCAGGAAGTAGACGAATTAATTATTTAAAACAAAAGTTTAACGAAACTTCTGATTCAGAGCAAAATTAGGCTTTGCCAGGGATAGAAGAACTTTTTTCTTTTTTACTCTTCAAATTTCGTCAAGGCCCGATATAGGCTATGTGTTTATCTCGATAGAAAGCATAAAGTGGCGAATAAATAACAGATAACTTTAATACATTTTACCTCGTTAAAAAAGAAAAGAAAAAAGGAATGCAGCATGAAAAAAAAAGAAGAAAAAAAAAGAAACACCCTGTTGCGCTTAAGAGTTTGGGTCTTGCATCAGGCCTTTAACTTCAAATACAAACCGTAAAATATATAAATATAAAATAGCACATAATAAAATTTGATATAATACAATTTTATTTTAAGATAAACAAAAATATTTTTCTATGCAGAACCAAAGTACTCAGAATTTACCGTGAAATATATAAATATAAAATAGCATTATAATTAACTTTTATTTTAAGATAAAACTTTTTTTTTTTCTACGCAGAATCAAAGTACTCAGAATTTAATTAATAAAAAAAAATAATAATAAAAAAAGTACTAATTTATTTATTCCCCCCCCCCCAGTATTTTGAGCTGCTTCGGTCATATTTAAACTCTAATCTCGAGATTTCTCCATCAGAACCAGCGGCGGAATCTCGCGCTCGGGTTTTCAATGCAAAAGTTGCGCAAGACACGCCAGAGAAGTATAATCTCGAATTATTCCTAAAATCGTGGCATATAACATTACAAACTCAACATTTGCCTTGTCTTGAAAAATACAACAACATTTTTTAGAGAATATAAGATATAATATAAGACCCCCCCCCCCCCCCCCTTATCTGGAAGTGTATTTCGGTGTCTCTTTATAAGACCCTTCTCCTCTTCTTTTAGGCCCCTGACAATAGAGGGGTCACTGGAGACAAAACTGCTTCCAATTTACTTGGTTATTTCCGCTGAGCATCGGAGAAAAGCATAATGTAGGGATCAATACTCCTGCTGAATGCCTTAAAAAGTCTCAGTTAATTGATAACAAACACTAATAGTGTCACACAACTGCTGTCTCCATACTATCTAATCTCTTTTGGAAGTCATTATGGACTAAAATGAAGCAGGGCACACGAGTCTGTGAGCTTAAAGCAGAGTTTCACCAGGTTAATGGCTGAGGGATGATTAGTCAGCAGAATAATGTGAAGCTTGTGAGATTCTGCTGTTCGCAGGGAAATAAACACATGATGATCCGCCATGACAGTCACACAGGTGGAATTCCCAGCGGGATAAACCGGAGACAAGGATGAGATCCACAGAATACATCCACATCATTAGATTCAGAAACAGCTTTATTGATATCACTGTAAACCATATTAATAAAACAATAGAACAGTAAAAAAAAAAAAAAAAGATTTATATTTAATGAAATATATGAAAAAATTATATCATTTAAAAGTTAAATGAAAAGTTAAAAGTCCACAATTCCACAGTATTTGACATAAAAAGATGAATTTTTACTGAATGAAAAGGAAAATGCGAAATTACAACTTTCACAATTCTTTCCCAACAAAAGTCTCAGAACAAAAACAGTGAAATCTGGGCAAATTGTGTCAAATTAAATAGAGAATAGTAATACATACACACACATATCCATATATATATATGTGTGTGTGTGTGTGTGTGTGTCTGTTTTATCACTCAACAAAATGCTGGGTTGTTTTAACCCTTGGGTCATGTGGACAAATCCATTTTTTTTTTTATTACATTTTGTCCATATTTAACTTGGGTTAAACACACACACACACACACACACACACACACACACACACACACACACACACACACACACACACACACACACACACACACACACACACACACACACACACACACACACACACACACACACACACACACACACACACACACACGTTTTATCACTCAAAAAAATATACTCTGAAAGCATTTTTTAGAGTGATCTGTATATGTTTTATTAAAATATATATATATATATTTAAACATGTCACAGAAAAAACATTATTAAATACTGTGCATAAATGCAATGAAAACAACATTTGGACAAAAAGAAGACATTTTCTTAATGTTTCTTTAAGTGAACAATGCATGTTAATAATGTTCTAATGGCTTGTGTTTTGAGTAGAATGACGTATTTATGGCTGATTTCCACGACATCGGCCCACAAACTGTGTAATGTAGGCCTACGTTAATGTATATTTACAAAAGAAAAAGAAATATTGTGCATTGAATTGCTCAATAAAAAGAAAAGATCAATAAATTGCAAGATTTCTCTTTTTTTTACTAAAAACGAGGCGTAAAATGCACAGATTTCCAAAGAGCTCGGCCATGACGTACACATGCAATCCTGTGCAACGTATACAGACGCCATTTACTATAAAGCCTCTGTTCCCTGAGGACTAGAAGAGGCCATTTTGTGTGTCATTCAAGCATGACATGTGAAGACCTGAGACGCCGTGCTCCAGTGGAGGACCAAGACCTCCAGTGTGTGTATGATGATGTAACTCCAACACACTCAGGCAATGTTACTCAGGGGTTAAAAACGGTGTCAAGTCTGTGTTTACGGGTCTATAACGTTCCCTCAGACGAACTCATGCTCCCTCTCATCCACTCAACTCTGTTTCCTAACAATTTACACCCTTTCCAGACTCATCACACACACATTCAAGCCCTCATGATCTACACTGGTTTGGTGAGCGTACAACATTATTTCCCTTTATTTTTTATCCATTGACACTTATACAATCTGTGAAGTTGTACATATCGTAAACATATTCTATGTAAAATATCTTATTCAGGATCTAAATAAAAAATAACATGCATTTTGTATGATCCCTCTAATCTCGCTAAAGTAATTAACATTTAGCAGATTCTGCAAAGCTGCATGCAATATATATATTTAAGTTTAAATAAGTTTTTTAAATATCAAATCTAGCTGTACAAGCAAAACAGAAGTTTGATTAATAATGCATTAGTCCATCAGACTGTCACAGAAAGAACTGAACTAAACATTTTTATTTTACAAAATACTTTAGAATCTAACATTGCTAGAAAATCAAAGCCAAGCTCTTCTAAATTTGAAGTTGATATCACATAAAAAATGAGCTGCTAAACGGTTTTAATTGGGAACACAATGTCCAGTTTCAACACGGTTTTCACTGAATGAATTCTGAGCATTTTTAAGCTTTCGAATGTTGCCTAATTATGATGATTGCTAAATATGTGATAGAGAAAATAGGCAATACAAAAGCACAGCAAGAGTGACTGACAGTATAAGTGTAACTTACACAAAAGACACTGAAAGAGGTCAGAATATCAACTAGGGTGAAACATTTGTTTTCTCAAGTGTGTAACAGTGTGTGCACAATTAAATATACCAACACACACACACACACACACACACACACACACACACACACACACACACACACACACACACACACACACACACACACACACACACACACACACACACACACACACACACACACACACACACACACACACACACACACACACACACACAGACGGGAACATAATAGTGATTCCTATACTCTATATCTGGGATCCTCCCAGAGAGAAACGAGGGTGTTTCCTAAATGTCAAACCCCTCAAACGCCCTGAAAGAGCTCTTAAAGAGCGGAGCATTAACCCATGCTGGACTACCCGCTGTCGACCAAACCAACACTCACTCATGAGCAGGTAAAATCAGCATTCAAAATAATTATCAATTTAATGAATAAATAAAAGAATAAAAAAGGAATGATTTCTGAGTAAAAAAAAAAACATGTTCAAATGCATCAGTAAAAATGTGCAAGCATTCAGGTCCTCGTTAAATATCTTGTGGAGTTGATTTTCGAAGCATCTTTGTGTATTTTCTCCATAAATATAAATAAATTCAAGATGTTATAGTGATGAGCACAAGCAGTGATGTGTGCATGTGCTCTAATATAAATATTCTACAAGATATTACAAACTCAAATCTTGCATATTTATTCATGCCTCAAGTTCAAACTTAAAACTCAAATGCAAAAAGTTGTACTCAAAAGTTTACATACAGCTTGCAAAATCTGCAAAATGTTAATATTATTTTAACAAAATAAGAGGGATCATACAAAATGCATGCTATTTTCTATTTAGTACCGCCCTGAATAAGTTATTTTACATAAAAGATGTTCACATATAGTCATTAAGATAAAAAAAAAAAAAAGCTGAATTCATAAAAACTAGCCTTGAATTCTGAATTTATGAAACTGAATTCATAAAAAAAAGTTCAAAAGTTGACATACTCTTGATTGTTAATACTGTGTCGTTCCCTGGATGATCTGCAGCTGTTTTTTAAAATATTTTTCTTGAGTCCCTTGTTTGTCCTGAACAGTTAAACTGAGCACTGTTCTTCAGAAAAATCCCCCCGGTCCCGCAAATTCTTCAGTTTCCTGCATATTTTGCATATTATTATTATTTTAAAAGGTTTAAACATTCACTGATGCTCCAGAAGGAAACATGATGCATTAAGAGCCAGGGGGTGAAAACTTTTTGAATTTGAAGATCAATGTAAATTGTATTAATGTGTCTTCCGGGAAACATGTAAGTATCTTCAGTAGCTTCAAAGTAAATAAAGTAAATAAAAAAAAAATAAAAAAATAATATTCAAACAAAATAAGAAATATTTACACATCTTCATCCTGTTCAAAAGTTTTCGCCCCCCGATTATAACTTCAGAAACGGAGCCTCCCTTGTCTTGTCGTTCAAGGGTTACAATAGTATGAATGTAAAAAAAAAAAAAAAAAATTCAATCATAAATAAAAAAAAATAATTAAGAAGAAAATCATTTTCACCACGGAAAAACGGTGGCAAAAAAGCTTCACACTCACCAAAACTACAGATTTTTTTTTTTTTTTTACACAAAATCCATCCAAATTTCTTTCCTCAAAAATACTTAAATTACTCTGTTATACAGGTTATCTGTGCGTTTCATTCCCAACAACCTTTTCTATCGCCATCGAGGCTCATGCTGAAAGTAATTCGGTTATTGCTGAGAGTGTCCGCTCGACAGAAGCCGTGGACAGGGACAGTCTCCGATGAGCTGACCCATGCCCTCACACAGAGTTCTGAACGAAATCAATGAGCTCAGCGGGACTTTAGCCTTCAGAATCAGTCCTGGCACTCATTACAGTCAGTTCTGTTTTTACCCGGAAAGATCGAATAGAGTTCCGTGACTCTGCGTTAAGCTGGATAAGGCTGAATAAGGGATTTTTTCCCGGTAGGCGTTTGAACCTGGAGTCGGGGAGGGAAAGAAACGTTAATTTGTCGGTTGAAAAACTATTAAATCTACAGTAATATTTTTTAGTTTATGCAGTTTGCTACAGATGCGGTTAGCTAGCTCAGCCTCTGACTACCAGTTATAGCGCTCTGACCATCCAATCAAAGGACGTGAAAATGCCAACGTCATTGTACGCCTGCTAGATAGCCCCAGTGCAGTCTAATCGAAATCTGATTGGCTGTTTAAATCTGACTGATTATCTTGGGTGCGTTTCCGAATAATGACCCAGCTGGCTGCTTAACTACCATAGTAGGCCTACGATCCTATGAGTACAATGCATCGTTGAAGAAATCAACTAGCTAGTCTCGACCATATATCCATATTCGGTTGTTAAGTCGTGACGTAACCACTCTCCGATAATACTCTTTCCGGGTCCAAAGTCCAGGTCCTCTCTACCTACATACCTACCGCTTTCGCTAGTGTTTTGGTTATTATTGAGTGTTTTTACAATGCCGCAGTGCTGTGTCCCGTGTCGGGAGCTAACTCACTTCAACCTCGTAAATCTTCTTTTTCATTGATGCCTGGACTCTACCCTTAATTATGCCACCTGAGTGATGAGCTACACTAACCACTCTGTTGGTGTTAAAGGAATTTAAACCCTTTTTGACCGCCAAGGGTGCCTCACTAAGAAGGACGTGATCGTAAATAAATTTACAGGTTCCACCGTTGTTATTTCTGGACGAGAGGAGCGCTTGGACCCAAAACGTCATGCGTGACGTCAGACTTAACAATCGGATAGGGCTAGATGTCTTAAGGCGGAGTCTCGAACGGCATCACACCGGCGGCCATCTTGTCACAGGGAAGCTTTCTGGCGAGCTCTGTGGTATCTGAAGTAAGGTGAGTGATCAGCACAAACACAAATCCTCTTATCTCGCTGAAATCTTGACAGATTTACAAACGGTTTGGTTTCTTACAAACGTTATTAATGTGGCTATAATTCTGGATGCTTGAACATGTTTAAATATATAATATTATATTTATTGATAAGTATGCAGTGTCATAACTACATCTCTGACGTTTATAACAAACCAACCCGTTTGAAAATCGGTAGAAAATTGAGCAAGTTATGGTTATTTAAAAGTATATGCAGCATTAAAACACAATGTTACGAGTGAGCGAGCTCCCTGTGGCAAGATGGCCGCCGTGTGCGGACGTCGACCTCCATTGGCCAGCAGCGCGGACGAGACATCTAGCCTTTATTATATGATATCTATGGTCTCGTCTGTTTCCCAAAACCGTATTGTCGCAAATTGGTCGTTCAATCACGTTTGTTTATGACGTCACGCACGTGGTGGAGTAATAACTTCTTTTAATGAAACTGTTTGAGATAGAATTAACACTAGATGTTTTGCCATAAATTACAGACTTACATCTGAGGACTATTTCTCATTTTTCTCAGTTATTTCGCTTTATTTCCAGATTCACTCATAGGCTCGTTCTTACACACTAGAGCTCGTTCGCACATGCGCACTCTTCAAAAACGACGCTTTAAATCTCTTGACAAACTAAAAGACGTAAATGACATTTGTATGTATTCTAAATTAAAGACACAGGTTGCACTGAATGTCAGCTTGCTTATTTTGCTCAAGATAAGGATTTATTAAGTCCACGTCATGCAATCTAGAAACTCTTCTTCTAACCACAGGTCGAGATCTGTCGTTCACACACACAACTCTGCGATGCTGTTTGCGAATGTTCGTTGGATCGATGGTTTCGGGAAACACTCGTTGAACTGCTGATAACGACGAACATAGTTGGCTAACGATGCTTTTGGGAAACGCACCCCAGAATGGTGAAAGCAACAGTTTCATTGCCATTCATTTAAAACTACAGGCGCCCGCACTATTGATTCTGAAGGCCTCAAGGCAGAATTGTTTTTGGCCATGGCAACACATGATGGCTGAAATATGATTGGATAAAAGCTCTAACATAAACACACACTACTGGAAGCAGCGCAACCAAGAGAAAAGCTATGAAATTAAGAGAATGGACTAGAGGGAATAATTTAATACTCATTCATGGAAAAAATATATTAAAGTGCAAGTAAGTGATTCTGATAGTGCTCACTTAAAAATGTTGGGTTAAACAAATAACCCAACGTTCTTTACTGTGTGTTTAGGTCAGCAGAGAAGGCCTTTCTGGCCCTGACGCCCACCACAGAAGAGTTTCATATAAACTCATCAATATTCATCAATGCCTTCACAATATATATATATATATATATATATATATATATATATATATATACACACATTCTTTCACTCCAGCTGAGGCATGTTAAAGGATCAAATATAGCCCAAAAATAAGTAAAAAATATGCTTTTTGTGAACTATATTATAGCAAAGGCAATATTAACTTGATATTAAATGTTCTATTTAATTACTTTCCTATTGTTTTGTTAATTACGTATTATACTAATTGTGCAAATAAAAATGTATAAAAAAATGTTTTCATGACCAAAAAAATTAATAAAAATCAAATTAACGAATTCCACTTTTGAGTTCATAACATCAAAACAATAAACTATCACATTCAACTCAAGCATTAGGGTGTTTAAAACTTTCCCACTTAACAAACTTCCAAAAAATAAAAAATAAATAAAATAATAATAGTTCCTCCTGCATGTGCACAGAAGAACTAAACAGATGAAAATGACAGAAATAAAAAAAATCCACCGAAAAAGAACCTCGAAATCCACTTCAGTAGAAGAAGTGTTCAGGAGAGCTGGTCCTTCGTGAAGTGTTTGATGGCTGGAGAACTAATCAGGGTAACGACGAGGACCGGGTCCTTTAGGAGTCTGAGGTGAAGGGTTAAACAAACAGCAATAATCCTGGAAGAACCTGGGAACGCTTGTGGCCCGTGTGACGCTTTTCTTCCAACATTAACATCAGAGTCCAGGTCGCAGCTCATGTGGAAGAATCACATTGATTAAAAGACAACAGTTTATTTTAAACCGCATGCCGAGAACCAAAGGCTCTGACCCTGTAATGAGCGCAAACCTGCAAAGATTCAGTTTACATCCCGGGATTCGGCATATAGTTGGAAAAATAATTCATTCATTATTAATCATAAAGCTCAATAAAAACAAGGCAATAATAAAAAATGTACCCCCTCCCCCTCTCCCCCTCCCCCTCCCCCTCCCCCCTCAGTCATGCTAACATGTATTCAGTCTGACAGGTGCGCTCTGATTGGGACACAGCATGTTTGATCCCTCCGCCCCCCCGTAGTTTCCCACAATACTGAACGACTAAAGGCCAAAACGATAATGTCAGACCTATAGGGAGAATTAACGTATGGATCTGACTAATTGTACCGAGACACGCAACCGAAGCTCGGACTGATTTGACCACACAGGAAGTGACATCATTAGCACCCTTAACAGGAAGACAGGTACGGCGACTCAATTCATTTACTCGGTTTTCACGCAGATGTAAACTTATAAGAAACATGATCCAACAAATACACTTTTTTTTCATCTAAAATTTCATCTAGATTTTGTTTATATTTTCACTAAAAAGCAAAACTGTTTTCTCTGTGAATATATAGTGAAGTGTAATTTATTCCTGTGATCAAAGCTGAATTTTCAGCATCATTACTCCAGTCTTCAGTGTCACATGATCCTTCACAAATCACTCTAATATGATGATTTAATGCAAAACAAACATTTATGAAACATTCATCTCCACATGGATGAAGGAACATCACCTGCAGCTCAACCTGGCAAAGACTGAGCTTCTCGTCCTCCCTGCCAATCCGTCTCTACAGCACGACTTCACTATCCAGCTAGAATCATCATCAATCACCCCATCAAGGTCGGTCAGAAATCTTGGAGTAACAGTTGATGACCAGCTGACCTTCACAGATCACATTTCAAAGACAGCTCGATCATGCAGGTTTGCACTGCACAACATCAGGAAGATCAGGCCTTTCCTAACTGAGCATGCAACACAACTTATCGTCCAGGCCCTGGTCATCTCTAGGCTTGACTACTGCAATGCCCTTCTGGCTGGACTCCCAGCATGTGCAACCAAACCCCTACAGATGATCCAGAATGCTGCAGCTCGTCTTGTCTTCAACGAGCCCAAGAGGGCCCACGTCACTCCTCTGTTCATCTCTCTGCACTGGCTACCTCTAGCTGCTCGCATCAAGTTCAAGGCACTGACGCTTGCTTACAGAACTATCACAGGCTCAGCTCCCTCCTACTTTCACTCACTCCTACGAGTCTACATCCCTACCAGACACCTACGATCGGTCAACGAGCGACGTCTCGTGGTTCCATCACAGAAAGCCACAAAATCACTTTCCAGAACATTCTCATTCACAGTTCCATGCTGGTGGAACGCTCTCCCCACCCTCATCCGGAATGCAGAATCCCTGACAACATTCAAAAGACAGCTGAAAACCCATCTCTTCCGTGAGCACTTAACCTTATAAAAAATAATAATAATAAAAAAAAAATAAAAAAAAAATAAAAAAAAAATCCTTCCCCTTCCCTTTAAAACCTCACTTGTCGGGTTTATGCTACTCTGAATAATGCCTGAACTTTGTTTTTTGAGCACTACTTGTGTTGTTTTTGCCTCTTCATGATGACTCGCTTAATTTTGTCCTAATCTGTAAGTCGCTTTGGATAAAAGCGTCTGCTAAATGACTAAATGTAAATGTAAATGATTATTATCAATGTTGAGAACAGTTGAGATCTTCATGGAAACCGTGATACATCTATAATTCATCTTTAATGAATAGAAAGTTCAAAACAACAGCATTTATTTAAAATAGAAATTTTCTGTAACAAAATACTGTCACCTTTAATCAATTTGATGCATCCTTGTATTGTTTTATTTATTTAAAAAATAATATTAAAAAATATTTTAAAAGTTTGTACTGACCTTGAACTTTATGTGTGTTTAATTGTTATTTAATTATTATTTATAATATATACATTTTTTTTGAAAAATTTGATAAAAATTACGAAAAAAAACAACTACTATAACCGTTGCTCATATAAAATAAAACATTTCATTTTAAGCTTAGGCACACACTTTGTTGAAAAAGAGAATACATTAATTAATTAATTCTTTAACCCAAACCCATGTGGATTATTATCTTTACGATTGGTGTGAAGAGTCAGTACGTCATCATCAGATCTCGGTTCACTGGACTCTGAGAATAGAGATGTTCCTCAAACTGATGCTGGTGACGGTTTAAAATATTCATCAGATTTTACTCTGCTTTATTGGCTCCATTCAACATCCTGATCAATAAAACATTGAGTTTTTTACTCCCACAACCCCAGCATTAACGACAGACACTTCCAGAAACCAGGATAACCGGGATCGGCTGGAGCGCAAATTCATCAGTTCCTTCATCATTCTGCTCATTTCTCCTGCCATCCATCGACCAGTCATCCACACTTTGACATGTTGACTTATAATTACTGTTCACAGTCGCTTCTGTTATATAAAGTGTATTTGTTTGGTCATTTCTCTCTGAATTATTTACTGATCATCTTGAGGGATGTGAAGAGATTTGAGTGTCAAAGCATCATGTGTCACTTCAGACTCAGTGTTTTAGGTTAGCAGGGCATCTCAGGTCAGAAGAGACACACACACACACACACACACACACACACACACACACACACACACACACACACACACACACACACACACACACACACACACAGTACTGAATCCAGCACTGTCATGATACTGGTCCAGTACAGTTGTGTCAGTGAATGGATGCTGTGATATTCAGCCTCAGGGTTTCCTCGGGTTATGTAGGACCACATCAGATGATGAGACTATAGGATTATGGGTAAAACCTGCCTGAAGCACAAACTACAAATTACTCCAATTTACCTCTAAAAAAAGAGGAGCAAACCCAACACTTTAAGGTTTTAGTCTGTGTCTGAGCTTTAATCAGTTTGACAGCTCAAATACTAGTCATTGGTAAGCCTTTGATTCAGGTCATTTTTTTTTTATTAAAATAATATGCATATATTTGTTTATATATAACAAGATTTTTATAATTTCAACTATATTTATAAATATAACCAAACCCATTGATTTTATAACATTATGTGTATGTATTATGTGTGTGTGTGTGTGTGTGTGTGTATATATATATATATATATATATATATATGTGTGTGTGTGTGTGTGTGTGTGTGCGCGTGTGTGTGGGTATAATGTTTACACATATATAGTAATAATAATGTAATATTAAAATAGCCTTTATTATGTTTTTAGAATTTTGCAATCTAGCGTTTTTTTAATACATTTTTTGACTATATTTATAAATTACAATTAAACCAATTTTTTTAATAACTTAATATACTGTAACAAACAAACATAAACAAATAAATGCACACACACACACACTCAGTCAGTCACACTCTCTCTCTCTCACACACACACACACACACACACACACACACACCAGAACTGTATTTGATAAAACACAGTATAACATTATAACATTATAAGAAAATGGCAGATTGAGTCTGAAACAATCACTGTCTCATATCTCAGTCACTGCGTCTCATCTCACTCCACATATCATATTTCCTGAAGCCTGTGATTATTCTGTGATTACTGACGATCATGACATCAGGACTGAAGATGTAAATACAGTGATCGTTAAGATTCTCTCCCTCTACAGATCAGAGCCCGTCACTGCAGGCCGTCCTGAGCACAACTCTCCAACACACTGGTTTAGGAGAAACTAAAGCATGCAACAACAAAACTATTGTATAATGTCTCTTGCCCAAAGAGGAAAACACTCACTCTCATAAATGACAGCGGTCTGTAATATTTACAGGGCTAATATTGGATTCTGCTCAGATTGAAGTATTCGTGTTTGTGTCGTCCTGCAGATTTTGTGTTCCAGACGTCAATGATTCCTCAAATCATGCAGTTGCAAACACTCAGAAGAGATTTCAGGAGAGCACCACTCATTTTCTCCAGCTGTGATCAAAATCACAGCTGTTTATCTTGACATTTCTATTGTCAGCTGATCACTAGATAAGTGTATAGCCATTTGTTTGGGCGATAATGCAATACAAACAGATTTTTTTAATCAAACAGATTTTCTGATTAGTGAATAGATGGGAATTCTGTTTAAATAACATCAAAATTCACAGAACCAGCAACAGATGCACATTTAACATAAATATATAAATCATCATTGATACAATAAAAGGCTCAATAGAATTCTATATGGAGATCTATATAGAACTCCAGGGTTCATGACTCTATTTTAAAGAACCTTTATGTCAAAAATGTTGAGAAATGTCTTAAAGTCCCCGTGCAGGTATTCATTTTGCCCCTTAAAACTCATTTTTGATCATCAAAATGACATATTTAAAATTTTTCCTGTGAAAATAGTTTCTTCATGCCTTAAAATATCTTGAATGTAACTCGACACCCTTTGCATCATGAATATGCAAATGAGTCCCCGCCTCCACTCACTCACAGCAGCTCGGATCACCTGATCCACTCGCTCAACTGTAGTAAACGACACGATTGCAAGTGGAAATATTGGTTTAATTCAGTCAAATATGTTTGAACCAGAAACTGATTGAAGAGGAAGAGTGAGTTATACAGGATCGTGTATCAGAATCATGATGCGTTTTATACAATGTCGGACACATTGATATGATTAGCGTTTGTCTCGACTACGTTATCAAACGGCTAATAAAGTGTTGCTAATGTCACACACACACATGTTCCCGTTCCCCATCTCAGAGTCACAGCTCCTTCTGAACATCAGCATCAAACATCATAGAAAGTCCGTGGAGTAAAGCCCCGCCCCCTCGTGACGTGATTGGTCACATGTTTGTGATTATTTTTGAGACTGTCTTTGGTAGTTTTAAGAAGAAAATACTCAGTAATGCTGTTGACTGATGAATTTGCACATGGCTTGCCTTGAAAACACCACATAGACATAAACAACAGTAAAAACTTGATTTTCATCACAGGGGGTCTTTAAAGGGGTGGTTGATTATGATTTGACTTTTCTAACTTTAGTTAGTGTGTAATGTTGCTGTTTGATCATAAACAACATCTGCAAAGTTACAACGCTCAAAGTTCAAAGCAAAGGGAGATATTTGCTTTTAAAGAAATCGCTTTTTAAAACTACAACAAACGGCTGGTAGAGACTACACCACATTCCTCCCGGGTTAGTGACATCACCAACCCTAACATTTACATAAACCCCGCCCCCTGAACATGCAGTCCATGTTGAGAAGAGGAAGAGTTGTTGTAGTCGAGCACCTTTGTGAGTCAGCTCAAACTGTAGCATCCATCTTTCCACATGCAATAGAAAGTCACTCTGTGTGCATCTCACAACAACAGTTCCTATACGAGCGATTTATAGATTATCAAGACAGAATATGCTAATTGAAGATAGTTAACTCTACATCAGCTTCATAAATTCATCAACTAACCATTCAGAAATGTCCTGTTGCTTCTACATGTTGTCACTTCTTCTTGAGTCTCTCCATCATTGTCTGACTCCGTTTAAACACAAAAGACAGAACAGTTTCTGTCATATTAGTGTGTGTCTGCGTAAGGTAATCGGAGCTGCTAACACGCGAGCTCTCGAAACCCCGCCCCCTGTGCCGGGAGCAGCAGTTCATTTGCATTTAAAGGGACAGACACAAAACGGTGCGTTTTTGCTCACCCTCAAAAAGTGACAATTTTAACATGCTATATAAAAATATCAGTGGGGTATTTTGAGGTAAAACTTCACACACACACTCTGGGGACATCAGAGACTTATTTTACATCTTGTGAAAAGGGCATTATACCACCCCTTTCAATGATTGCATAATACTTTGCATAATGGGTTATTTAATTTTTTTCTAGTGATAAAAGAATGTTTTGTAGAACATCATGACACTAAAAAAACACTGGAAATGATGCACGTCTGCACTATATTTCACTGAGGCCTAAACACACGTTCACACATCAGTGCCGCTGGTTTCGTGTAAAGCCTGAAGTTTCTCAGATTTGCAGCGAGTGCTGGTCACTTCTGGCGAGACGCCCGTGTTTGTCTGCGCTGCGTGTCACTGTGGTCTGCGTGTGTTTACATGAAGCCGGATGGAATCAGTCGATTGTCTAAAGTGAACGCATTGATAGATCAGAGGAATGCTGCCGTGTTCGTGCGCTGTGAAGACAATCGATCGAAACAGGGAAATGTTTGTTTCAGAACACGGCCTTCATTAGCAACCGCTTGAGCCAAATGAATAAAAGCCTTTAATTAATTCAAGTAAGTTCAATAGACTGAAGAATACAGCCATGTTTGGACGGGATTACTGGCTTTACTGAATCCTGAACTGGTTTGTGCTTCAGGACATGAAGCTGCGATAAAACACAGCAGCAAAACTGTTCATCGGTCAATGCTAACACAAATCAAACGTATTAATACTACCTTAACTGGGGTCGTGTTTTTGAAGGCTCTTCTGCTCTCCAATGCATTTATTTGATCAAAAATACAGTATGAACAGTGAAATATTATTATAGTTTAAATGTGAATATATTGTAAAATGTAATTTATTCAAAGCTGAATTTTCAGCATCATTACTCCAGTCTTCAGTGTCACATGATCTTTCAGAAATCATTCTAATATGATGATTTGATGATCAAGAAACTTTTATGATTATTATCAGTGTTGTAATCAGCTTCATATTTTTTTGGAAACTGTGATACAGAATTCTTTACTGAATAGAAAGTTCAAAAGAACAGAATTTATTTGAAATGTAATCTTTTTAACATTAGAAATGTCTTTACTGTCACTTTTGATCAATTTAATTCGTCCTTGATGAATAAATGTATTAATTTCTTAAAATATTACCCCAGCTTTGAACATTAGTGTATGTCCATTAATATTCAAAATTAGCAGCATGTTATAGACTTTTCTAAATGTGCCAATAATTCACTTCACACAACAATCCATGTTTATCCTCACTGCAATTATTATTTTATAATTTAATTGTTTAAAACTACTTTTAATTTAAACAACATTAATACTAAATTGAAATGTTCCTTATAATATAATTTAATATAATTTACTGTATAAACTTGCATGCATAACTATAAACTTCAAAAATGTTAATGTTTAATTCAATGTGTTACACATTTTCTTTGTAATTATTACTAAAATTTACAAGCAATTTCTGAGTTCCACCAATTTTTTTTATTATTAAAATGAACTAAAACTAAAACTATTTAAATAATTTCTGTTAATTGAAACAAAGAACAACAATATAAATATTAGTTTAAAAAAAAACTTCAACTGAATGAAAATTAGAAATGTGGCCTTGGCAATAAACTGAAACAAGTTTAAGTTGAAGATTATTAACTAGAAATAAATAAAAAATAATAATAAAATCAAACCTAAATAGCAATATTTAAATTAAATTAATAATTAATTCTGTTGACTCTTATTTTGACAGTCGGGTCTGTTTCCTTTAGTTCCTGTTTCCCTGTGTTGTTTAGAGTCCTTGTTTGTTTCTCAAGTCACTATTAGTGTCTAGTTTGTTCTAACCTTACAGTCTATGGTTCTAACCCTGTATTTATAGCCCTGTGTTTTAGTTTTCTCCCAGTGATTTTCTCCATATTCTTTAAAGACTGTTTGTTTGTTACTCCGACATCCGGTTCATACATGACAGGTGTAGCCAATAATTCAAATCATGTGAATTATCAATACCAATAAGTGCATCATGACGCTATAAATGCATGTATAGTTTCCCTGATCATCAGAAATGCAAGTGAAATCTGTTCAGCTTATGGGCTGTATAGGGTGAGAGGAGGACACATGAACAAAGCGGCACTGACGGGGTTAACCTCTGCGGTGTGTGTGTGTGTGTGTGTGTGTGTGTAGGGAACATCCTGACCTACATCCGTTTTCCTCCTCTAATCCTGCTCTCCCAGCGCAGGGATCTCTGATTCTGAGGTGTTGAGTTATGAAAGCGGGATTCTCCATCTCTGCTCCTGATCTGACTCCAGATGCGTTCACATTCAATTAGCAGCTCGTAATCTGAATTTAAGGAGCGTGGCGGCGAGGATTCGACAATACGCGAGCAAAAGCAGACGGATTATGTTGTAATGTTGGGAAAACAGGCGTGGGAGAGATGCAAAGGGGATTAGCGACGTTTAACCCCATTTCAATGAGCCGAGAAACCACAATAATCATAATTTGTTGACGCGTGTTCAGGTGTGAGCAAACATGTTAGTGTTGTATTTTAGTAGGGAGATGTGATGTATGTGGTTTAATACAGCAAACGGATCAGGAAATGAGGATTCAGAGCTGTTGAAACACTCAACGAGTTTCTCCTGACACCGTTTACACACGCCTCATGATGGGAACATGCATTTCATTGCATAAAACGCCGTTTGCAAGTCATTTTATTTTAATAACTTGCAACAGGATTTTTGACAATAAAACAAATGTAGGGCAGGACTTGATTCTATCCCGTGTAATTAATCGGATCATGAAGAACTTCCGTTAAGTTATATATCAGAACGGAGCCAGGAAAGAGGGATTTGTGACGTCATCCCAAATGCAAAGTCATTTCAGAGGCGGAGAAAGTATTTTGATAAAAGATTACGAAAGGAAATAAGGCTTATTCGACATTAAACACATGTACGATGATGCACTTGCATTGAAAATCAGTTTAAAATTCGCAGCGATCACTATCAACTTTACAGCTCAAATAACACACACTTTTTCATGAAATAATTCCATTGGTGCAATAGCAAAAATATGCATTTTAAACCCTAATTATTACATATTCACACATTTTTACAAATTAAGAGACAAATCTAAATTATTTCCTGGTAAAATAAGATTATGTACATATTAACTGAATTTGAATTTACATTTTAACTTGTAATATTGTAATACTTGTACAATATTTTGTATATAGGCA
Organism: Leuciscus leuciscus; assembly: GCF_965113295.1. NCBI lineage: Eukaryota > Metazoa > Chordata > Actinopteri > Cypriniformes > Leuciscidae > Leuciscus > Leuciscus leuciscus. The sequence continues at coordinate 1,815,794 of NC_138747.1, forward strand.
TCAGCCAAATAGAGTTATGGAGTTACAGTATTTTACATAAGCTTATCACACACACACACACACACACACACACACACACACACACACACACACACACACACACACACACACACACACACACACACACACACACACACACGCACACAAACGCGCACACACACACACACACACACACACACACACACACACACACACACACACACACACACACACACACACACACACACACACACACACACACACACACACACACACACGCACACAAACGTTGTTTTATGGGGACTTTCCATAGACATAATGGTTTTTGTACTGTACAAACTGTATATTCTGTCCCCTTACACTAACTCTACCCATCACACACACACACACACACACACACACACACACACACACACACACACACACACACACACACACACAAACCCTACTCATCACTCACACACGAACCCTACCCATCACTCACACACACACACACACACACACACACACACACACACACACACACACACACACACACACACACACACACACACACACACACACACACACACACACACACACAAACACACACACTAACCCTACCCCTAAACCTGCCCATCACACAAAACGTTCTGCATTTTTACATTTTGAAAAAAAACTTTAATTACTTTATTTTTATACCAGATTTACAAGTGAGGACGCACACTCACACACACACACACACACACACACACACACACACACACACACACACACACACACACACACACACACACACACACACACACACACACACACACACACACACACACACACACACACACACACCCAGACTGTGACAGTTGGCAGATTCTTCTCATCTGTCTGTTATGTACACAAATGCTTTTCTCCTGCATGGGGCGAAACAGTGAACAGGTCAAGATGCTCTATTGAGCCTGTCAGCGCCTGAGCGACCTCACGTCGAGAGACCATAACACTGGAGGCTTCAGAGTCCCGCTACGACAAACTGTGTATGCTGTCACATTCATTCTGCCCGCGTGTGTGTGTGTGTGTGTGTGTGTGTGTGTGTGTGTGTGTGTGTGTGTGATCACTGCACCATCACTTCAGGGATCAGCCCGAGTGAGATTACAGAGATGTTGATGGCACACTGGCGAGTCCCGCAGAGAGGATTACCAGAGAAAATCAAATCAAATCTCTCATATTATGTTTGTGTTATTCAAAAGTTTACAGAAGAACAGCTTTTGTCCTCATGAGCCTGTGAAAACTCAAAACCTTGACGAGAAATAGAGAACACGAGCCGACAAAAACGCCTGAAGCGATGCAAACACAGATTTAATAATGATGCCAGTCCTGAACGGCACTATCTGCCACTTTTTGCAGCTCTGAAAACATCACACATTTCTCCTAAAAAACTGCAACCTATTAATACTTCCATAATGTGATTCAGAAAAGGAAGGAGGGTCGATCTCAATCTGATCAAAGCAAAAACACACATCCTAAAACAGAGAGACAAAATTCACATATTAATCCAACACGTAATTTTACAGCTCAAATAACACCATTTTTCACCACAAATTCACTTTGCTGCAACAAAATGTGTTTTAAAGGAATTAATAATAAAAAAGTAGGCCTATATCTTAAACGCAATGCAAGTCACTTTGAAAAAATGCATTGAAAAAACAAAAAAAAAACGGAAAGATTATCCCCTTATTTTTCTTTAGAATAACATGCATGAAGATGCAAGGCCAGTTTTGACTTCACAGTGCGAGCATTAGTTCAGAATAATCAAATCATGTGACTGGAGAGCCTGGGTGAGGTTCTGGGCTCTCAGATGAAGAGCGAGTGGAGTGACAGGTGCTGGAATCAGATCTCGCATAACTCCTCTTCCTCATGCCAGACTGACCCAGGGCTCTTTCTGGATAAACATGTCTGACCTCCTCAGCATCACTGCACTGCAAACCCTTTTTTAGGCCGGGCCAGACACCCAGCGAGAGGGGGGGAACTCATCTGCCAACAGACATTTGCCTGGGAGAGGATTGCATTTGTTTTTTTCCTGTTGCGGGCGGAACGGGCCAATTGACTGCGAACTAATCTGTCCCGCTGTCGCAGTCTGTGCTGTTCCACAATGTCGGTACACAGTGTACAATTGTATTTATAGCCTGCCAACTAGACTTATCTTCGTTATGTAATATTTACGGCAACGAGACAGCCACCCACGGCCTCTCTCTCTCTCTCTCTCTCTGTCTCTGTGTGTGTGTGTTACGCTCGCTCGGCCCCGCCGTGCCTGCTGGGTAATTTTACTCACAAGCTCCAGCCAAGCACGAAACATCCACAAACACTCTGTGCTGGAAAACTGCGCTCGCTCGTGTACCAAAACACGGGCCGCCAGCCGTCCTCAGAAACACAGTTCAGTGGCGCTCGCTCGCCCGCTCGCTCCAGACGAATTACGCTCCTCATCCACGCCTCCGTGCAAATGTGTGCTGATCAGTGGGTCAGGGTGGAAATGCTAAAAAAACACAGAAATTTAGAGCAACTTAAAAGTGCACTAAAGGATCCTGGGTAAATAACCCATGGCATGTGTGTGTGTGTCTGCCAATTATCACAGTATTTACAGTAGGGCTGCACAATTTGGCCAATATTTTTGTGATTTTGCTATATAATAATAATTATATTATTATTATGTTAGTATTATTATTACATTATGGTTGTTATTATTTCATATTATATTTAGTAATAATGATGATCAATTAATAATCGATTCCCAGGGAAAGCAAGAATTGATAAGATAGTTGTATACCTTGAAATGCAATGCTGTCGCTTTGGATTAAAGCGTCTGCCAAATACATAAATGTAAATCAAATAATTATAATTATTTCTAAAAATGAAAAATAACAAACATAGTTATAATAATACTAATAATATAAATAATATAATTAGTCCTGTCAAATCGATTAATCGCGATCGATTAAACAGCGCCGCTCGTATTTTCGTGAATTATTAATGTTGTTTGCTAAGGCAGGATTCACTATTACTTCCTCGAACCCCTAGATTTAAAGTTTAACGTGTCCTGCAGCGTTTGTGCTCCAGACGGGGATGATCCTCGGCTGGTTTGTTACTTTACTAATGCGGGGTGTTGTCATGCAGGGATCCCCACAGGAACACAAGGGGAAACATTTTTTATATATATTTTTTTATATATATATTTTATATATTTAATATTAAAATTGATCAACTTTCTAGTTTTGTTGTTTTATTTTCAGTGAAATTTTAAAATTAATTAAGTTATTAAATTTTTTTTAAATTAAAATTAAGATTTTAAAATAAGCATTTAACATTTTTTTTTTTTTCACATTTGGTGAATTAAGGGAGACAGTTTTGAATTTAATTTGTAAGGTTTTTTGCTATAAATTAAAAACATCAGTCCAACACTGTTATACTGAAGAATTTACTGTAACACTTTAGTTTAGGGTCAACTATTGCTTATTCGCATGCATATTACTAGAATATTGGCTGTTTATTAGTACTTATAAAGCACATATTAATGCCTTATTATGCATGACCATATTCTGTACCCAATATCCAAACTAAACTACCTTACTAACTCTTAATAAGAGGTAATTAGGAGTTTATTGAGGCAAAAGTCATAGTTAATAGTGAGTTAATAATGAGAATTGGACCCTAAACTAAAGTGTGACTGAAGTTACCAATCCATTTGAGGAAGAAACAATGTTATAATATTATAATGAAAGCAGGCGTGACAAACCCTTTTATGTGAACTGAGCCAAAACCTTTTTTTGGTAACATTTGGGCGATTGGGACATCACATCTTTTCATTGATTCAGGCTAGTGTAAGCATACTTATTGAACAAGACTATGATATAATTTCATATGCAAGATTTTCTTTTTCTGTTCATCATTATTAAGAGTCCATGTTTATTTCTGTTCCACTTCTCTGTTAATAAATCCATTGACTCAGGGCCGTAACACCAGTTAAATGTTTAGGCTGGCCTGCCTCAGTGCTCTATCTATCAGTGGCCAATCAAATCAAAGGAGGCGGGGCTTACTGTTCACAGAAGTGTGAATCCCAGTGCGGAGCTTTAGCTTTAAAGAAACGCACAGCATTATACAATATGTTGACGTTATTTCCACTGAAACAGGAAGTCAGGGCAGGACACATCGTACAGCTCCTCCCCTTTTTAAAAATAGCCAATAGCATTTTGTTTCTGAGCGGAATTCAAATGAGTCCGATACGCTTTCTGGTCCGAGTCGATTCGATCATATGATCCGCTCTGCTATCGTGTCTCTGGACCGGAGCTGAGGAGGTTCATGTGACACGTCAATTATATACTTCATTTGCATATTTACACTGTTTGAATAATTCCCTATCCCTTATATAGTGCATTATGTGCCATTCACCATATAGAAAATATTAAATGTGTGAACAAGTGACCGATTTCAGCAGCTCTCCAGCGTGTTCATGCTTTCACTCACGGACGTCTGACCTCGACGGACTCAACAGGAGAAATGAACCAGAAAAGATTTCCATGTGAAAGAAGGCGGAGCCTCAGAGCCACACCCACCTATTACATAATCGCCACGGACCAATGGTAGTACAGAGGTGTTTACCAGCCGGAGTGAACATTTCCGGAAAGTTCGCGTTGGCAAGCTGTTTTGAACTCCCAAAACGAACTTCGTTTCGGCCTGATTTTGTTTTCGAAATGGCGTCACATCAGTTCATTTTTCGATTTTGCTTAAAGTATATCGAGCCCTTAACTCTCCTTACCAGTGGCCATTCATAGACATGATATACTGATTCAAAACGAAGCTCATTGAGACGCATGTGCACCTTGACTCACGGAAGTTGCGTAAAACCAGCCAATCAGATTGAAGCTATCCAGTTTTAATTAGCATAAGGTGGGCGATGAACAGAAAGTGGGCGTGTCCTCTAATATAGACCTAACCGACACCATCAGCGTCTCCACCAAACGCCACACATCTCCACATCTTCCAGTCTCCCTGTGCTAATGTAGGTCAAGTGGTCTTAAGGGCCAATCCATCGGGATTAACAGCAGTCTGAAGTCCTGAAGTCCTGAAGTCCTCGGGCTCAAACATACTTCACGCATCTGTCAACAAGAGCACATGCGGAGACATCAGCGTCCCAAAAACATTAGAGTTCATTAGGGCCAACGGAGGACACAGCCTCTCTGTGAAGGCCATGAAAAGAAAACACAGTTCCAACAAAGACTCACAGCATGGTTTCCAGTGTAACGCTGAGGGCTTTTAGCGCCCCGAACGCTTTCAGGTTCAGTTCAGAGCTCCATTATGAGTGCGTAGCCCCTTATAAACGTGAGAAGAGAGAGCGTGTGTGTGCACGCAGGGAGAAGGTGTCACGCTATTGTGCAAAGCATAAAGGGATGAAGACAACTGCACCTCTTCCCGAGAGAGTCCTTCTGCATCAGGATGGGGATTAGTATGGGGTTTGCCAGGATATCAGGTTTAAACCGTCCCGTAGCTTTCACGCTTGAGCTCCTGAAGTCTACACGGACGGCTTCTTCTCCGAAACGGCTCTTTTAAAATATACATCAGATTCTGGAGCCGTCGCTCTGATGCCATGCAATAAATGCTTGATAAGTCTGGACAGACACTGCTTTCCTTCTCTCTCTATGTCGGTTTCTTTTGTTTGACACCCACACTAATGATACGTTGCCCATGGGGGCTGTTATTGTGTGTCCATCCAAAATATGGTTAAAATGCCCATGCATTTACTGATTTCCCCCCCCAAAATCGCTGCATATGGTGACATGTAGATGCACAAAATTATAAAAAGGAGAAATCTTTTAATGTGCCAAGTTTTTGGAAATGTCATTTGTGTATTCATGTTGGCTTGCCAAAACTTATATAGCCTACCATAAAAAGAAAAGAAAAAAAAAAAGGTTTTATTACAGTCTACATCATCATCTTTGTGTGCATCTAACATTTATATTTACTCATATAGCAGATGCTTTTGTTCAAAGCCACTTACACATGAGAAAAAATTATTAGTGAGTCAAAGTAGTTACCAGAATTTTAAACATATTTTTTTAAATATACATTTATTTATACTTTAAAATGTAATTTTTTTTTTACAATTTGCTGCTCAACAAAAAAAAATAAAAAAAAATAATTAATTTTAAATATATCAAATGTTTGTTTTTTGGTATATTATATTTTAAAAAAAATATACAAAATTTAATGCAGAACTACTTAAAAAAAAAAAAGTCAGCCTTTTATTGAGTCATTTTCTTCTTCAGTTCGAGTTTAGAACAGTCACATTATAAAATTATACAAATTATTACTTACATAATTTATAAAGGTATAAAAAATTCAAAATGTTTTTAATGAGACTTGAGTACAGTTACATAAACTTTGTAAAATTATAAAATCATAATTTTATCATATTATTAAAAAAATTGTATATATAATGCCAAAAACAAATCTCAGCCTTTCAATTGAGATGTTATCCTCATTACGACCGCAGAACAGTCGCATCAACTTTATGAGCGTATAAAAATGATAACTCAATTTAGATTAAATAAGAAAACATTGAAACGCTTTTAAAAAGAACAGTCACGGCAACTCAATATTTCTCTATTGTAAATCTCACAAGAAATTAATTTGACTTCAGAATCCTAAACTAAGAGAACTGAAAGATGTGAAGGGCCAAAATATCACACAAAAAACCCGCTGTGGTTTCTGTGAGTGTTAACAAGGCAACATCTTGAATTTGCTTTTGTTTTCTTTAATCGTCTACAAATCCCCAGTGGAAACGAAGGCATTACAGAGTTGCAAATGCTTTTAAAAGACGGCTCTCAGACACAACGGGGGGAGGCATTAGGATTTAGCCTGTGTTTTTGGCTGGCGAGCCTGTGTGCAAACAAAGTTTACTGTCAACCAAATCGGTTGTGACAGAAAACCAAGAGCCTCCACCAACCGGCAGAAAGATTACAAGCGTCCTGTACCAGAGAAGCAGGACATCTGTGATATACACTACGGTACACGAACACACACACACACACACACACACACACACACACACACACACACACACACCAAGCATTCGCAACCGAACCCCGATGTGATAATCAGATCCGAGGTCCTTTCTTGGAAAGAGCGGGTCTGTATTTGTTGTATATGAAGCAACAGAAAGGGCTGGAGGGTTTCCTCTGCTACAGTACACAGACCTCATAATCCTCCTCATAGATCCTGTCAGCACACACAAGCAGAGAGGGATCAAAACAAAACCCGGGGCCAAAAAACTAACTCTCTCTCACAGAGAAAGAGGTCGCGTCTCAAAAACAAGCGGCGATCAGACTTGGCAGGGCTCCTGAGTGGCCTTAGAAAGGTCTTGCATTCACAGTTCACAGTGCACTCTATGTTTACACACTCAGATAAACCCATAATCGCTTTCACCCGGGATGTTTTACTGATATTCACTCACACTTTTAGGTTTATTTATTTGGTTATGGGTGCATTTATATCAGGTCTTTGATAAATGTCATGTAGCGTTTGAAAAAGAACAGAGAAAGAACAGTAATATTCAATTATACTTCATATTTTAATATACTTAACTATTTAAAGTTATTAATGCTTAAGTTACAGATATGCATAATTTTTTTTAATGTTTTTAACGTTTTTCTATCATTGTGGTCTAAAGATTAGACTGGATATTAGACATAAAAAAATCTGTATAATATTTAAAAAAACCTAAATTATTATTAAAATGTTTTTAAAATAATTGATAATGACAATAATAAAAATTTCAGATCTGCTAACTGGTTATCTATTACTCAAAAAAACTAAAACAACATTCAAATAACGGGAAATTAGTTATCACTACATGTCAAAACAATAATTATAAATTATTCTGTATTTCTGTTCTCAGACACATAATAATTTAAAATAAAACTAAATTATTATTATTAATCATTTTAATCATTTATATTAGTGAGGCAAACGACCAGAATTGTAAATATATATTTTTTTAATTCAATATTTTTAAATTTATTTTTTAAATGTTAATTTACATATTTTATAATAATTAACAATAATTAAAAATCCGATCTTCAAATCAGTTATCCAATAAAACAATCACAAATGTCAAAAAGCAGAAATAAGACAATAAATATTAGATTATCAGCATTCTAGTTATCATATTTAGTTATCAGACACTTAAATATAAAAATAATCTGTATCATATAAAAAAAAAAACTAAATTATTATTAATGATTATAATAATTTTTATTATTTAGCCAAAGTACCATTTTTTTTTAAATAATTTTGTCTATAATAATTAATAATCAACAATGATTAAAAAATCAGATCAGTTTTCCAATACTTACATAAAAACATTATAAGTATTAGTTGTAAAAAAGAAAAAGAAAAAAATCACCAGATGTCAAAAAGCTGAAATAAAACAATAATAATTATAAAGGTTCTGCATGAAAATAATCTCAGCATTGTTTAAATAATAATAATAATTTGTTTTATTTACTATATTAGCGCCTTTCAAGAAGGACACTTTATATAATATTGACAAATTACACAAACAATACAGATCTACAATGACAAGTTTTTTTAAACTGAATGCGATACACGATAGGGAGCAGAGCATGAGATGTGAGCCGAGTCATAGTTTTGTAGTCATAGTTTAAAAGTTTTGAGCCATCCATACTTTGAGATCTTGTAGACAGGAAGTGATGGAGGAAGTGATGTAAGGGGGAGGAAAAACAGTTTTAGGCTGAAAGGTGAGATAGATTTGTATATCATCAGCATAACTATGGAAATTAAGACCATGATGCTGAATGATCTGACCAGAGGAAGAATACAGATTAGAAATAGAAGTGGACCAAGAACGGAACCTTGAGGTACACCATGGGAAACACTAACAGTGTGTTTATTAATGCTATTGTGTGTTGTGTGTTTATTAATGAAGTTAGCCACCGAAAGACAGTACCAGTGATACCAACAGCAGTTAGACGAGATGGCAGTACTGAATGGCAAACAGTATTAAAAGCTGCATTTAGGACCAAGAGGCTGAGGCCACCAGAATCATTTAATTATAATTTTCGAATTTATTGGATTTGGTTTTGTGTTCATTTAGAACACTCTAAAACATGGATATAATCTGTATCGCTTGTTAAAAACCAACGAGATAATCTGTGAAGTCTGTTCTCATTATGGATGGCCCTGCCTCCGCCTCTGACCCCGCCTCTGACTCCGCCTCTGACCCACCTCTGACTCCGCCTCTGACTCTACCTCTGACTCTGCCTCCGCCTCTGACCCCGCCTCTGCCTCCGCCTCTGACCCACCTCTGCCTCCGCCTCTGACCCCGCCTCTGACCCACCTCTGACTCTGCCTCTACCTCTGACCCCGCCTCTGACTCTACCTCTGACCCCGCCTCTGACCCACCTCTGACTCTGCCTCTACCTCTGACTCTACCTCTGACCCCGCCTCTGACTCCGCCTCTGACTCTGCCTCTGACTCCGCCTCCACCTCTGACTCTACTTCTGACTCTGCCTGACTCTGCCTCTGACTCCGCCTCCACCTCTGACTCTACCTCTGACTCTGCCTCTGACTCCGCCTCTGACCCCGCCTCTGCCTCCGCCTCTGACCCACCTCTGCCTCTACCTCTGACCCCGCCTCTGACCCACCTCTGACTCTGCCTCTACCTCTGACTCTACCTCTGACTCTGCCTCTGACCCCGCCTCTGCCTCCGCCTCTGACCCACCTCTGCCTCTACCTCTGACCCCGCCTCTGACCCACCTCTGACTCTGCCTCTACCTCTGACTCTACCTCTGACTCTGCCTCTGACTCTGCCTCTGACTCCGCCTCTGACCCACTTCTGACTCTGCCTCTGACTCCGCCTCTGACCCCGCCTCTGACCCACCTCTGACTCCGCCTCCACCTCTGACTCTACCTCTGACTCTGCCTCTGACTCCGCCTCTGACCCACTTCTGACTCTGCCTCTGACTCCGCCTCTGACCCCGCCTCTGACCCACCTCTGACTCTACCTTTGCCTCCGCCTCTGACCCCGCCTCTGACCCACCTCTGACTCTACCTCTGACTCCGCCTCTGACCCTGCCTCTGACCCACCTCTGACTCTGCCTCTACGCTGATTTCACACAGCCGCCATTTTGAAATCGAAAGTGAGGCTCTGGTGGGAAGAACCCCGGAAGTAAAGATAAACAACAATGCCTTGGACTACCAACCTGAAGCTGCTGCCGCGATTTACACTATTGGATGTTAATATCCAATATAGGATATGCATATAGTTAATTCCTGCTTCTTTTTTTACTTTCTGAATTATATATATAAAAAAAATTTATTTATAAATGAATTTCACTGTATATAGTCTAAAGTATGAAAGAAATGTACAGTTTTAGAATAACTCATTGTATACATTAAACACAACAATACGCCATCGCATTCACAACTCTCCTGTGATTAAAGGCGACACTTCCGGTTTTCTTCCCACCGGAGCCCAAAATAACGGCTGCGTGAAATCAGTGTCTACTTCTGACCACGCCTCTGACCCCGCCTCTACCTCGGACCCCGCCTCTGACTCCGCCCCCACATCCATCGCACTCTCTCAGCGTTTGGCCCTGAATTTTTGAGTTGCCATTCAAGCATCAAAGCACATTTAAAGTTGTTCAAAACAAACAGGCCGTCATTCTGCTGCCGCTGCTCACAGTAGCCGCAGGTTTTTCCCCCATTTTTTTTCATTTTCCTCTTTTCTCTCTCTCTCTCTCTCTCTGTTATTCCCCCTCCTCCTCTGAAACGAGTCCAGAACATCCTGTTCTCTGAGTCAGTCAAGCTCCAAGCCCGTCGGGAACAGTATATTTGTGGCTGAGCTGAGGGGCTAACAGAAATGGCCCAGTTGCTTTGACCTATACTGTTTTAATAAAATCACTCTGAGCGTAAACATTGCTGCGGGGCCAGACGTTGCTGCCACAGCGAGCGCTGCTGTTTCGTAACTTGTGTCCCTCCATTAGATCAGTGTGAACCTTGCTAGGGTAAACACACACACGAGGTCAAGCAGAACCGCCGTACAGCTACTGACACACACCTGAAACTAAAGGAACATTCTTGCTTCAGTACAATCTAAGATCCATCGATAGCATCTCTGGCATTATATGGATCACCACAAAACATTATTTTGACTCGTTCAAATTATGGATAGCAGAATCAGACGTGACATATCTGACAGGGGTGTGCATCGTCACTGGTCTCACGATTCAATTCGATTATGATTTTGATGTCAACATTTCGATATTACAATGCATTGCATCCTCACTTTTCAATATTACGCTAATGCGAGAAGCGCTTATGTGACGAATGACATCAGAGAAACTCCGTAGTCTATAATTGATTTTGGTCTATTACTGCATCGACACAGACTCGTCCACTTCAACGATTCATTTCAACACTCCTAATATCTAATGCACCGTTCACACTGAGTAAACTCCACCTACAGGAATTATGCTGGTAATGCACATTCATCCACCTAGAAAAGTAGTTCCACCTTAAAGGTAGGGTAGGTAATCATTTTTCTAAAAAAAAAACATTCCAAATTTGTTTAAACTGTCTTTATATACCAATACATAATTAAAATGTAAGTACTCTGAAAAAGAAAATTTTAAAATCGAGTGACTGTAGACCTTTTAATCTGCAATAAACACAGCTCATTATTTCCATTCACTCCACCCCCTCCCTTCTGAGCTCCTTCCAAAGCCACGCCCCCAAAACACATGAACGCGCGACGCCAAACGCTCAGGCTGGAACAAGACGCATTTATTACCTGAGACGAGTGGAGAGGAAGGAGCGCAGTACATACAGTGACATCATGTCAGAATCACATGTAATAAAATACCTAACTTTATCACTATGAATATAAACAAATAAGATTTCTTTTAGTACTCACTATCAAGCTAGCATATCGATAATGGTAAAGTTTCATTCGGTAACGAGCTATATTTATAAGGCAAAACTAAAAACAGGTTGCATTGATACACGTTTTTCCATTACCATCAGTTACACTGTGATGAAGATGAATTTCGTGTAAGATTCAGAACATATACGGTGTTTTGCATGTAAGAGTTTCCATGATGAAAACATTGTTGACTCTAATGAAGACTAACGTACACTCCGAGTCCGGAGAAAAGTACCGCATCGTCGGCTCGAGGACAGGTCCGGGGTTGAGGGCGAAGCAGAGGAGGTCGTTCAAGAGTGCGGGCAGGGTCCGAGGAAGTAGTTTTTGCCTTGTTTGCCTTCGCTGACTGCATGCAGGTGCTTTGAGCTGAATATTTCCGGGAACGGTGACATGTGATGAGTGCACGCCGGGCAGCGGGCGCAGTGGGGCTCGGGTGGGCACGAGACATGAAGGCATCTGATTGGTTCTTTACATTCGCACCGAATGGCAGTGATTGGTCAGAGTTTTTACTGTCCTGCAGCTGCTACAGAGGTCTGATTTTTTTCATTCCTTTTTCTAAACACATAATGTATTGACTACTATCAGGATGGAAGGACCATTTCACCCAGTATAAAAAAAAGTGTTTCTGAACAGGATTACCTACCCTACCTTTAAAAAGGTTTTATTTAATTTATTCAATTTAAATAAAATATATGTTTTTGTGTGTGTGTGTGTGTGTGTGTGTGTGTAAATATACTGCATGTAGCTTTCATTTTGAAATCTATTTTAAATTGATTATATTTACATTTATTCTGTATATTTACAAAATAATCTTCACAGTAATATGTAATATTAATTTTAATGCATTAAGTTTAATATTAAGTTTTATTTTCAAAATAATCTTAATAATAATGTGACTTAAATGCCAAATGATAATTTTGTGTAAATATACTAACTTGTAATATCAATGTTAATATTTAAGGCTTAATATATATATATATATATATATATATATATGTGTGTGTGTGTGTGTGTGTGTGTGTGTGTGTGTGTGTGTGTGTGTGTTTGTGTGTGTGTGTGTGTGTGTGTGTGTGTGTGTGTGTGTGTGTGTGTGTTAATAATAATATTTGTAATATTAAGTGCCAAATGATGATGATTTATTTAGTGTAAATATAAAAATGTAAAATACACTTAAAATATTGTACATTTACAAATAATTGAAATTTATACATAAATAATATATAGTATATTTACACAAAATATATATTTTATTATTTTGGTGAAAATATTCAACATTTTACAGAATCCTCATGGGAGCAGTTTCAACTGTAAATGAGATGATTTTCCACACAGAGAGAACGGCCCTCGTGTCAGAGTTTCTCTTACCAGTGCATGATGGTCCTCCTCAACATGGCGACCAGTGCGTCTGCAGAACGCCATTACAAACCTCTGATATCCATGTTCATGATGCGCATGTCCATAACATCTATAAACAGTCACACAGCCAAAGTATTAAAACCATACAACAACTAAAAAAAAACTGCAACACTGCAAGAAAAACCACCAGTCCAACAACTTATAAAGGACATTTTAGGGTGTTTTATTCCCTGAGAAATGTGGAGAATAGTCAGCCGTGCTCATGGGGGGGCGTGGCCAGTCGTTAGTCATTAATGAGCTGTCAATCACAGAACACACACACGGGGCCTCATAGAAGGAGCCATGGGACACATACCCTGACACACACTTCAGTGACCCGTGACATGCAGAGCAATGTGAGAGAGACTCAGATGACCTGACCTCTGCTTTCATGGGTCACGCTCCCTAAAACTGAGTACGGATAAAGCTGCAATTAGTCTTGACGGACCATTTCCCTATATATGAAGCATTGTGAGGCGCACAATGTGTCCGCATGATATTGAGCTCATGATATGATAACATATGGATATATGAGCTTTGTGCGAGCAACATGATGATATATGTTTTCTGCCAAAATAACCAAGCGTCTCTGGAACAACAGATGACGCATCCATCATTTGCATACTTAAACATGACATTTCAGAGAATTTGGGGAAGTATGGTGATATCTATTAGTTACATTTTTTTTACCCTATTCGCCTTGTCTTAACCCTTAAACAGGCAAGAGTAGAAAATGATAAGCAACAAATAATATCATGTCATTTTTTTTTATATCATCTGGACTTAAATAAATCATATCCAAAAGAATTTTTGAAAATTTTTATGTATTTTGGATGTTATGAGTTGTGACTCCCGGATCACATTGCCTGTTTAGGGTATAAAAAAAAGGACCAAATCTATAACTGTAACTGCCATTGCATGTTTAAAACACTTATATCCTATACTTCAACTCATATAATGTTGACATATTATATAGCCTATCATTTGGAAAGCTTACAAACTCAAGATTCAGCCTGTGAAAACCGTTTTGAAATCGGAATCATAAAAATGGTACTTTAAATTCTTTTAGCAAGTTCCTTACCTAGTGGGTGGTGTCAAGTTTCTTTATTACAAAATGTATTTTAACTACTTTATAATAAAAAACGTTTCTAATCTTGACAAAACACATATTGTCGGAAAGGTCTGAGACTGTATTGAGAATAAATTTGTTAAAAAAAAAAAAACAGTGGCTATTTTTGGTACAGCTCCTAAAGCATTCTTGAATTACAACCATTTATATGTGGATAGTGCAATATTACATATATTCTCAAAAAGGGGGATGACAGGTTTGTAATTTTTATTTTTTTTATTTTTTTTTGCAGCAAAAAATTGTTCATTGGTCCATTTTTCTTGCATTTTGAACTATGCATGAGCAGTTCTTAGTCAATCATTGTCACTAACATTTTCCAAGGGTACAAATAAACAAGAGATTCTCAGAAATAAAAACGGATAAACATTTAGAATTAATTTTGATTAAATTAAATTAAATTAAATTAAAAATGTGACCAGCATACTCAAGACAGACAGGCTAGGCTGTATCAGTTTAACCTGTACATTTTATATTAAAAAAAAAAACTAAAAAAAACCTCAGAATACAAAGATAGTCAAAAGTAGCGTTAATCCCTTTTTTATACCCAAAAGTGGCAATGTGACTCAGGTGTAACATATATTTCAAAACGTGCTAAATAACAACATGAACAACATTTTTATAAATGTTCTTTTTCAGCACCTTAAGACAATGTTCATAATTAATGTTAGCAGTGTTAGTATTATTTTTTCAAAAGAAAAGTAAGTTTAATATATCTTTACTTATCTCAAAATCTGAATGTCCTGCACCACTGGCAGCCATGTTGGATTTAGGTCAGGCTGACTAATTAATCACAACATTTTTTTAAACAAATCATGTGACCAGCATACTCAAGACAGACCAGGCTGTGATAAATGATAAAAGGATTTGATGAAAAAAATCATTCTTACGCCCCAAAAAAGATGACAAAAACTATGTTACACCCAGATCACACTGCCAGTTTTAGGGTTAAAATAAGCCAAATTCAAACGAATCAAATATTGCACTTCAATCCTGTATAGTTTGAACAGTGATTGAGAATTGTACTTTGGCCTAATTCCTCTCACAAAGTTACACTCCTAAAATGACAGCGTGACATAACTTCCGAATCAGGATTAAATATGAAGCCGCAGTCCGCCTGTGGATATATACGGATATCTGGAGGAAAGCACACAGGACTACATGCTTGTAAGTACAGTAAGCATATTAAACTAGGCCTATTCTGTATTTGAGAGCATCAAAACAAACCTAATTGGATTCAGATGAAAGATAAACAGCTGTAACATTACATTACATTTAACAAGCAGCTTTAAATGTAATGACATAAAGGCAATTATAGCATGAGGTCAGTGTGTAGGTGTGTGTGTTTACATCACCTGTCACTGTTAAGTGTCTCACAATCTCTCTTGTGTAACATGTTCTGAGGCTTGTCTCTTGATATCATTGCACATCACATGACTAGGGTTTGACTGGTTAGCATAACCCCATCAGCCCCTGCTGGTAGACACCAGAACTACACAATATACTACATTTCTGAGACGAATAATGCCTTTCTGAATGGATTTGAGTGCAGTGATCACCTCATCAGATCTTGCTGAAACCTCACTTTAATAAACCACATGATCAAAATATCACAGGAGAGAACATGAGAACATGAAGCATCATGTAACAATTAAATGTTTTGAGTTTTGAAATTAAATGAGCAACTAACTAGTCTCCCGAAAGTCTCTCAGTATGAAACACAAGCAAAAAAAATTAAATAATAATCAGTGTTGTTGTTAACTTAAACTATTACAATCATTACGGTAAAAAATTGTTTTCGGTTATTAAAATATTATATATGATATGATAATATTAGAATAAAAAAACTTTATTAGAATTGTTGCCTTGGCACCAAACTGAAATATTTTTGCTATTATTATTATTACATTTTGCATTTAAATAACATCATTATTAGTATTTTGTAAATATACTGAATAAATGTAAATATACTATGTTAGTTTAATAAAAAAAAAAAAAAATTGCTTAAATTGAAGTACTAAAATGACTAAAACTTAAAAAAAATTAAGATAAACAGAAATATATTAAAAAAAAAACCTTAAAAAATAAACCTTAAAAAAAGCACATAACATAATTACTAAAACTGAAAATATAAACAAAAGCTAAATCTTTTTTTTTATATATATAATACAAAAGTAACACTGGCATAAATCCACTGCATCCAAAATCACCTTATATTGTTACAACTAATAAAAAAAGATTTTTTTTATTTTTATTTATTTGTACTTCTTAACTAATACTAAAATGCTGTTTAACGCTTAACTCTGATATTGTATAAAATTGGAAAATGCATTTTCACTAGTGGTGTAAAACAAAAAAACATGGACTAAAAGTCTAAAAATACCCATTTAATTGTATTCAATTGTTTACATTTTATTTAATTTATTAATTAAACGTCTTATTTGATAAATATGCATGTAATATAGGCCTAATAAAGAACCAACTTCCTCCATGATAACTCAAATATTCTATCGCATCCATTGAGAAAAATCCTGCTCTCTGACTGCATCTTTATAACTCAATAGAAGTGACGCGCCGAGGGATTGGTGAGCGAGCGGGGCTAGACCTCGCAGTGAGGACGAATGCCACGGTGTGTGTGTGTGTGTGTGTGTCAGTATGCGACTTTGTACTCTGTGTTCTGAGTGTGCAGTGTTGTGTAACAACCTCAGAAACAGATTATATCCACTAATGGCACGTTCGTTTGGACTGAAGTGCACACGGGTGAAAATGAACACAAAATATATATTTTTAATGCAAAACGGTTGTGCAAAAAGGGATTTTTAATTGCACTGTAACCTCCCGTCACACCACACAGATTACTGCAATTATTTGGGATCATGCCAATGTGTCTTGGAACAAAAAGCACATGCTAAACTCTCACTACACTTGTCTGAAATAATCACTAACCTAGATTAAGACATCATTAGCGCTCTGAACCAGCTGGGCTCCAAAGGTGGTCCGGCTGAGCGCCGTTTCAGACAGGATTCAGACTCAACAAACCCAGCATGCTCACTGGAAGAGAGTCAGCCAGAACCAAACCCAGTCAAAAGCCCAGCAGTCGGCGTGAAGGGGTGGTGGGGTCGGTCACATGGGCTCACACCATCTGTCTCACCGGCGTTCCCTCCGAAACGAGGGACCAGACAGAGCCGCTGCCCTGGAGTGAACTGCAGCCAGTTAGTTTACATAACCAGTCCTCTAACACGCTGGTTTCAGTGCTAGTGACTTAGAAAGATCAAGCAAACAAACTCAAATACTGAAAGGGGTTGTGACATGAGAAATAAAATTTGCCTTGATCTTTTGGCATATAAGAGGTCTTTGTAGCATTGAATCATCCTGTGAGTTTCAGAGCTCAAAACGTTCTCATTATCATCAAAGCATAACCAAGCTCCAAAAAATGGCTCGTTTTGATATATTGCAGGATTTGTGACGTAGGCCTATACTTTTGCATATACCCGCCTCCAGAGCAAGACATCGGCCAATAGTTTCACATCATCACACCATAGGCCCCGCCCACTGGTGTTCCCTTAACGGCTGACATTTGCCTTCACTGGATATGAGCGTTGCGTCAAAAGCAAATAGAAGTCATTATAATGACTGACGCTGTCTACACTGATACAGTATACAGATGTGTGTTCAGATTATAATGACTGACGCTGTCTACACTGATACAGTATACAGATGTGTGTTCAGATTATAATGACTGACACTGATACACTGATACAGTATACAGATGTGTGTTCAGATTATAATGACTGACACTGATACACTGATACAGTATACAGATGTGTGTTCAGATTATAATGACTGACACTGTCTACACTGATACAGTATACAGATGTGTGTTCAGATTATAATGACTGACGCTGTCTACACTGATACAGTATACAGATGTGTGTTCAGATTATAATGACTGACGCTGATACACTAATACAGTATACAGATGTGTGTTCAGATTATAATGACTGACGCTGTCTACACTGATACAGTATACAGATGTGTGTTCAGATTATAATGACTGACACTGATACACTAATACAGTATACAGATGTGTGTTCAGATTATAATGACTGACGCTGTCTACACTGATACAGTATACAGATGTGTGTTCAGATTATAATGACTGACGCTGATACACTAATACAGTATACAGATGTGTGTTCAGATTATAATGACTGACGCTGTCTACACTGATACAGTATACAGATGTGTGTTCAGATTATAATGACTGACACTGATACACTAATACAGTATACAGATGTGTGTTCAGATTATAATGACTGACGCTGTCTACACTGATACAGTATACAGATGTGTGTTCAGATTATAATGACTGACGCTGTCTACACTGATACAGTATACAGATGTGTGTTCAGATTATAATGACTGACACTGATACAGTATACAGATGTGTGTTCAGATTATAATGACTGACTCTGATACACTGATACAGTATACAGATGTGTGTTCAGATTATAATGACTGACGCTGTCTACACTGATACAGTATACAGATGTGTGTTCAGATTATAATGACTGACACTGATACACTGATACAGTATACAGATGTGTGTTCAGATTATAATGACTGACACTGATACACTGATACAGTATACAGATGTGTGTTCAGATTATAATGACTGACACTGTCTACACTGATACAGTATACAGATGTGTGTTCAGATTATAATGACTGACGCTGTCTACACTGATACAGTATACAGATGTGTGTTCAGATTATAATGACTGACACTGATACACTAATACAGTATACAGATGTGTGTTCAGATTATAATGACTGACGCTGTCTACACTGATACAGTATACAGATGTGTGTTCAGATTATAATGACTGACGCTGTCTACACTGATACAGTATACAGATGTGTGTTCAGATTATAATGACTGACACTGATACAGTATACAGATGTGTGTTCAGATTATAATGACTGACACTGATACACTGATACAGTATACAGATGTGTGTTCAGATTATAATGACTGACGCTGTCTACACTGATACAGTATACAGATGTGTGTTCAGATTATAATGACTGACGCTGTCTACACTGATACAGTATACAGATGTGTGTTCAGATTATAATGACTGACGCTGTCTACACTGATACAGTATACAGATGTGTGTTCAGATTATAATGACTGACACTGATACAGTATACAGATGTGTGTTCAGATTATAATGACTGACGCTGATACACTGATACAGTATACAGATGTGTGTTCAGATTATAATGACTGACGCTGATACACTGATACAGTATACAGATGTGTGTTCAGATTATAATGACTGACACTGATACACTGATACAGTATACAGATGTGTGTTCAGATTATAATGACTGACGCTGATACACTGATACAGTATACAGATGTGTGTTCAGATTATAATGACTGACGCTGTCTATGACACGTCCAGTTTAAGCAGCTGGTTTGCATCTGTAGAGACGGAAACAAGTGGATAGTTAATTTTAATGGCGTTCCAGATCATGTCTAAGGATTATATGTTTGTTCTGGGCATTTTATTTTGGCATAGTGTAATGGAGAGTTTGCAAAGAATTAGATTAAGATATATGTATTGTCACATAAATGACTGTATTGGATCTGACAGCAGACTGTAAATAATTTATTTCATAATGCTCTGTCTGTGAATGACGGTTTTATATGGATTATGTTTTCAAAACACTTACTCACGTTCAATAGCGATTGGGCGTTGATACTGTTTTTTATGCAGTGACGTTAGCCAATCATGGTAAATGGACTGCACTTATATAGCGCTTTCACAGACCCATGGCCACCAAAGCACTTTACATAGCCTCACATTCACCCATTCACACACCGACGGCGGTGTCAGCCATGCAAGGCGCCATCCAGCTCGTCGGGAGCAGCTGGGGTTAGGTGTCTTGCTCATGGACACCTCGACACTTGGTCAGGTGGAACCGGGGATTGAACCACCAACCTTTCGGTTTGTAAACAACCTACATGAACCACTGAGCCACTGCCGCCATCATAACAATGGCCGTTTACTGACACGCCTTAAAGGAGCCGCGCCTTAAAAACGGATCATTTCAGACACAGGCTCAGAATGAAGGTTGAAAATAATCGTTTTTCTGCATATACATTTGTTTTGTTTTGTGCAAAAAAACTTCAATAACATTATAAGTTAACCCCAAGGAACATAATAACACAATAATTTAAAAAATCCATGTCATAACCCCTTTAACTACCGTTCTGGCAAGGTTCTCTCAAAGATATGAGCAGTTACGTTGATAGAACATTTGTTTAAAGTTATCTGTTCTCAAAACTTTTGCACAAAAACATTATTGGTCATGGAACTTTTTTTTCCAGAAGCAATTTAGTCCGTCTAATAGAGTATTTTACTTCAAAATCATTGCTGTTTCTTTGTAATTATAGCAGTTTTTTCCCCTCCAAGTAAATGCTACCGTTTTTTTCCGCGTACTTACAGATGGACATCAGAACTCAAACAATAACAGCGTCTGGAGCTCCACCCTCCAGGTCACTGAGTTCATCACAACTCTTCTGAACCGCTTCTCAGCGGGCGGCTTCTTAACACAAAAACGCTTCACAACTGACCATATCATCATGCACACAGAGGAGAAAATGCTTCATGTCTTTTGTTATCATCAAAATCTGCGTCCAATTAAAATCTCGGTGCAAATCCATTGTGACAGAAATCAAATTAGACAGAGCCAGGTCAACATGAACCGCAAAACTACGCTAAATTAAAGAAAATACAAACCAGACTATATTACAGGCACACTATGAACATAAACAAATTAATGTTCCTTGTAAATTAGTTTGAACCACAGAACAAACTCAAATATGAGTTACAAGGTTTATGTTTGGTGACCAATGTAAAATGTCAATCTTGACACAACACTTTAAAAATAAAGAGGCAATCTCACTTACTAATTCATGCATTTGACAGATGTTTTTTATTTATTTATCGTATTATCCAAAACGTCTTTAAAGGGGTGGTATAATGCCCTTTTCACAAGATGTAAAATAAGTCTCTGATGTCTCCAGAGTGTGTGTGTGAAGTTTTAGCTCAAAATACCCCACAGATATTTTTATATAGCATGTTAAAATTGTCACTTTTTGAGGGTGAGCAAAAAAGCTCCGTTTTGTGTCTGTCCCTTTAAATGCAAATGAGCTGCTGCTCCCGGCACAGGGGGCGGAGCTTCAAGAGCTTGTGTCCTTTTACCTCACACACACATGCACTGAAAATTTCCAAAACTTTTAGCCTTTAATGTTCAAACCGGAGTCAGACAATGATGGAGAGACTCAAAAAGAAGTGACAACATGTAGAAGCAACAGGACATTTCTGAATGGTTAGTTGATGAATTTCTGAAGCTGATGTGTAGTTATCTTCTAGTCATTAATTAGCATATTCTGTCTTGATCATCTATAAATCGTGTTCAGGGGGTGGGGTTTATGTAAATTCTAGGGTTGGTGATGTCACTAACCCGGGAGGAATGTCGTGTAGTCTCTACCAGCCGTTTGTTGTAGTCCTGTATTTCTTTAAAAGCAAATATCTCCCTTTGCTTTGAACTTTGAGCGTTGTAACTTTGCAGATGTTGTTTATGCTCAAACAGCAACATTACACACTAACTAAAGTTAGAAAAGTCAAATCATAATCAACCACCCCTTTAATCAGTTCACAGAGCTAGGAACAACCATCAATGCACCAGAAAGTGCATCAAATCCATTACAAATCCACACTTATTAAATAAATAGTGTTCAAGATAATTCTCAATATTATCTAAAACTACAGCCAATCAACGATGATCATGTTAAAGTGTAAATGACGGCCTTTAACCAAGTCATGCATGATGAATTATGCATTTACCTGATCTGACATTGTAAAAGACTCTTCCTGACTGTTTTCAGGGTATAAAACATTCATCCAAACGCCTCCAGTTTCATTACATAACAGGGTTTATTCCTTATTTTGAAAACAGTGCCAGTCTTTATTGGATAGAGAACATTGCAAACTTGTTCTTTGTGGATTTAGGTTAAGCCAAACACAACAACTTTAACCCTGTAAAGCCTGACATATGAAATAATAGTCTGAAATATATATATATATATATATATATATTCTTTAAATGGAACAGTTTATTGAAACTTCGGACATAATAATAAAAGAAAAAATCTTTTAAAAGGTTGCACATTCTGATCACTTGTATCTTTATAACGGTATAGCAGATATTACATAAAATGCATATAAATATCTCCCAATAATATGTCTTAGTAAGGTGATTTTTAAATGCTTAGTAAATCTTTAGTTTTAGAACATATAATGCAATGCAATACAATGAATGAGAGATGAACAAATAAATCTTCCTCAAAAGCCTGATGATCATATTTGATACTCATGATTTTTCAAAAAAATTATGCATAGTTAATCAAGTAAACCAAAGCTGCTTCAGTCCAGCTGAAATATGACTAAAAATATCAAAGTTATTCTTACATATTCTTTACGGTTAACCCTACGCAATGGCAGCCAGCTTTAGTTATTCCAAAATAAAAATGAATAAGATGTTAAACATAGTTAAACATAAACATGAAACTTTAGTTTTAAAACTGTCTTGACAAAAACTTACTGCAGGATAAAATTTACTTATTCTCGGTGGATAGGGATGTAACGTGGTGACGGCAAATGTGTTTTAATCCTTGAACACCATAAACATGCATTTACATAAACAAATATACAGTCAAATCATAGGAGAAAGGTGAGGTAGGGAGGGGGAAGAGGAACAAATCTATTCCTGAAATAGTTTGTATTAGCAAACCCTCATCATATCACATTCAGCTGCATCAAATAGCATTAAATCAGATTAAATCTCTTGTACAATAGATATTTGGAGGGATCAGTGGTGAATTTGATCTGTCTGACGTATATTAAAGCTTTCTCTGCTAACGTTAGCATTAGCACACCGCTGAGGTGCAGATTATCACCATACCAGTCTTTCCTCAGTGACGCTGATGGAAGATCATAAACAATAATATTACAGCCTGATCCACGTCTAATCCACTCACAGTCAGCTCAGTGTCTGAGTGTTTCTGCTAATATGAGCACTTTTAGAAAGCCAAGTCTGTTAAAATACTTTATTACATGGCTTGGTTGAATTCTAATGTATAATGCGGTGTGTTATGTCTTGATAACAGACGCTGCTGAGTATAACACACAGTTGCCATGCAAAACAGAGCGTTGCCATGGACACGCAGGATTCTAACCGTAGAGACGGAACAGACTATTTTCTTTAGTGGAAGCAATACAATCGTTTTTAAATCGATAAACTCCTTTTTAAATCAATATTTTGTGTCAAATTATTGATTTATTTGGTGGGTAGCCATGTAATAAGCGGGATAATGTAGAGCGAGGCGGTTGTTATAGCGAATACAACCCCGACAGGCTGATTCAAGACCCCGGAAGGCTGATTCAGGACCCCGAGAGGCTGATTCAAGACCCCGGCAGGCTGATTCAGGACCCCGACAGGCTGATTCAAGACCTCGACAGGCTGATTCAAGACCCCGACAGGCTGATTCAAGACCTCGACAGGCTGATTCAGGACCCCGACAGGCTGATTCAAGACCTCGACAGGCTGATTCAAGACCCCGGCAGGCTGATTCAGGACCCCGACAGGCTGTTTCGAAGACCCCGACAGGCTGATTCAGGACCCCGACAGGCTGATTCAAGACCTCGACAGGCTGATTCAAGACCTGGACAGGCTGATTCAAGACCCCGACAGGCTGATTCAGGACCCCGACAGGCTGATTCAAGACCCCGACAGGCTGATTCAAGACCCCGACAGGCTGATTCAAGACCTCGACAGGCTGATTCAGGACCCCGACAGGCTGATTCAAGACCTCGACAGGCTGATTCAAGACCCCGGCAGGCTGATTCAGGACCCCGACAGGCTGTTTCGAAGA
>NC_138747.1:1850270-1862770 GCF_965113295.1 Leuciscus leuciscus
ATCTGAAGACCACGCCCACCAAGGGGGAAAACAAACCAACCGTCTCCATTGACTTTGCATTGCGAGAGGCTGCCTCCTTGTCATTTCTTGCTTCTAACAAAATATAGAATAATGCCTAAAAGCTGCTGTGTGACAAGGTGTACAGCAAACAAACTAAGAAACCCAGAAATAATTTTTCATAAGCTGTCGACCCCAAAAAACGAGCGTTTGAGGACACAAAAGTGGATACAGGCTGGAACGAATGAGTAAATTGTGGGATCCTGACACTCAGTATGCACTAAAATCCACTACGTGTGCAGTAAGTTAAACATTTGGTCACTGGTGAGTCAAATATCCAAATGTCAGTTTTATATATTATATTTCTGTAAGATAAACTATCCTGTGTTGCCGATTACAGTCTCCTCCAGCGGGTGTACGTTAGTTCTCAGAGTAATGAGACACGTGACGCTCTGTCTCAACTGCCTGTATCCACTTTTATGTCCTAAACACTCGTTTTTTGAGGTCGAGAGCTAATAAAAACGTATTTCTGTTTTTTTTTTGCTTGTTTGCTGTACACCTTGTCACACAGCAGCTTTTAGGCATTTGTCTGTCTTTTGTTAGAAGCAAGAAATGACAAGGAGGAGGCAGCCTCTCGCAATGCAAAGTCAATGGAGACGGTTTGATTGTTTTCCCCCTGGGTGTGGGCGTGGCCTAAATACGCTCTGTCTCTATAGTGAAAAAAAGACTAGCGCGAATTCTGTTTCACGACGATTTTAAAGGTGAAATTTTGATGTAGAAAAACTGAAATAGTGTTTTCTTGTAAACATACTCCTATAATGTTTCATAATTTTTTTTTTTTTTTTGCAGTGCAGCTCGAGTTTACCTTTTAATCATCACTTTTCCCTTTCATAGATTACATGAGGGGGGCTTAAAAAAACTAGGTTATACGGTTTTTGCCTAATGTATCTCTCTTAAAGGGACAGTTCACCCGAAATTTAAAATTCAGTTCTCATTTACTCATCCTCATGTCGTTCAAAACCCGTATGAGTTTCTTTCTTCTGCTGAACACAAAAGATATTTTGAAGAATGTCTGTAACCAAACAGTTGCATTTAATTTCCCATACTATGGAAGTCATTGAGGATCATCAACTGTTCAGTTACTTATATTCTTCACACTAAAACACACTCTGTCTGAACGCCTATTTAAACCTTTTCAATCCCAGAGACCAGGAGACCCCTAAACATCTGTCCATCAATCCCAGAGGATCGTTGTCCCGACACTTGAAGCTCAACGGGTGGTCATTGTTTCCTCCGCACCTCTCCAGCTCGATCCAAAACAAGACACTAAATAAATAATAATGAATAAACAAATCTTAGAAGATCTTAAACAACCAGCCTCGCTTCCCTCTCTTCACAAGTTCAACCAGCGTTCACGACTCCTGATCAAATATTCATTTATTAAACCACTTTGACTCCGTTAGGAATTATGTTTTTAAGAGTACAGCGTATTAATATTGCACGAGGTCAACACGCGGTCAAACTCTGGCATATCAAAGCTTCACTAATAAAGCATCTGTGGTGTCAACGAATCTTCTCTTTATGGTTCATTATAATATAAATATAAATATACAACTTTTTAAAAAGTTCAGGTCAGTAAGATTTAATTTAAGAAATTACATTTATTCAGCATTAAATAGATCAAAAGTGACAGTAAAGACATTTCTAATGTTATAATTGTTTCTATTTCAAATAAATGCTGTTCTTCTAAACTTTATATTCATCAAAGAATCCTGAAAAATTTAATGTATCACAGTTTTCATATATTGAGCTGCTTTCAACATTGATAATGATCAGAAATGTTTCTTGAGCATCAACTCATCATATTAGAATGATTTCTGAAGGATCATGTGACACTGAAGACTGGAGTAATGGCTTTACTGACACTATTGATTAGTTTAATCTCACTTAAAGTCTTAGAGACCCCAAACTTTTCAGCGGATAGTGTACGTGCGATTATAAACGTGCAAGTCCTATATCCTCATCATCCTCATGGATGCATTCACACACACACACGCACGCACGCACGCACGCACGCACGCACGCACGCACGCACACACACACACACACACACACACACACACACACACACAAACACACACACAAATCAGCTTTAAAGCAGCCATTATGTCTCATCACTTTGAGGTCAAAGGTCAAATGACGGATAAAGATACATGGAAAGCTATTTTGCTATCAATGCGCAAAACACACCTAAGCAACTACTACAACTAACAAACACTCACCTACACCAAAACCACGTGTGTGTGTGTGTGTGTGTGTGTGTGTGTGTGTGTGTGTGTGTGTGTGTGTGTGTGTGTGTGTGTGTGTGTGTGTGCGTGTGTGTGTGTGTGTGTGTGGTTGTTTGTGTGTGTGTAAATCTCCCGTGGTGTGAGCACTTACACACACAAACACATCCAGATCAGTCTGTTCTGTTGTCAAGCGGGTCAACGAGAGTTCAGCGACTGAACTCTGCTTCACCTTTATTCACATTGAGAGAGAGAGAGAGAGAGAGAGAGAGAGAGAGAGAGAGAGAGAGAGAGAGAGAGAGAGAGAGAGGTGTGTAATGCATTTAAATTAGACATGCTTCAGGCACAAGGTCGTCTGCAGGGACGGATCATCACAGAATTTGCAGGAATTATGGAATATTCTGAATGGAAGATCACAATGTGTTAAAATCCTGCATGACTGAATCATTTCATTACGAGGAGACGGATGAGTGTTAAAATAATCATTGTGTTTTCATGCACTGAGGCGATTAATGTGCAATAGAAGTGAATTAGCTGGGGTTTTGTTTTGAAGAGTAAAACATCAAAGTCTGTAATCTTAAGGGGATATTCTGGGTTACAATTTACAGGAAGAGTTGTGTGTTTATCGTCATGTCGCTCCGAAGTGACTTTCTTTCTTTTGTTGAACACGAAATAAGAAGTTTTAAGTCACGTGCCGATGCAAATTGATATTACGTTGCTTAATGGATGGCTCTAAATGCATGTTCAGTTTTAAACGAAATGAATGAACGTGAATCTGACAATGTGGTTGTTGTAATGCAATGAAATGTCCAGTTAGTGGCGCTACAACATTAAAGCTGTATTGCTTATGAAAATAACGTAGAAGTTATACATTAAACCTAATAGTGTTTGCAAGGGATGCACTGATATGAACATTTTGGCCGATACCGATAACCGATAATTCTTTATATTTGAAAGCCGATAACCGATATATTGGCCGATAAATCTAAATCCGAATTTTTATATAATTTTTGAGAGCCTGATTACAAAAACAAAAGTTTCACCATTAAAAGCCATGTCCCAAACACAATTATAATGTTCTCATAATTTTATGTAGCCGATATGACAGACTGAACTGTTGCACTTTACTGTATTTTGCTTATTTGAAGTGATTTCAATCATATTTCAAGCAATTTAAAACCATCATGTTGAACAGTGCGCATCTGAAGTGTCTCAGCTGGAGGAAATAATACATTATTTATCGGCTTTAATATATCAGACAAATTTTCTTATTGGGCCGATAACGATAACATTAAAAATGAACATATATCGGCCGATGCCAATATGGTGGCCGATATATCATGCATCCCTAGTGTTTACAAATGCAAATGTGAAAAGCAAATGTGAAAATAAAATCGAATTCAAAATAATATCAATACTACTAAAATAACACTGCTCTTCACTGATTGGTCCATAACTCGCTCTAATGCTGTACCAGGTGAGCTACCAAACAAGTTTACCATGTCAGAAAAGCTGGTTATGTTATGCAAATGTCAAAACGTATCAGTTTAGAAATCATGCATTATGATAAAAGTGGTTGAGGTTATAACATACTGTATATTCTGTCGCACGGGTGTTCTGTTATTGGACTGTTATCCGGACCCTAGGCCGGAGGTCGATGATCGACTTTGTGGTCGTTTCATCCGACCTCCGGCCGTATGTCTTGGACACTCGGGTGAAGAGAGGGGCGGAGCTGTCAACTGATCACCACCTGGTGGTGAGTTGGAACCGATGGCGGGGGAGGAAGCTGGACAGACTCGGCAGACCCAAACGTACTGTGAGGGTCTGTTGGGAACGTTTGGCCGAATCCCATGTCAGAGAGATCTTCAACTTCCACCTCCAGCTCCACCTTCGACCGGATCCTGAGGGAGTCTGGAGATATTGAGTCCGAGTGGACCATGTTCTCCACCTCCATTGTCAACGCGGCCACTCTGAGCTGTGGCCGTAAGGTCTCCGGTGCCTGTCGAGGCGGCAATCCCCGAACTCGGTGGTGGACACCGGAAGAAAGGGATGCCGTAAAGCTGAAGAAAGAGTCCTATTGGGCCTGGCTGGCTTGTGGGACTCCTGAGGCAGCTGACAGGTACCGGCAGGCCAAGCGGACTGCAGCCCGGGTGGTTGTGGAAGCAAAAAATCAGGCTTGGGAGGAGTTCGGTGAGGCCATGGAGAAGGACTACCGGTTGGCCTCGAAGAGATTCTGGCAAACCGTCCGGCGCCTCAGGAGAGGGAAGCAGTGCCCTACCAACGCTGTTTACAGTGGAGGTGGGCAGCTGTTGACCTCGACTGGGGATGTCATCGGACGGTGGAAGGAATACTTCGAGGATCTCCTCAATCCCACCGACACGTCTTCCATTGAGGAAGCAGAGGCTGAGGGCTCGGAGGTGGACTCGTCCATCACCCAAGCTGAAGTCACCGAGGTAGTCAAGAAACTCCTCGGTGGCAAGGCACCAGGGGTGGATGAGATCCGCCCCGAGTACCTCAAGTCGGATGTTGTGGGGCTGTCTTGGCTGACACGCCTCTGCAGCATCGCGTGGCGGTCGGGGACAGTGCCTTTGGACTGGCAGACCGGAGTGGTCTTCTTTTTAAGAAGGGTGACCGGAGGGTGTGCTCCAACTATAGGGGGATCACACTTCTCAGCCTCCCTGGGAAAGTCTATGCCAGGGTACTGGAGAGGAGAACACGGCCGATAGTAGAACCTCGGATTCAGGAGGAACAGTGCGGTTTTTGTCCCGGTTGTGGAACACTGGACCAGCTCTATACCCTCTCCAGGGAGCTGGAGGGTTCATTGCTGGAAGCCGCATTGCCGGATTACAAGTCAGACTTGTTCCCGGTGCATGTTGGACTCCGGCAGGGCTGCCCTTTGTCGCCGGTTCTGTTCATAATTTTTATGGACAGAATTTCTAGGCGCAGCCAGGGGCCAGAGGGTGTCAGGTTTGAGGACCACGTGATTTCATCTCTGCTCTTTGCGGATGATGTTGTCGTGCTGGCTCCATCAAACCAGGACCTTCAGCATGCACTGGGACGGTTTGCAGCCGAGTGTGAAGCGGCTGGGATGAGAATCAGCGCCTCCAAATCCGAGGCCATGGTTCTCAGTCGGAAAAGGGTGGCTTGCCCACTTCAGGTTGGTGGAGAGTTCCTGCCTCAAGTGGAGGAGTTCAAGTATCTTGGGGTCTTGTTCACGAGTGAGGGAAGGATGGAACAGGAGATTGACGGACGGATCGGTGCTGCTTCTGCAGTAATGCGGTCGATGTACCAGTCTGTCGTGGTGAAGAAAGAGCTGAGCTGCAAGGCGAAGCTCTCGATTTACCGGTCAGTCTACGTTCCTACTCTCACTTATGAAAGCACAAGATCCCGGATACAGGCGGCCGAAATGAGCTTTCTCCGCAGGGTGGCTGGGCGATCCCTTAGAGATAGGGTGAGAAGCTCGGTCCCTCGGGAGGAGCTCAGAGTAGAGCTGCTGCTCCTCCACATTGAGAGGGGTCAGCTGAGGTGACTCGGGCATCTTTTCCAGATGCCTCCTGGACGCCTTCCAGGTTTTTAACAGTACAAACCACATTTTATCTTTATACGTCCATATGTTGTACTAAATCAGATACAGATGAGATGTTTTGCAATGCGACCTCAGTCTGACCGGTCATATCGGAATCCATGCGACTTTTACATCACTCATTTCGACATTTCATCGACATTTGTCACAATTATACGTTGACGGGAGTCACTCCGAAGATTTTACACACTATGTTTCACTAGAAACGTGCCTCACGACAGAAGGAGCCTACACTCACTAAATGTGTAGAAATATAGGCAGAGGCATGTTTTTCCAAATGGATGAGTTGCATTATTCACGAGTAAATGTCCCCTTTTAGTGGCATTTCTGGTGCTTATGTTCATCAAGCACTGTATGGACAAGAGAAGTGTGCATGCTGCTAAACATCTCCTTTTGTGTTCATACAGGTTTGGATGTACATTAGATGCACTCAATATGAGAAAGGATCTGAACTCATCCGTCAGTAATTCCTCAGGGTGTTTGCTCCATATAACCGGAGCTTTACGGACAGTGAACTCGATACCTTCCCGTTGTCCTCGTGTAGATGCTGAGCAAAAGCACCTGGATATATTTACTGCACGAGGTAAAGGATGTTAATCAATACAGATTAAGTTCTTAACACACAGAACATTTCTTGAAGTCAAACGTCTCGTCGGGTGAACGCTGTCCTCTCGCAGTGGAGCAGAACGGGAAAGTGAGGTGAGCACGCTCAGAATAAATGCGAGTAGCCACTGATCTGCTTCGGTCAGGACACAATCAGCAGAGAATCCCAGAATCCCTTCAGACGGCCTAATCCAGAGAGACATTTAGAGAGAAAGGAAGAGACCAGGGGAAGGTGGGAACATCACACACATATGAATATTTGATGGACTTTCCCAACAGTAACCTTAATAACCGCATGGCAATGGTCTGGAAACACTGGAGCAGAGATTGGCACAGAAAGCACCAGTCACCATTAGTTGTGAAAATATGAATATTGGATAATGTTAGAGACTGTTTTTTACTTGCAAGTTTGCAGGCAAGGAATGAATGAAAGTATTATAGTGCTGTACATAGACTATGGATAACTCTTTAATGCATATGTGACCTGGAATTAAATAAATAAATACTGTTTTGAAATTGAATAAATATTATGAAATCTGCTATCTGCTACCAAGCAACTCAATACCGAATATTTATACTGTAAATAAATAGATATCAGACCAATACTGGAAACCCCAAATAAATAAATAAATAAATAAATAAATAGACAAACAAATAAATAAATTAGGGCTGTGAAACGGTTAATCGCGATTAATCGCATCCAAAATAAAAGTTTGTGTTTACATAATATATGTGTGTGTACTGTGCATAATTATTTTGTATATATAAATATACACGCATGCATATATTTATTTATGCATATATATATATATATATATATTTAAGAAATAGTTGCTTATATATACACTGTGTAAATAAGTAAATATTTTATATATAAACAACAATTTTTTCTTAAATATATACATGCATGTGTGTGTATTTATATATACAAAATAATTATGCACAGTACACACACATATATTATGTAAACACAAACTTTTATTTTGGACACAATTAATCGCGATTAATCGTTTCACAGCCCTAAAAGAAAGAAAGAAAGAAATCATACTGTTTTGAAATTATATAAATAATATTAAATTATCTGTTACCATGCAGACAAATACTAAAGGCAATATATATATAATGATAATTATTAGAGTATATTATTTTGAAATGGAATAAATCTTAAAATGATCGATATCCAATTACATTGATATCCAATTAACTAAATATATAATATAATAAATTATATATATATATATATATATATAAATTATCTGCTACCAACCAGACCAATGTTGAATACTTATAAATAAAAAATAATTAAATATCAGACTAATACAAAAAAACCCACCTAAAATAAATAAACAAACAAACAAATAAATAAATAAATAGTATGTTGTTTTGAATTCGAATATATAACATGAAATTATCTACAACCAACCAGGACAATAGTGAATATTTATACTGTAATTATAAATATAAGAGTATATTATATTGAAATAGAGTAAACGAAAATTATAGACTTCCAATCAGACCGATACTTAAAATAAATGAATACATTGTCCATGGAGGACAGCTTCAGTGATTATTTTCAGTGTTTAATAAGTAGACTCAAATATTTAGTGCAAACCCTGTCCTGATAAAAGTGTGGTAGGGCCTGAGGTGAGATAAGTTGAGCTTTCAGTAATCTGTCTGCGCTACAGGCCCATAAGCCTAGATTTGCATGATGAGAGAACATCGCTGTTTTCAAACGCCACGCTGACATGTTTAACCAACTCCAGCCATAATCCATATTCACAAACACAAAGGTGCTGTCTCTTCAGGATATCGGATTGATGGCTTACGACACGCTTGATTTGCCTTAGCGCAAACACACACACGGACGTTTGTGCAACAGTTCACACGCATTCACACACTGCAGGAGGGTTTAAAACATGCATGAAGCAGAATGATGATTCATCATGTGATTTACTTATACATGCATCACATGCACACACTCATACATGCACACACTCATACATGCACACACTCACACACTCATACATGCACACACTCATACATGCACACGAATTGTGCACAGACCCATGAACGCAAGATGCACGTGACTGTCTTTACACTCTATATGTTCTAGTACAGATGCCCATGAGACATTTACTGTGGGATTCTGGGAGTTCTTGCTCAGCTTCAGAATATATTAAAGCCACGGAATGCATTTCATGGACCGACGAAATGCTTTTAAAATCACCATGAACAGACATTAGCG
Source organism: Leuciscus leuciscus (assembly GCF_965113295.1). Classification (NCBI taxonomy): domain Eukaryota; kingdom Metazoa; phylum Chordata; class Actinopteri; order Cypriniformes; family Leuciscidae; genus Leuciscus; species Leuciscus leuciscus. Next base: position 1,858,984 of record NC_138747.1, read on the forward strand.
ACCTATTTTTATTTCAGCTTGATGAGTAAAAGTATTCTACAAAAACAGAAAGTGTAGGACCAGGCCTGATTTTATCCGTCGGAATTGATTCAAAGCTGAAAAGTGGACATTTCGAATAAAAATGGAGCCAAATCTGACATTACTAGGTGAATTTGAAATAATAGTCCATGCATATAAAGCTATGTCAACCGAAAAGTGAAGTAGTTTCAACTTGAATAGCAACTATGACAATCATTTTATCTTCTGATTAATGCATGCAGGATATATTGTTTGCAAAGAGACTCGATGGAACAGTTAAAAGCATCCACAATCCCTGAAATGGTCCACTCTGACCTTTGATGACCAGAAGGTCAGACCATCGAGGAGTAATGCAGATCATAATGCAGATTACAAAGACCTAGCCATGTTTTCCACAATTCATATTTACACAAATGAAATGTTGCTTTATATATAGAGAGAATAAAGGGCAGGAAGTCAATCTGGATTAGGATACACTTATGAACAGTACGATATTAAACACACAGGGCTTAAGACACACACACACATACACACACACACACACACACACACACACACACACACACACACACACACACACACACACACACACACACACACACACACACACACACAATATGGCCCAATATGTTCAATGACTCGATAGGTAAGGCTGGGATTGTGGGATTGTGTAAGGCTGGAAGTTTATGCTGCTATTTTGAACCAATAATCGGAACAAAAAGCAGTTTAAGGATAACGTGTATAATTTAAATAATTATCTGATATCCAATATGATTAATCTGACTCTATTAAAGTTGTTGTTATTCTTTAACCTCTTATTCTTTAAAGGTAAAGGTCTTTCTAAGAACTGATTTAACCTGAACATTTGGATAACGAAAGTTATAATCACTTTAGCTTTCAACATATTGGGCCCTATCTTGCACCCAGCGCAAGTGACTTTGTACACCGACGCATGTATCATTCCTATTTTGCACCCGACACACAGCGGACTTTTCCCTCCACAGACACACGTCGGTAAACTAGGAAAAACACTTGCGCTTCCCGGAGCGGTTCAGCGCAAAGAGGAGGCGTGTTCCGGCGCAAACGTTCCCTGGTGCTATTTTGCGCCACTGCGCAAAAAAACCTAGTTTAAAGTCAGTGGTGCGTTGCGCATGTTATCCATATGCTATTTTAAGGGCGCATGCTTGGCCATAATCAATGTAGCGTGTGCACAGCGCACATACACTTTGATTCTCTTATCTACACAGAAGCAGCAGTTTTCATTTTTGCAAATCATACATTATTACAATAGATAGATAGATAGATAGATAGATAGACAATTTATTTATTATAAAAGCATACATCTAGTTTACACATTTACCCAAATTATCATACACCTGTTTAACCGAAGCTAATTTGGGTGTTTCTCCATCCCCAATGTCACTTCTCTGTGTTTTACGGCCCTGACGAGAACGTAGGTCTCCTCGGCTGTGAACCGCTCCTGGCAAATCCGCCGTTATAATAGCAATCCGCCATGGAACAAGCGCGTCTGCTCTTAAAGGGAATGTGAGATGACGCTCTGATTGGTTTATTTCACGTTACGCCCAAACCACACCTATGAGTAATGAAGCTACTTCAGAGCAACACATTTTAGATTTGCGTCGGGCGCAAGAGTCATTTATCCCACCGGTATAATAGCAACAGCGCCCGAGACCCGCCCACAAAGTTACTTGTGTTTTGCGCTTGACACTTGAGTTTGAGATCGTTAAAATAGAGCTCAATCAGTGATAAAAGGAAAGATTCTCAAAGCCTTTAAAGCAGGCAAAGTTATTTGTTAAGTTACATGTTTAAATATACAGACAGTGGAATGGAACAACATACTGTATAGAAAACTTGGTTGTAACAAATAATGCACTGTTGTGGAGACAAGGCCGTAAAAGCCTTTCTCGTAGTATGAGGTTACGCACCGGGAGTGACAGGGTTAAAGATCCTATATCAACAGTTACCTTTCCTTCTCATTCCCTGAGTAAAGCAGTGTTAAACATGAGTGGAATACCAACACCGAAAGGGTAGATCAAGAGGGGCAGAAGAACATTAACATATTCTCCTCAATGCATGTTTAACCAATACTAGATTGTACATTAGGCTACTTTAATATCTCTATTAAAAAGGTGGTATAATGCCCTTTTTCAGGGTTGCCAACTTTGGGACTTTGGCTGGAGTGAGACTCTGTAAAACTTCAGTGCGCGCGCGTAACCCTAACCCTAATTTAAAAAATGTCAGTCCTTGTTTACTTAGTATAAACCCTGATTTATGGGGAAAAAAGAAAAAAAAACGAATAGAATGGAAACGTGTTTTCAAAATGTACAATTCATTTATTGATTGATCGATTGATAGAAAAAATTAAGATAGAGGTGATTAAATAACAAACATGTAAAACAACAACATCAAAACAATAGGAAATCTCAAAACAAAAGGGACACATAATAGTTACTCCACCTCCTCAGAAAACCACAACACAAGTTTCACACATGAGGCCTGTTGTAGCCGATGCCACAGTGACCAGTGTTGGCCTGCTTCACCACCTCTGCAGGAGGCTCGTGTCTGAAGCAGGGTTCGATCCGTTCATGAACGTTCATTGCGTCTGTCACGTGACAAATGAACGAAAGACTCGGAAGGTAAAGTAAGTATTACTATTTATGTTCCCTGTAAATAATTTTTGACTGCATTATAATGATTTCTTAATTTAGAATATGATAAAGACTGCGTAGGTGGATGTGTTCGTGGAATTTGGCTGTTAAAAGTATAACATTTAAAGCCCCTTAAATGAACGAAATGACTCGAAAAAGATTCGTTCATTTTGATGAACGAGATCGAACAAGCGAAGCGAGTCAGTAAAATGATCCGAACTTCCCATCACTCACAGGGTGCCATCAAGTGACAGTCTGTTCCTGGTGTCAGTCTTGTTTAGGCCAATAACTGAAAAGGTTCGCTCAGCATCTGCATTTGACTGTGGCCGACTTAACACAATCTGGGCAACCTTTCATAATTTGGGGAATTTTAAAATGCCACTTGCCCGATTTGACAAAACGTAATTTGTACCATGGGCCTATTTTTACTGAGCAAATAGCTAGCCCACATAACGCACGTCAGACAACGTTTGCAACTATAGTTGAAGTCTGTACTCTCGAGTCGGCACACAGACTAATTAGTCAAGGCTACGTCTGTAGTGACAAGGCACACCATTTTATTATCTGCTTACCTTGATTATCATCCAAACTTTGAAACGCGCATCAGTGGGCCCTGACTCCGAACCAATGCTCCGAACATGAACTTTTCACACGCAACTGACGTATCAGGTTTCAGCGAATCAACGATCAGAGAAGACTGCAGTGAGAACGTTGTAGGCAGATGTTGCAGCTGTGTGCCTTAAACTCCTCTCCTGTCTTTAATACGCTGTGGTCTAGTATAGTCATCAACAGAAAATTAACGGATTGAGAGGGGAGAAACGTGGATTTTGGCGTGACATTTCTTGCGTGTGCGTGAGAGCGTGAGATTGATGCTGAAAGCGTGAGAGTTGGCAACCCTGCCTTTTCACAAGATGTAAAATAAGTCTCTGATGTCAGTGTGTGTGAAGTTTTACCTTAAAATACCCCACAGATATTTTTATTTAGCATGTTAAAGTTGTCACTTTTTGAGGGTGAGCAAAAACACACCGTTTTTGTTTCTGTTCCTTTAAATGCAAATGAGCGGCTGCTCCCGGCGCAGGGGGCGGAGCTTCAACAGCTCG
>NC_138747.1:1867770-1885270 GCF_965113295.1 Leuciscus leuciscus
AACACGCCCACTAAACAAGGGAGGAGAAGTGCAAACGGAAACCATTAGGAAAAAAAACGGCTCCCCAAACACCCTAGTAACCACACAGCAACACACTAAAAGATTCAAAATACCTTAGTAATGCCTTAGCAACCACATAGCAACACACTAAAACATTCAGAACACCTTAGCAACGCCTGGGCGACCACTCAGCAACACACTAAAAACATTTAGAACATCGTCAACCACATACCAACACCCTATAAACCACTTCAAATGCTATGGCAACTTCATAGCATGGTAGAAAACGGATCAGAAAACCTCACCAAGTATATAGCAACAGACTAAAACACCTTAGCAACCACATAGTATCACCCTAGCAACCATCCTAAACACATGGCACAGTACAAACCAATCAGAAAATCTCACAGAGCACATAACAATGCCTATTGCAACCACACAGAAACACACAAAAACATTCAGAATAACTTAGCAATGCCCTAGCAACCACATAGCAACATACTAAAACATTCAGAGCACCTTAGCAACCACATAGCAGCACCCTAACAACCACCCCAAACATATCGCACTGTACAAACTTAACAGAAAATCTCACCAAGCACATAGCAACGCCCCAGCAACTACTCGGAAACACACTAAAACATTTTGAACACCATAGCAACCAGATAGCAGCACCCTAGCAACCACCCCAAACACTATAGAAATGTCATTGCACAATCAAACCAATCAGAAAAATCTCACCAAGTATATAGCAACGCCCTAGCAACCAGACAAAACCACACTAAAACATTTCAAAAACTCTTGTATTCAAGATTCCTTCTGATTCATTTGAAAGCAAGTTGTAATATCTTATGCAGGTTTGCTTCTCAGGTAATTTAATCTTGTTTTAAAGATGTTCGATTTTTACTAGAAAACAATAAGATACAGTATTTTTGCAGTGAAAAACTGCAAAAGGAATATACAGTAAAACCAAACAGATTCAGAAAGAGAAAGAGAGAAATGCTGCTCGCAGAGAGGACATAATGTTTTCTCCCGCTGACATTCACCTTGGGAAAATGCGATTATACGACCTTTTGATTTCACCTCCAGCACTCGTGTGCACACACACACACACACACACACACACACACACACACACACACACACACACACACACACACACACACACACACACACACACACACACACACACTTCAAACACCTCACCTCAGACACAAACACACTGTAACGACTGAGACAAATCAGACAGTGTTTATATTTAACAAATAATCTTTAAAGACCCTCACCAGCCACAAGGTGCCAAGGTGTGTGCGACACCGCCAAAGTAATGAACCAGGGCTCTGGTTGCCATGGTTATATGACCTGAGGAAATGCAGAGCCTTGCTCTAATAGTAAAGGAAAGTCACATCAAGCAGACTCTTCTGCATTCATTTATAGATGAACTGTTCTTCAAAATTAAAGTGCATCCCAGGACATTGTGTGTATGATTATTACTGTCTGGTATGGTGTCTCTTGTATTGTGTTTTGTTCTATGCATGCCTCATGATAGAATAATTAGATAATGTACCCCATCTACTCAGTCGAATAATCACTCGAGACATGTACAATCATGCATCACATTCTGTTATAGTGCTTTTGTCTATGTATCATTCCTGTAATGAATGTATTGCTATTATTTGATCGCATATCATTCTGGGTATCTACGAATTTGTACTTTGATGTCCTACATGATCGTGTATATGTTGATACCTATGCAACTTATTAGTATTACAAGAATCTTTAATAGTTTCTTTGCCAGCACCCAATCCTGTTACATATGCAAATACCCTGCTACAACACAAAGAGCCGTAAAACTTTCCCTCCGAAAGCTTAAGTAACCATGATGAAGTCGAACTAACCATGCAAGTTCATCATCTCTTCTTCTTTCAACAGAAGAAATCGATTACAACTTCAACGCCATCGACTCACGGGACCATCAAATCTGGAACTTTACGAAACTGCTTCAACTGTTACGGCAATGCAAGTATCGTACAATTAACTGACGGTTTAGGAATAAGCTGTGAACCCTTCTACAAGGCTTTGAAAATAATAAGCTGAAGGTTCTTTCATGGAAAATGACTCTTTTCCAGCTTCATTCCCTCTTTCCATTTCCGGTTTCATTCTGTCACTTACCGTTTTACCCATGTATGTGTGCTTGTGTGTATGTGTTTGTTAAGATTAGGGGCCCTATTTTAACGATCTGAAACGCAAGTATCAAACGCGAAACGCAAGTAACTTTGTGGGCGGATCTCGGGCGCTGTTGCTATTATACCGGCGGGATAAATGACTCTTGCGCCCGACACAAATCTAAAATGGGTTGGTCTGAAGTAGCTTCATTACTCATAGGTGTGGTTTGGGCTTAACGTGAAATAAACCAATCAGAGCGTCATCTCACATTCCCTTTAAGAGCAGGTCCGTGTTCCATGGCGGATTGCTATTATAACGGCGGATTTGCCAGGAGCGGTTCACAGCCGAGGAGACCGACGTTCTCGTCAGGGCCGTAAAACACAGAGAAGTGACATTGGGGATGGAGAAACACACACAGATTAGCTTCAGTTAAACAGGCATATAATAATTTGGGTAAATGTGTAAGCTAGATTTATGCCTATTTTTTCACATCTTCATGGACACCACAATGATTTCCCTCGTGTGGAATATTTTCCCTTGTAATAATGTATGGTTTGCAAAAATGTGAACTGCTGCGTCTGTGTAGATGAGAGAAGCAAAGTGTGTGTGTGTTGTGCACACGCTACATTATGGCCAAGCATGCGCCCTTAAAATAGCCTCTGAGTAACGCGCCACTGACTTTAGACTAGGTTTCTCCTGGTCTGTGGTGGAATTGTTTTCTGAAACTGCAAAATAACACCAGGGAACGTTTGCGCCAGAACACGCCTCCTCTTTTCGCTGAACCGCCCCCGGGAGCACAAGTTCATTCCCTAATTTGCGTCTGTGGAGGGAAAAGTCCGCTGTGCGTCGGGTGAGAAATAGGGATGATACATGCGTCGCTGTACAAAGTCAATTGCGCTGGGTGCAAGATAGGGCCCTGAGTGTGTTTGTGAATTAGTTCATACAACTTCTGCACAATAGATTTTCTGATTCTCTGCTTTCAGCAAAGTCAATTTAACGATTTCTGGTCTTGTTAAACGCTCTATGCGCACTACATATAATAATAATAATTATATTATTTTTCTGTGGCCATGAAAAATAACCTTTTCTTAGAATGAATGAATAATCAGAAGTGTTCGCTGGACGAACGGAATAATTATTAATATTAATTTAGCAACATCAAGTTAATCAGTTTGACTGATCCAAATATTCATAATTAATCATAACAAGTTATGATTCATTATTAATATTTCCTCTGAGCTAATTTGTTTCAACACTCACTCATTCACATTCAGAGAGACACACAGATGTAGATGTTAACGTCCACACCAGACACTAAAGCATTAAACACATTCCTTTGTTTGCACACACACCGCCTATGTGTGTGTGTGTGGGTGTGTGTGTGTGCAAACAAAGGAATGTGTTTAATGCTTTAGTGTCTATCAATATAAGTGGTGTGGACGTTAACATCTACATCTAAATAATGCACGCTAAATCCCTCCAGACCACCAGAGGACGCTTCAATTTAGCAGAGTCGACATGGACGACAGTAGAGAAACTGTTTAGCATACTAAAGTAAATAAAATGACATTAAAGCCAAACATTGAAACTAGTATTACAGTGTATCAACACATGCTGACATCTCTAATTTGACTTGCTTCTAAAAAGTAGCACATTAAATATGTGCCAAAATAACATTTGATTGGCTGCAAGGTCTATGACATCATCAACACGCTGATAATCCCATTTTATGTATCCTACTATGCATAATTACACGGTTAGTTGCATTTATTATCAGCATTCATAGTTTTACTCCCTGCTGTCAGAACAAGCCTTTGACCCACTTTCGGGTTGCGATCCACCGGCTGAAAACCACTGTATATTAGAAGACAAGCACTGAACTGACTTGCACTCGATTTGCACTAAAATAATATGCAGGAATCCAATGTCAGTCCGTACGACTGAAAGTCTACTATATTATGCAATAATCCCGGCCGGCCCGTCTGCTGTAGAATGAGACGCTGTTTAATCTGGTGCCGTTTGGTTTACTGTTTGAAAACATGTAACACATGGGAGTCCTGTAATCACTCATGGCTAAAAATAACGTTATAATGCTTGCTGAGTTGGAAACATGTATATGAGGAGAATTTAACAAGGAGGAACCCGGTAGGCAGGGCGAAAGGGGATAGAAATGGATCTAATGAAGCCTGTTGCTACACTAAAGGTTAAATCCAATATGAACCAAAGCCACATGGAGCAGAAGGAACACACAGGACTGAACCGTAGCATCACGCTAAACACTTAAACAACGACACACCCTAAAATAAAAACATTAAAGAATAAAAATCTAGATAAAAAAAGAAATGTACTAATTAATAAATGCAATTAAATGGATGCATGGGTCTCTGTAAGTGTAGTATTTTTGCTCACTGTTGTTTTTCGGGCCTATTTTTAACCCGTCGGCATGTAAAGATGTTCTTGTTCCAGATGCTGCTGAAACAGGAACTCTGTCCAGAACGATCAGCCCGCTGAAGGCAGACGAGTGCATGAAACTACCACTACGAGCACAACACTGGAAACAGCGGCCGCCAGAACAGCCTTCAGACTAACTGGGGAATTGAAGGTAAAAGCATTTTCCAGGCAGGGTTGTTATCGCTAACTAAAACCAGAGCAAAACGTCTTCATTACTTAATATTTCAAAAAAACTAAACTTAGTTTATTTCAGCTAGTTGCTTGTTTCATTTAGTTTAAAGGGGCTATATGTAAGATTTTTGAAATATTAATCCCTTTTTTTTATTGCCAATGTGTGCACAGCTTGTAATGAAACTTCCCAGACTATGAAAGCCTGTGTAGACTGATTTTTATATGAAGGACTTGAGTCGTTTTTGCATGTGACGTTTACGCCCGAGAGCCTCTTATCCGTTCAATGACACATGAAACGAACGAATGCTTATACAATGTTCATGATAATATTCTGAACGAGCCGTTCTGTACTGTAATGTTAATGTGTGTCATGGATTCATTCAAACTATAGTCTCATAGTCAGATCTATATAGTCTATTGATACCAGATTTGCACTAAATATTGATTCCAAGTTAAATTTGATTGATCTGTTTAAAATGATGTCCACAGATGAAAAGTGAAATGAGAAAAGTTCTCATTCAGTACAAATGTATCAGATTTAAGGCGTTTTAAGGCACATAAGGAGCAATATATAGTTCAGAAATGCATTATTGTCCTTTTAAAGATAGGCCTACAGATCAAGATTCAGATCCGCTCAAATATATCACATAATCTTCATGCAAAATCAACATCTCAGCCACTCAAAGTCACCATAAAAATATATATATATAAAAAAAAAAGGTTATGCAATATTGCAATATTTATTCTAAATGATTTATCGGTGCACATCATCATTATTGTATTATATTCATGTTTCTGGTAATCTTGAATCAGAATAAGTTCCTCTTGCAGCATCTCTTCTCTTCTATGATGATGTGGGCGGAGCAACCTGTCATTCACATGAGATCAGCCAATAGCAAACCACAACCATCCAATCAGTTCCACACGGACACAATCAAGCCCCGCCCATATTAGTTCTTGTTCCAGAAGCGTTTCACTCGCATATATGTATCACATAAGAACTGATGAGAACTTAAAATGTGTACCTTGAAATGCAATGTAAGTCGCTTTGGATGAAAGTGTCTGCCAGATGCATAAATGTAAATGTTTATATACGACACAATAGGTAAGAAAAGACTAGTGCAACTTCTGTTTCATGCCGACTTCAAACCAGATTAAAGTAAACTGGAATGCATCCGTCACCTTTATAAATATATTTTCTGTGAATAATCTGTACTACGGTAAACGTGAGATGCACAGGGCTGCAGATGGACGGTTCGCTTCAGTCCCCTCCTTCTGTCAAAGCTGCTTATCGGGAATGCCGGTCCAGTGTCGCTCCAGACCCTGGCTGCTCCTCCAGCTCCGGCAGATAGAAAATACCCTGATAATTCCCAAAGAGAGGATTAAACTCAACACACCCTTCAGCATGCCTGTATGAGCACTATGAAATGCTCATATGCTATGTGTGAGACGGTCACATGACCTGGAAGTAACTCAGCGTGCACGGTTAGGAGAATATAGGACGCCACATTCCTGGTGAATGCAGAAAAGGAAAGTCTGGCTGATATATACATAAAAGGTGAAAATTAATGCATAGCTTACAAAACTCAAATTTGCATCATGCAATTGAGATGCAGGACTTGCGAGTCAACATCAGTATATTAGTGCTGCTCATTACTGAGGGTTTAGTGACTGGAACGAGCCTCTAACACTGAGTATTAATCACCATTTCTGTGCCGGAATTAAGCTATGGTGATCCCAGACGGAATTCCCAACATCCCAACAGTGAACAAAACATTGATGAATCTGCCAACAACAATACTGACATCTAGAGGCCACTGCCTGCATGCACACACTAAAACACACTGCTGTTATGGAAAATATATATTCTTTATTATATATTATATGAAATATAAATTCCATAAAAATAAATTCGAAATTTAATTTTGGCTGAATAAGTTCCTCTTGCAGCAACTTATTGTGTTGTATATTTACATTTACATTTATGCATTTGGCAGATGCTTTTATCCAAAGCGACTTGCATTGCATTTCAAGGTACACATTTTAAGTTCTCATCAGTTCTTATGCGATACATATATGCAAGTGAAACGCTTCTGGAACAAGAACAAATGTGGGCGGGGCTTGATTTTGTCCGTGTGGTTGTGGTTTGCTATTGGCTGATCTCATGTGAGTGACAGGTTGCTCCGCCCACATCATCAGAGAAGAGAGGAGATGCTGCAAGAAGGACTTATTCACTTTAGTTTAGGGTCTAATTCTTACTATTAACTAGTTTCTTATTAGCATGCATATTACTAGGATATTTGCTGTTTATTAGTATTATAAAGCACATATTAATGCCTTATTCTGCATGACCATATTCTGCATCCCTTAATCCTATAATACCTAAACTTAACAACTACCTTACTAACTATTATAGTGAGTTATAGGGACCCTAAACTAAAGTGCGACCATAATTATAGAATAATCAATAATAATATAAAAATTCCCAAAAACTTTAATAACATATAATATAAAAATCACAAATTAAAATTGTAACTAATTACACTAATATATAATACAAAAATAATTCCACATTATTTTATAATAATATAATTATTATAAATGAATAATTTCCCCCCATGCATTTAGTGTTTTGATTAAAGTATAAATACTAAACAAATGCATGTCAAATAAATGTTTTTGGGAGACACTGATATTTGTAAAAGCTTCAATTCTGTGTCTCATATTTCACAGGATTTTTTTTATTATCTTTCTTGTAATAGAAAATAAATTTTAAAGCTCACTGAAACGTGAGAGTTTTCTTTAAAATAAACTATATTAATTGATTAAATATGATTGATAAGCACTAAATAGCACTATAGCTGCAGTGTGGCTAATTTTGATGCCAGCTGTTTTATTTGTATTTTTTATGACAGTAAGTAATCATGTCCATGATGCAACTTTAAACTAAACACAGATATCCTCTACAGACGCACTAATGATCCATGACTGCAGTCTCAGCTCAGGAGTATAGTGACTATCAGTGTAAAGGTGGAACATCTACTGCATTTAACATAAAGGTTACACACACACACACACACACACACACACACAAACACACAAACACACAAACACACATCCGACTGAAACTGCTGACATCATGCTTGCACTGCCAGAATGATAATGTCAGGATAATATTACAAATCAGCAGCAATAAATTAATATTTCACAACACATGCAGAAATTATAATAAAACATATGCAAGGATTGTACGATTCCCATCCGAACAACCTGTTGAATTCTGCAACTTTATCAAAAGAAATACGCTTGTGTTACAAACTCCTTTCATTCTGACTGGATTATTTCCACCGTGACGAGAACAGGAACAGGACCGAAGTAAAGCTGTACATAAAGTTCAGTGAGGGATTGGCTGCTTATCTGAAAGATAATTCACATGTTTTGGTAACACTTTTTACAATAGTCACATTTGTTAATATTATTAAAATTAGTCAATTTGAACTTACAATGAACAATACTTCTACGGCATTTATTAATTTTAGTTAATGTTAATTTAAACATTTACTAATGTTTTTTTTTGTTTTGTTTTTATGTGCAAGATTTTTGACATTTTTAAATCAAAAGTATTTACTATATATATATAGTGTAAATATTTTTTTAAATAAAATATATATTGTGTAAATAATAATAATAATAAAGGAAATATATAAAATAATATATATATATATATATATATATATATATATATATATATCGTGTAAATAATAAAAATAATAATAATACTTATATATATATATTGTAAATAATTAAAAAAATTATAATATAATAATAATAATAATAATAATATATATATATATATATATATATATATATATATCTTTTCTTTTGATTTACACTGTAAACCATTTTTTTATTTTAAAACAAAGATACCAAGATAGTTTTTATGAGATTCACTCAGTGAGAAACATTAAAGAGTTTAAAGATTAACAATACTGGCATATCAAACTGGGTCATGCTAAAATTTTATGCAGGCTAATAAACTATTATGATAAAAGTCAAAGGACAGAAAGTACACTGTTAGACTTTTCAAGGGTTTTTTACAGTAACTTACTGGCAACACTGTTGCCAGTTAGTTACTGTAATTAAGAGTTACAGTACCAAACCATATTTCAGTTTTACAGTACATGGTACTGTAATTGTGTAATACAGTGGATTACTGTAAAAACGAAGCTAATCAGTACACTACTGTAATTATTTTTATTTGTACTAAATATAAATTAGATTTCATAATTTTAATATATGATTAATTTTATTTTTATCCTACATAAGTACTACTGACATACAAACCAATTAGACAAAGTTATCACAAAATACCATTTTTTTATTTAAAACATTTCATATATATCACAAAATAAACAGTCTGCCAATGCTGGAAATGATGTGTGACATTTTTACACATTAATGGGTGAGTTTAGGGACAACATTTTTTGCGTTAATTTTAACTCATTCATTGTGTTAATGATTTTAACAAAGTAAATATGTCAGAAAGGTTAGCACAAAGATGTGTAAACGTGTTAAATTAACACATTATGTGCTGTCCTTCACTGCACACATTTTTAAAAACATACATAAAATCATAAACAAAACATTAGCATTAGACTAAATGAATGTAGAGTCATTGGTTGTTTAGCGTATACAAGTATTATAATGAAATATCAACCATTACAGTCATAAAACTGCAGAATGTAAATACATTTTTAAGCAGTCAAAAAGGAAATGTCCAACACTGGACAAAACACAGTTCTTTTCACAATATATGACACATAACCCCAGTTTAAAAATAATTTCACTTCTTTCCAAAAATTTGTTGGATTCATGTACACTGGTGGCCAAAAGAAGTATTTAAGTGTCTTAATGTTTTTGAAAGAAGTCTCTTTGATGCTCAAGAAACATTTCCTATTATTATCAATGTCTGACTGTCTACTCCTCCATCTTTTCTACAACATAGGAGTAAAAGTCATCATCAAAATAATCTTTAAAATGCCAACACAATGTTTTTGTCCACCTTTGCGAATAAATGAACTTCTCCAAAGATTGGTTCCTGTTCAGAACTTGATTGACAACATCAGAATGTTCCCTGGTCTGTGTGCGTGTCCACAAACACTAATGTACTCAGTCCTTCAGAGGAGATCCCGGTTCCAACACTATATGAGAGAGAGAGAGAGAAAGAGAGAGAGAGTATTAGTGTCACATTATTTTTAACCTCCTTTTTTGTTAATTTTTATTATTATTTTCACAAAAACTTAAGAATATATATTTGTAAACAGCTTTTGTCAATAAATAGCATACAAAAGAACTAAATTAAATTATGCCAGATTACATTTTTATATTTACAAATCCTAAATTCTCTCCAAAAATGCTGAGATCCATAGAGAGAAAGACTGAAATCGATGATTTTAGCCCATTGACTGCAGTGAAGGAGTACCTGTTTGAGACAAATACACAGTAAGAAACATGCAAGAAATCACTGTGTGATGATTGTCCTCCTTCCTACAGTAGTTAACCCACCTGTGCGCTGATATTAGGACATTCCTGGTCAGGTGGGACTGCAATGGTAGAGAGTCTTCTGCCTAATAAAATATCAAAATAATGCAAAAATATAAACTTAAGTTGTTTAGAATGCTAGATTTGGTATGAATGAATTAGTGAGTTTTACTGCAGTGCTTACCTGGATACATTTAATCTGGTGGGACTGAACAAAGACAATGGTCCATCTTCTGATTGGTTCATTTGCTGTGAAATAAATATAAAGTTAGACATGATGCAAAGGTCACTTATTTGATATAAAGTTAGCCAATTTTATAGAGATTTTATAAGATATTGTAAGCTACCTAGTCTGCACCAGTATCTCCAAAGCACTTTTCACATATTGCTAATCATTTCAGCAAACTTATCTCAAAATATATCACAAATGGCCTAACGTTAACTTACCTCTGGAATCTTGCTAGACGTCACTGGCGCGAATTGGCGCTTTGTTGCAGTTGCCTTTAAACACATACAAAAATGGAAGTAAATATTAAATTCCATAAAAATAAAAAAACTATCATATGTTATAGTTTGCAAACTAATGCTAAAACTATAAAGGTTCTCATCAGTAGGCCAACATTATCTACAACCAAAACAGAATTTCACATTAGTTTATTCACATTTATTGTTAATGTAAACGCGTTGCTCGTTGGCATATTTTAACTCGACAATTCAATAATCTAACAAAGTGTGTAAAATGAAACGTTAGGTCAGTTTACCGTGGTAAAGTTCGTTACCGCCATGTTGACGACGTTAGGCTATAACGAACGTTATAACACCTAGGTTAAACTGGGCACAATCCTGTCAACACACACAGAAGGTTTTTTTTTTTTTTTTTTACCTTGCTTGCTGATCTCTCTCTCTCGGTGAAGTGAATTCCGTCTCTTCCCCGGGCCAGACACGAACGGCGTGATCCAACAAAAGACAGACCCCAGTGATATTACACTGGATGCTCTGGCGCGACACGACAAATCCCAGCCAGTGTAAAGTGATGCGCCGCGGCCGTTATATTCCTGACGTACGGTACTCCGAGTCCAAGCGCTCGCGCTATTTCTGACAAGGGACAAACAGGTTTGCATTTTGTATTAAAGGTCCGGCCGCTTCAATGTGTCCAATATAGACAGCCTCTGGCTAGTATAGCGTTGTAGACACGCGGTGTAAGACAAAAATGAGGAAATAAAAAGCACGATGGAATGGTTCCAGCCAGAGAGGCCGTTACGTCAAATACAGTAGTATACAGCAAATTTAAAAAATACAGTAAGTCTCTGTATGTGGTGTTAGACAAATCCAGTAGTATACAGCAAATTAAAAAAATACAGTAAGTCTCTGTATGTGGTGTTAGACGTCACAGAAAATTCCCATGATGCAATGGGAATCACAGTCATTTACTGTAAAGAGAAAAAGCAGTATAATACTGGGGGATTTAAAGTAAATAACTGTAGAAATTACAGAAAAGTCTAACAGTGTAGCAAGTAAACAAAGTGTAGTACATTAATATAAATGATAGAATCTCATAAATGCAAAAAGGGCAAAGTATTTCCTCACTGCTTCACATTTGAGTGTGTGTTCAGCCGCTGAGCTTCATGAACTGATTACAGATTAAACTCACCTTTCACCTCTACCAAAACCAGCTTTTCAGGAACACTAGCTAGTGTACTCTCAGTCTCAGTCTCACACACACTTGATCAGTCAGATTGACACGGGCCCTTGTGTTGATCTGGCCCTCATGTGGAGGAAACAGACCTTTCTCACGCGAGCCTGTGAATGTGGGCGGATCTACAACATTCTCCTTCCTTCATAAATACTCCCTCTCTCTCTCTCTCTCTGTGTGTGTGTGTGTGTGTGTGTCCGTCTGAGAATCTGAAGCTCACAGCGAGCACCAGGACTGCAAACATGAGTCAAACACCACCTATGAATCAAATGAAGTCCAGGATGGAGAAAGCGGCGAAGATGAAGGACGAAGACAAGCTTTATAAGCGAGAGGGAATCCTGTACTCCTCCATTCTCAGCCCACCGGAGACCATGGACAAGCTGACAGAGCTGCAGGCCAGAGAGGACGACCTCATCTTGGTCGCGTACCCTAAATGTGGTGAGTGAAACTAAAGTTTGCTTTCCTAGCCCTGTAGTGCAACTCCGGGCAAAGAATGCCAGTGGAGTCGGGTTACGTGTCAGTTATATAACTTTCTTTTGTCACGTTGCTTTAGTAAACAGACTCACATTTCTCCTTTTAAGGGGACATATTCTGCCCTTTTACAAAGTGTTGAATATTACTACTAGAACTTGAATGTTGATTATTTTCCTCATATTCTCCATTGTTGCGGCTCTTCTCTTCTCAGTCTGTCAGTAACGCTCTGTTTACTTCCTGTCTCTATGAAGCCCCTCCTTCTGAAAAGCACACTGTGCTCTGATTGGTCGGCTGGAGCAGTGTGTTGTGATTGGTCGAGCGCTTCGAGTGTGTTTGGGAAGTGCCCCGCCCCTTTCGATAACCGCCAGTTTAACACACTACTAACTAACTTTACCAGGCCCCGCCCCTTTATTCTGCATATTAATTATTTTAATGAGGAATATTGTGACGTGTTCCCGGAAGAAACTCAAGACTACAATGGAGGCGTTTCAGGAGTTCAGAAACACTGACACTGATATAGAGAAGAACTAAGTGCTTTTTCATGCTCAAACAGCAACATTACACACTGAAGGAAAGATGAACATGGAAGAAAAGCATAATAGGTAATCTTTTACACAATCCGGATCATGTGACCTGAATGCATGGCTCACGTTTGCAGTTCTTACGTAATAATGAGTGACTTTTTCTCAATGTCAACATCACGACTCAAGCTGCAATTCTGGACACTGAAGACTGAAGCAATTCTGTGCATTCGTGAAACTCACACACTGAACTGTGTTTACAGTAGAGCCGGTCTTTCCACACTGTGTACACACAGAATTATCACATTGTGATGAATGTGACAGTTTACGTAATGGGGTTTTACAAACAATGTGCACCAAAAATTGTGGCATATATATATATACATACACACACTACTGTTCAAAAGTTCGGGATCGGTACGATTTTTTATGTTTTTAAAAGAAGTCTCTTCTGCTCATCAAGACTGCATTTAGTTGATTAAAAATACAAACAAAAATAGTAATATTGTGAAATAATATTCAAATTTAAAACAAATGTTTTCTATTTAATATATTTTAAAGCGATCAAAGCTGAATTTTCAGCATCATTACTCCAGTCTTCAGTGTCACATGATCCTTCAGAAATCATTCTAATATGATGATTTGATGAAAAAAAAAAACATTCACTATTATTATCAGTGTTGAAAACAGTAATGTAAAGAAATTAAAAATAAATCAGGATTCTTTGATGAATAGAAAGTTTAAAAGAACAGCATTTATCTGAAATAGAAAGCTTTTGTTACATTAAACACTACCGTTCAAAATGTTGGGGTCAGTAAGAATTTTTTGTGGGGGGGGGGGGGGGGGAATAAAATAAATCAATACTTTTATTCAGAAAGGATGCATTAAATTGATCAAAAGTGACAGAAAAGACATTTATAATGTTACAAAAGATTATATTTCAAATAAATGAAATAGAACTTTCTATTCATCAAAGAATCCTGAACAAAAAAATGTCTATAACTCTTTTTAAATGTTTTAATTTTATTTTTTTTACATCAAATCCTCATATTAGAGTGATTTGTGAAGGATCATGTGACACCGAAGACTGGAGTAATTCATATTTTCATATAGAAAACCGCTATTTTAAATCATCATAATATTTAACAATATTACTGTTTTTTTTGTGTATTTTTAATCAAATAAATGTAGCCTTGGTGAGCAAAAGAGACTTCTTTTAAAAACATTAAAAATATTTTAAATATTTTTCAAATATTGAAAATATTGTATATGGCTACAGTATATATATATATATATATTTATATATATATATACCGGTATATATATATATATATATGAACACACATTCACTGAGATCAACTCTTTCTTTCTCTCCACTAAATCTGCTTGTGATCGATCTCTGACAGGGTTTAACTGGATGGTGGCAGTCTTGCGGAAGATCGTGAACGCTTCCACTGGGAAAAATGAGAAACCTCCTGAAAGGCCTCCTCTGGTTGAGTTCTTACCTCCAGATGTTCAAGAGGTCAGAAACAGCTCAAACAATCTGAACTCACATAAACATCACAGCATGTGTGATCTTACAGCTTCACTCTGTCTGACCCACAGGAACTGTCGGAAATGCCCAGGCCGAGGCTTCTGGGAACTCATTTGCACCCTGACTTCATGCCCGCCTCTTTCTTCACTAAGAAAGCAAAGGTCAGAGACAACGAGTGAACTTTGAATCACATCACAGAGGTCATGTGACACTAGATACCAAACGTGCCAAACTCACCTGAGAGTGATTTATACTGAACTCTACCGCTCACAGGTTTGAGGTCCCGTACAGTTTTTATACTTTTATTTAGAGATGAAGCAATAAAATAATCAAAATAACGAAAGTAAAGACATTTATAATGTGACAAAAGATTTCCATTTCAAATAAATGCTGTTTGTTTGAACTCTTATTCAAAAAAAAAATTTCAGCAACTGTTTTCAAATGTTTCTTGAGCATCAAATCATCATATTAGAATGATTTGTGAAGGATCATGTGACACTGAAGACTGGAGTAATGATGCTGAAAATTCAGCTTTGATCACAGGAATAAATTACACTTTACTATATATTCACATAGAAAACAGCTGTGTTAAATTGGAATAATATTTCACAATATTACAATTTTTACTATATTTTTTATCAAATAAATGCAGCCTTGGTGAGGGAAAAATCTAATAAACCCCAAACTTATGAATGTTAGTGTATACACACACACACACACACACACACACACACACACACACACACACACACACACACACACACACACACACACTCACCCGACCCCTAAACCTGACCATCACACACACACACACACACACACACACACACACACACACACACACACACACACACACACACACACACACACACACACACACACACACACACACACACACACACACACACACACACACACACAAACACACTCACCCGACCCCTAAACCTGACCATCACACACACACACACACACACACACACACACACACACACACACTAACCCGACCCCTAAACCTGCCCATCACACACACACACACACACACACACACACACACACACTAACCCGACCCCTAAACCTGCCCATCACACACACACACACACACACACACACTAACCCGACCCCTAAACCTGCCCATCTCACACACACACACACACACACACACACACACACACTAACCCGACCCCTAAACCTGCCCATCACACACACACACACACTAATCCGACCCTTAAACCTGCCCATCACACACACACACACACACACACACACACACACACACACACACACACACACACACACACACACACACACACACACACACACACACACACACACACACACACACACACACACACACACACTAATCCGACCCTTAAACCTGCCCATCACAGAAACATGTGCAGAACATTAGGTATTTAATTAAAAACATGTATTGTCCGATATAAGCCTTTTTAACTAGTGAGGCCCAGTGAAGTGTCTCCACTAGTCATACACTGTCATTATATTTCACTATGCAAGTAATAATATTTGTTAGCCAATATTGAACTTTGTATCATAAATCAGAACAAAACCAAAAAATGCAAACCCTTGCATCATGCATCATATGAATTACGATTCTGTGCCTTTTGGTGCAAAACGTACATTTAAAAAAAAAAAAACATTAAACACCACTTCTGTTGTTTTGGGGCTAAAGATAAAGAGTCATGCAGTTCGGACTCGAGCATTGCAGCCACACACACTATTCCTCTCATCTAAATCTTTGACATGTCCTGTTTTCAGATTCTGGTGGTGTTCAGGAACCCCAAAGACACGCTCGTCTCATACTTCCATTTCATGAACAAAAACCCGGTTCTGCCCAGCGCTGAGCCGTGGGACAAGTTCTTCTCCGACTTCATGGCTGGTGAAGGTGCGAAAAACACTCAACCACAAAAGTTAAACATTATTTAATAAAAATGTTAACGTTAATGTTAACGTCTTCAGTTGCCTGGGGATCTTACTTTGATCACGCTCTCGCCTGGGAGAAACGTCTAGACGACCCAAACGTGATGATCGTGACATATGAGGATCTGAAACAGGTACGAGTTTATATCATTTATCAGTTAAACAAATATTTCTGATCATGAAGACTGATAATTGTGCACAGGATCAGTTGTGTATTATTAAAGGATAATTCCGGTATTTAACACCTTGAGTCTATTTTGTAGTTTGTTATGGATGAACTAGAGTGGTGGACACAGAGATGTTGACGATGGGTCCTGTCTCGACTTTTTGACTGGTTTAGAATCGCCTTTTGTTTTGAAACCGAACGTTAAGGGTTGTTTTAAGGACATGTTCGTGCATGCCCATCTCAGCCACTCTGAAGCGGTCAAAGGCGATTCTAAACCAGTCAAAAAGTCGAGACAGGACCCATCGTCAACATCTCTGTGTCCACCACTCTAGTTCATCCAAAACAAACTACAAAATAGACTCAAGGTGTTAAATACCGGAATTATCCTTTAAGAAGTAAATATGGTCAAATCTGACGTCATGTTGACTTTTAAACCTGCGAAGACTGTTATCGTAACCAGTTGAAAGAGTTTTAAAGGGGTGGTGTAATGCCCTTTTCACAAGATGTAAAATAAGTCTCTGATGTCCCCAGAGTGTGTGTGTGAAGTTTTAGCTCAAAATACCCCACAGATATTTGTATATAGCATGTTAAAATTGTCACTTTTTGAGGGTCAGTAAAAACACACCGTTTTTTTGTGTCTGTCCCTTTAAATGCAAATGAGCTGCTGCTCCCGGAACAGAGACCTCACACACACATGCACTGAAAATTTCTAAATCTTTTAGCATTTTATGTTCAAACCGGAGTCAGACAATGATGGAGAGACTCAAGAAGAAGTGACAACATGTAGAAGCAACAGGACATTTCTGAATGGTTAGTTGATGAATTTATGAAGCTGATGTGTAGTT